>NC_135478.1:53147193-53459693 GCF_052094955.1 Ictidomys tridecemlineatus
ATTTTAATAAATACACTTAACCCCCAATACCTTCACAATATCCTCATTTCAAAATATAATCAATTTTTGTCAAAAGCTACCCATGCTGTTTGCTTTTCAAAAATGATTGTTTTGAATATGTGTGTATTTCACATAGGACACATCTCAGCATGTGGTCTGTAACTTTCCAAAATGTCCAATTGAATTCAAGGAAGAAATTCCGCAGTTAGAGGACCCACATCATCATGGCTGTCAAACATGCGATTCCCTCGAGACTGGCAAGCCCTATATGGAAGACTGCAACGTGAACTTGTTACTGGAAGAACATGTTTCAGACGAGTGTGGCCTCACCAGGAATCACCTCCAAGAAACTCAGTGGTTGAGCACAGGGAGTTCCCACTCTCTGCCTCTTCCAACTGTTTCATGACTTTAAAGATCAAAGCAATTAGTCAATGGCATGAATCACTGAACACACTTGAACATTTTTAAAATTAACTCAGTTTTAAGGGCTCTGCAGAGACATAAACTTCACAAAACAGATTTTGCTTTACTTCTGCCTTCTCTTTGCTTCAACCTTATTGTTTCCTAAACTTGCCTCTGAAGGGTTCCAGTTAGTCTTTTCTTTCTGTGCTTATATGGGGTGCTTGAATAGTTAAAATATTTGCGGAGCTAGTCGACCATTTAGAAATTGTTCCATCCCCCTCTTTAAAACGCATATAGTTGTGTTTTATTTGGTTTTGCTCATAAACAAATGGAACTTGTCTCTTTGACCTTTGTAAGACAGGGTTTCCATGATCAATGGAGGCCATATTTACAGATAAGTGTTCACCCATATGTATACACAAATTTGATCCTGGAAATACAATACTAATCACTTGACACCAGAAACAACCAAAATGTCCATCCCCCATAGAATGGTGAAAAATGCCAGGCACGGTGGCGCATGCCTGTCATCCCAGGGGCTCAGGAGGCTGAGGCAGGAGGATCGTGAGTTCAAAGCCAGCCTCAGCAACTTAGTGAGGCCCTAAGCAACTCAGTGAGACCCTGTCTCTAAATAAAATATAAAATAGGTCTGGGATGTGGCTCAGTGGTTGAGTGCCCCTGAGTTCAATCCCTAGTACCCCCCACTCCCACCCCCACCCCCCAAAAATAGAATGAGTGAAAAATTGTGTTATCCTCAAGGGGATACTACATAGAACAAGGACTGTTGGTGGAGGCATGTGTGGGGAGGCAGCAGGAGAGATCTCCTGGGCACAGGTCACATCCCGTCCCCTAATCTGGGTGCATGATTTGTATGATTTTCTGCATGTCCATTATTCTTTGATGCCATTGACATAAAAACAACTGGAGGACATCAGAAGCTTGGTGTCACACCCTCCTGGCTCATGTTCCTGTTGGCGGCACATCACAATGCTGCCTCTGGCTTCTGCCCTTTTGAATTTCATACTAAAATAAGATAAAATAACTGCTATGGCTTTTAAGTAAAAGGCACTTTATTCTCTGTGAATGTCTGTGACTTTCCCTCTGTCTCCCTCCTGCCAACTCCTTCCTCTGCCCTGACTTCCTGAGTCTCAGCCTTTCTCTTGTGCAAGTGAGTAAAGGCATGAGAGAGAGAGAGAGAGAGAGAGAGAGAGAGAGAGAGAGAGAGAGAGAGAGAGAGAGAGAGAGAGAGCACCAGCCTCTGAAGGGTTCCAGTTAATCTTTTCTTTCTGTGCTTAAAATGGGGCACTTGAATAGTTAAAATATTTATTATTGATTGATTATTTTACTTTCTGTTCTTTAGTTGAAGAACAGATCAATTGTTCTCTACTCACTCAACTCTGATGGGAAGTGACTATAGGGAATGGATATATTTTTATAAAATTTTAAATGAACAATGGCATGAGAGACACTCTGACCCTCTTCTGCTACGAACACTTTGCCTCTGTTATAAGAAATATAGGTATGGCCAAAAGGTTGAAAAATGTGTCATGCGTACCATGGCCCATATGTGATGGACAAGACTCTTCCCCATCTGCACTAGGCCTCGGCCAGTGCCTCTGTACAAAGATCAGCCACTTGCAGGCTGTGGATGTGGTCCCCTAGAAACAGGCCACATTCTGAGCTTCTCATCCGCCGCCCACACCCATCCTCAAATAAATCTGTTTACAACGATGGGTATTTATTAGTCTCTGCCTGCCACTAATGCAACTTGTGTTAAAATGACCTTCATTTCAAAGCACTATATGGAAATTATGGCAGATGATTTCAAAAGGGAAAAAAAAATCCATTTGCAGCTTAGGACCTTCATTTAGAGTAAATGCATTACTCCAGGATGAGAAAAAGGAAGAAATTTCCCCTTGATGGTAACTTTCAAAGAAACAATAAAAGTCAGATATGGATAAATGCAGTCTTCCTGGCCCTGCTGGGTAAGGATTCTCCACCATCTTTGCAGAAATCTGACTCCGTGCAGAATGGGAAGAAGTTATGCATTTAGAGAGCATCACATTTCCCACAGCAGAGTCTGAAGAGTGCAGTTTCTCCCAGAGTAAATAAAACAGAGCTAACACAGAGCTCTCTCATATTTCAGCACCTTGTGCTAAACCTCCCTATCTCCTCAGTCCATGGTAACAAAGATCATCTAGTGACCCAGAAGCTGAAACAAAGTCCAAGCTTTCCTTCCTCTTTGCCTATAAAGTATTCTAGCCAAAGTTGTAGATGAAGGGAAGGAGCTAGCTGGAACGTTTCTTGGGCTTTCTCAATTTCAACCGAGTGGGAATACCATGAAATGGTCTCAGGACAGGAAGTAAAAGCAAAGGCAAGTGAGGACCCCAGGAAAGACATAGGTCAGCTTTCCATCATTATAACACATACCTGAGATAACTTATAAGAAAAAAAGGCTTTTTCTGACTCATAATTTTAGAGATTTCAGTACATGACCCGTTGACCTCACTGCTTCAGGCCTGTGGTGGCATGAGAGCCCAGGGGAGAACAAAACTTTTCATCTAATGTCTGAGAAGTGAAAGAAAGAGGAAGGGGATAGAGTCCCACTATCCTTCCCAGTGGCACACCCCCAATGACCTAAAGACCTCCCACTAGGCCCCGCCTCCAGGATGTTCCACCACCTCCTAATAATGCCATCTTGGAGAGCAAGTCTTTAGCACATGGACTTCTGGGGACACTTAAGATCCAAACTACAGCAAAAGGTTATCTGGAGTCCCTAAGGATGTAAATACCTTCCTCCCTAGGTTTTAAATTATTGCTCTCATATGCATGCAGAAGCAGAAACTTACCTGATGAGACTTTCCAAACATTGGGATGACCGAATATTTGATAGACACAGTGCCGCTTGTTTGAGTTTGCTGCCTGGCTCACTTCAGAACCTCATATTTTGAAAGGTCAAATACACTGTATTGAAAAAGGTATATTCTGGCCGAGGGTCGTGGGCATCACAAATCAACTGCAGCATGCTTCCCTGGGTGACAGAGAAGGCTTTCTGCAAGACTGCAGGATCCTTCAAGAGAATCAAACCAACCAGCATTTTCATAGGGGACAAAGCCTACCATGCCATCTTGCCTAAAGTATCAGGCTTTCTGGGGCAAAAAAAGAAATGATCCACTGGAAGTTTTTAAAATGCATAAGCTTGTACAAACTTTCTGATTCCTTGAATACTCTGATTCTTTTCTTTCTTTTTGAAGGTGACGTGGGGGGTGCCAGGGGCACTCGACCACTGAGCCCCATCCCCAGACCTATTTTGTATTTTATTTAGAGACAGGGTCTCCCTGAGTTGCTTAGGGCCTCGCATTTTCTGAGGCTGGCTTTGATCTCACAAATACTCTGATGCTTTAGCCCTTTAACCCCCTAGAGCCATGAACCATAAGTTCAGACAACTTCTACACTGGGAGTTAACTTTAAAGAAGAAAAAACATTTGGATGTTTTTCTAAATATTATTTAGTTTACTAAATAATTGGATGGAATGACTTGTGAAATCTCCTCTTTTGGGGATAAACAGAGGTCCCTAAGCAGATCAGTACAAAGGTTTTAGGAATTACAGAGAAGAAGCCAATATTTTGGATGAGGAAGGTTTTCTTCTACAACTGGTACACGGTAAACAGGGACACAAGGTTCAAGTAATTTTCAAGTCCAAAATGCAAATCGTGTGTGGGCTTCCCAGTTCAACTCTACATCCCACATTTCCCTTTGAGGGAAGAGAAATGGGATGTGCGCTGCTAATCCACTAGAAAGCCCTTAATAGCTATGTAATTCCTTGTGTGCAGTTGGTTTAAGAGACTGTGTTCAGCCTTAGGGATTTTCTAACTGAAGTTTGATGCTAAATTCAGTGGCACGTTCAGAGTAAGAAGGAAATCACCCTCTAGAAACCATTTTTCTAGAGAAAAATGACAATATGAAATCATCACGGTGTGGACCTCTGGAGGGGAAAATCTCAAGTTATGCCTGCCAACAGAGAGGAAGTCTCAGCAAAATGATGAGACGCCAAGGAACGCAATCACTCTGAAACTTGCCTGTGCCTCAGAGTCACAGAGGGACCCACTCTAGACCTACTGTATCAAAACCTCAGGAGAGGCTTGTCAAATAGCATCCCCAAACCTCAATCCAACAAGTCCAACACGCCAACGTGAAAACACTGCAAAAGACATAAAGGGATGCTTCACAATGGGAGATGCATGGATGCTTTGTTAGTCCATGAAAAAGCACTCAGCATCATTAGTCATCAGAAAAATGAAAACGAAACTCCCATGGAATTTTACTACACACCTGTAAGAACAGCTGAGATGACAAAGATGGACCACCCACACCGGGAAGGGTTTGGAACAGCTAGGACTCTCAGATGTTGCTAGTAGATGTACAAATGGTACGACCGCTTTGCATAATGGTATGGTAGATTTTCCCAAACCTTCCTTACCAAATAGCACCTTCCCTCCTAGCTATATTTAACCAAGGGAAATAAAAATATATGTCCACAGAAAAATTTATATGGGAACATGTACAACAATTTTATCACAGCTAAAAACCGGGAGCAATTCAAATGTCCATGAAAAGAAGAATCGATAGTTGGGCATGTATGCACACACATGTAATCTCAGTGGCTGGGGAGGCTGAGGCAGGAGGATCACATATTCAAGATCAGCCTCAGCTACTTACTGAGGCCCTAAGCAATTCAGTGAGTTCCTGTCTCTAAATAAAATACAAAAAGAGTTGGGGATGTGGCTCAGTTGAGTGTCCCTGAGTTCAATCCCTGGTACCTCCCCCAAAAAGGTAACAAAATGAAAGAAACAGATGTGAAAGACCATACATTACATGGTTCTATTTGCATGAAGTTTCAGAACAAGCAAATGTAAAAGAAGAACAACAATGGGTTGGAAATGTACCTTCCTGTAGAGTACTTGCTTAACATGCACAAAGCCCTAAGTTCAATCCCTAGCACAAAAAAAGAAAAAAGAAGAGAGAGAGAGAGAGAGAGAGAGAGAGAGAGAGAGAGAGAGAGAGAGAGAGAGAGAGAGAGAGAAGAGAAGAGAAGGGAAGGAAGAGGAGGAGAAAACTTTGTAAGATATGGAAATGGTCTATATTTATTTTGAAAGTAGTATGTGATGTGTGCACATAAGTCCTGAGTCCTGTTCATTTGAATGGATGTGCACTATCCCTGAGTAAAGTAAGATTGCAAGGAGAAGAGTGATCAACACGTCTACATATTTACAATGCGAATCTATATTTCGTAAACCACAGCATCAAGGGAAAGCCAGCAGGAGCACTGCAAAATAAACTTCACTTTTTGCTACAACTCCAGTATTGGTGATGGTGCTCTCAACCTGCTGGGAAGGTGAGGTTTGGGGTTAGGGTTGAAGTGGTGACAAGTCGGCTGTGTGTGTCACAGTGATGGGTTGATTCAGTGGATCTGTGATGTTCAGATTCTGCCCATTCCAAAGAATGGTGTAGCCACCCCCTGCAGGCTTTGGGTGGAGGACTGTCTTGTTGGATTATAGCAGGAAACATGGGTCAGGACACAGAGATCTGGAAGCAACCCTCTATTAGTGGCACCATGGCCCAGAGGGATAATTCCCAAAGTCTGAGCCCCGAGCACAGCAGGGCCTTTACTTTCATACATAAGCAAGTTTTGGGCACATCAAGGCAAGGGGGTTGGTGCAATTCTATTGGAGGGTGCATTCGACATTCCTTATGTGGGTCCTAGCTCATCAACATCCTGGGGACTCTGAGCTCATACAGCTTGGGGACTTCCACTGCCCTAAGCTTAAAGGGGGACTGTTCTGTCCCATTGCTGTTTCCTGCTTCTGCCACTGCAGTTATCTCTTACAGGTACCTGTCAGCCCCTGCAGGCCTCTGTGGTTAAATGTCAGTCAGCAGAGCTGCTGTGTGTGAGCGTGCAAAGCCACAGCCCGTCACCTCTTACACTGCTGAAGTTCCCATTTTGCTCTACCACAGATGAGTATCTTTGTTCCTGGGGCCTTGGGTCATGAACCATGGGGACCTTGAACCAGAGACTGAGCAGCATCAGGTTAGTCATGCACTCCATCCCCACATGTCCCACTCCCCAGCAAAACCCAGGACACCAAGGTCTGAGTGGGCTTCCCTGCCTGGCAGCACTCTGGACATGTGGTCACCCACTGTTGCTGGGAGGAGCCAACGCTGTTTATGTGACTTCACTGGGTGGGGACAAGTGAAGCTTGTGCAGGGTGTCTCTGGGACTGTACCCTAGGTGCCTTTTTTTCTTGGCTGATTTTAGTCTGTTGCCTTACTATGATAAACTGTCACTATGAATTTATAACAGCTTTTGTTGTTTCTCGAAGTCCCTTAAGAGGATCATCAAACTGAGGATGGTCTTGGGGACTACGTAGGTGCATGTGCATGTGTGCAGGGTGCACACACACACACACATGCATGAATACTACTAGGTTTGTAGTGTTGTGGTATAAACTAATCAATGAAATCAGGAAGCCTGTAAGTTATAGATTAGTAAAAAAATGTAAAATTATAGATATAATCAGTGAGATAAGACAATTAAAAAGCAAGAACTGTCATAGACAGGCCTAAGACTCCATTTCGCTGCCTTTATTAAAAAAAACTGTTATAAGACTTGTTTCTGAGAAATGGAAATGGAAGCTGTTCTTTTATAAAAATTATTTTTCTGTACTTTTTAGCCCACAAATTGTTCCCTACTCAGGATGCAGCGGTGGTCATGGGATTGAGTGCACTTGTGGGTCTACATGATTTTGAAATAAATTCTTGCCCCCCCCCCCCCCCCCCCCCGTCGACCCCTGCTCAAACTTAGGATACAGTTGTCTAGCACCTGCTTGAACCTGGAAATGTGGTTAACTGAGTTGCAAGCAGATTGCCTTTTTTCTAGCTTCTGTACTTGCTTGCTTGCTAAGTGGAAAATTCCAGTCCTGCTTAGGGCTCGCAGTTCCCACTTACTATTGTCTTAACTTCTGTGATTGGCTTGCTTGCTTGCAAGCCTGTGAGTTGTGGTTTTCATGTTTAAGTTCCCAGGATACAGGCCAGGAAGTTGCTGTTCTCCCACAGAGCTTCAGTCTCTATAGGTGGGTGACAGTCCCCGGCCAGGTAAATAAAACTCTCATTGATTCGAATTCAGACTGTTTTCTGAACTGGCTCCCCATAACAGTAGCAGCATCATTCTGTACTCAGCCTACATCTTCATGTGACTGTCTTCCCTCTATGTCTGTGTGTCTTCACATGACCCTCTTCACTGTGTCTGTTCTTCTCAAGTCAAAAGTCATACTGCATTAAGTCCCTTTAGAATGACCTCATCTTAACGTCATCAAATCTGCAAAAATCTTGACTCTTCACAATGACACATTCACAGGGACTGGGGCTTAGCACTTCAATATATCTGCTATTTATTTATTTTGGAGGGGGTTCCTGGGATTGAACTCAGGGGCACTTGACCACTGAGCTACATCCCAGCCCTAGTTTGTATTTTATTTAGAGACAGGGTTTCACTGAGTTGCTTAGGGCCTTGCTTTTGCTGAGGCTGGCTTTGAACTCATGACCCTCCTGCCTCAGCCTCCTGAGCTGCTGAGATGTCAGGCACACACCACCTTGCCCTGCAAAAAAAATGCGTATTTTCTGATGGATACAGTTCAACCCATAACAGTCCCACAGGCTGAACCCATGGTGTGATTTGGGCTGGACTCGGATCTGGAAGCTGTGGGGAAGATTCCACTTCCAAGCTCATTCAGTTGTTAGCAAGGTTTGATACTTGGTGGCTTCAGAAATGAGAACTCTGTCAGGCGGAGCCTGCTTTCAGCTTCTCAGGGCCACCAACATGCTTCATCCTGTGACTTCCTTCATCCTCAAGTTAGTATGGTGTGCCAAATCCTTCTTACACTTGAAATCCCTCTGACTTTCCCGGTGCTCAACAGCTGCAGGAAGAGTTCTGCTCTGACAGGGCTCACATAACTAGATCAGGGCCACCCGGATCAGTTCTCCTTTGTATAAAACAACACAATGAAGGCAGTGGGATAGTCACAGGTGCTCTACACACACAAAGCCGAGGACCAGGCCAGTGTGGGCCGCTCTTGGTATTCTGTGCCCCACGTCACCCCCGGCCAATCTCTTTGGCACCTTTCTTCCAACTTATCATTATTTATTCAACATTTGCCTTCCATGTTAGATTGTAAGCCCCAGGAGGGGAGGGAATAAATGCTTGTTATTCACAGTTGGGATCTTGAGTACCAAGCAGGCGACCCAGTAGTCACTTTGAGTGAATGAATCAATGAACGAAAGCACGGATGCATGGGTGGAAAGACAGACGGATTTCTCTTGGTTCAATAGTGATGCTGATCCATTAGTGTGCACCTTAGATATGGAATCCTTAAGAAGCAGGATCTTAACTGACCCGACTCCCCGCCATCCCAGGCACGGAAATGGTAGGACAAAACTGAGTTTGCAAATGAGAAACCAACCCCAGGACAAAGTAGAGATAATGAACCCAGGACCTGGACTGATGATGGTCAGAAAGTCATAAGTGCTGAAGTTCTGTTGCCACAGGGAGAAATAACCTGACATTTATTGTGTCATTTTTCTCTTGCTTTCTCCAGGGACATCTATACCCTTTTCCAAAAATTAATAGGTGCAGACAATTGTGTGACAGCTAATGAGAACACAGTATGTGCATTTGGGGACTGTGCTCACCTATCTGGTTCAACTTAAACCAACAGACATATGCAGACTGCCAAGATTAAAACCCACACTCAGTCCTCAGCTGAATTGCTAAATGGATAAACAGGCTCTTGTAAGTATAAAACCGCCAACCTGCTGGGGGAAAGAAAAAAGGTATTTTTAGATAAAACAATGTTGCATTTCCAATGATACAATCAGACCCATATAGTACTCCGAATTAATCACACTTCCAAAGTTTCTCCTCACGGAAGATAATACAAACAGTTACCTTCATTAATATTTTCCCTCTGGGTGATTCAATGCGATTGGATTTTTTTAAACGGATTTTTAAAATGTCATTTAAAACGATGTAAGGAAAGTGGTTGGGGTCGGGAACCTGCAGCTAACAGAACAGCCGACTTCAAAGAGGGGACAAGTCAATGTGTATCTTTAGAATTAAAATCCACAGCTGTAGTTTGCAGATTTGAATACATTTTAAGGCTATCTCTTCTCTCCTTCCTCCCTACCAGGACCTCCTGTGGCCTATCCCTTGGAATGACAGTTAGATTCCAATCAGAAAAGCAGACTCTCTATATATTTGTGCACTGAGGGAGGTAAGCCTCAATCTGTTTCATGGTCTCTCATCCATGATTTTTTTTGAATAAAGAAAAGCAATTACCATTTTAATTCCTACTGGTTTCCTTTCCTAGGAACAACTTGATTGGGAATCAGGATCCTGTCAACTGCCCTCTTGCTGGGCCTCCGGGGGATGTGGGTTGACAAGTCTCCGAGCAGCCTGTGGCAAAGCTGACCACGCTTCTGCCCTGAGTCTCAATCTGATTTTTCTTCTTGGCAGATATTACATAATACACCAGCAAGGTGGGAAATGGTCTGAAATAATCTCAGATTTGGAGGATTTGAACAAAGAACCAAATTGAAACTGCTATACAAGGCTGGGATTGCCACTGTCATTCATAGCTCCTGATTCTGAAACACTTTGCGGTTTGTGTTTTGGTACCTGTTGGTACAACCTCAGAAAAACCCAAGAAAACAAAACAAAAGCCCTGATGCATCTTTGCAGATACGTTTCAAAGCCAAGCCACATATCTCACAGAAAAATAAAGCTACTGATGTTTTTCTGATGCATGAATATTCAATAGTTATCTGCTAAAAATGGAGTCGATTATACCATTTGCAGCAACGTGGATTCAATAGCATGGCGAATCTGGAATTGTGGTTTCAGGCTACAGTGATAAGTCTGTTTTATCATAGGTTGCAATGTTCTCACCCATGGTGGAAGTCAGAGCATGTAATGAGCCTGGAGAGAGCTAATATAAAAGAAGCAAGGGTTGCATGCAGTGTTAGGAGGTCCAGAGAACCAAAAATTATTAAAAGTAATCCCTCGGGTTTATGCTGAGGGTTCCTCCTCTTGCAAAAAATAAATCCATAGTGATAAAGAAAGGAGCATTTAGAGTGATCACTATACATAGCTCACAGCACAAGTGAAATACATCAGTGCGTATTTTTTTTTAAATAAAGAAGATCATTCTATAAAGTCTGCAGCTTATTCTTTGATCAAGATCTGATGCAATGTGGTGTATTTAAAGAGAACAGCCCAGGGACTGAAATATTTTAATCGCTTCTTTAATGAGAGGTTCTTTGGAGTTCTTCTAAGAACACTTGTTTTCTCAAGCTTTCTTCTCCCACATTCTCTCCCACATACACATGCTAAAAAACAGCATATATAATAGCCCTGCCTGGGTAGGGTATTCTGTGTCAGGGTACAGCTGTCTTGTAAAAAGCCAAGAGGTGTGTGTACATATGTTCATGAACATAAATCTAGCATAAATTCCCCACCCTTAAATTTGCTTTTAGGAAGAAAAATCACTTTGTTTTGGTGGGTGGTACTGGGATGGGGTTGAACCCAGGGGCACTCAACCATTGAGCCACACCCTCAGCCCTTTTTATATTTTATTTTGAGACAGGATCTCACCAAGTTGCTTAGGGCCTGGCAAACTGCTGAGGATGGCCTCGAACTTGGGATCCTCCTGCCTCAGCCTCCCAAGTTGCCGGGATTGCAGGGTTGTGCCATCACATCTGGCTAGAAAAATAACTTTTAACCTGAGAAATAACAAAATTGGCTGTGTACCCATGTTAAACTGCTTGATAATTTCACAGCCTTTGTTTTACAGTGCATGTTTAGACATGGTTGGTTTTCTGTTAACCAGAAAATCAGTTTTTAGAAAGTCACAAAACTCAGGCATTTTGGCTGGGAGGTAGCAGGGGACTGGGGGGACCCTTATTATCCTTATTATCTTAGAGGATAATTAACTTCCCTTTTGTGAATACCCAAAGTCATGTATGTGACTAAAAAGTGATGATGGGGGTCTCCAAAGTATGATTTCCTCTAACCAGGGGCAGCCCCTACAAGTTTGTTAAGAAATGCAAATTGTAGCCAGGTGCCAGGTGGTGCACACCTGTAATCTACAGAACTCAGGAGGCTGAGATTAAAAAAAAATAAATAAGTAAAAAGGACTCAGTGATAAAGCAATACTGGATTCAATCCCCAGTACCACCACCAAACAAAACAAAACAAAACAAAACAAAAAAACCAAAAAAACCCAGAATAAAGAAATGCAAATTATTAGAGAGCCTTCACTAGAGACAAAATGAATCTAAAATTTGGGGATTAGATCCAGCAAATCTTCCCAGTGCTTCTGATGCATGTTCCGATCTGAGATTCTCTGCCTTGTATCATCTCAGCTTCACCGATGCCTTATGAAGACGCACGGCCGTCTCCATCTCCAACCTTTCATAGGTGAAGTAAAAGTGTTTTGGAAACATATGGCCCATGGTCACCATGCTGGGCACTAAGGGGCTGGGACTGACATTCCAGCTAGTTCACTTTCTAACCAGAAACCCTCTCCAAGCGGCATTTCACATAGTTACAACTGGCCACAAAAAAAGAGCTTCCAACTTTGGAAACAGCTCTGCCTGGCCTTATGGAGAGGCAAAGTGACTGCCCCCAGGGGGAGCTCAATGACCCTTCCTACTCAACTGCCAGTCAAACAGCTGAACCCTGAGGGAGACAGGATCATACCCTTGAGCTGGGAGGTTGCAGTTAAGGCATCAGGGTGACAAGATCGTCACATTCCTTGGCCCCAAAGAACTTAGACTTCAGTATCTGACTACATACAGGGCATGAACTTAAAAATAACTGAGGCTGAGCCAGGTGCCTGTAATCCCAAGGGCTCAGGAGGCTGAGGCAGGAGGATCGTGAGTTCAAAGCCAGCCTCAGCAACTTAGCGAGGTCCTAAGCAACTCAGCAAGATCCTGTCTCTAAGTAAAATATTTTAAAATATTTTAAATATTTTATGAACTGGGGATGTGGCTCGATGGTTAAGCACCCCTGGGTTCAATCCCTGGTACCAAATAAATAATTAAATAAGTAAAAAATAACTGAAACATGGGACGCTGTGCCCTGAGCCTAATCCTAGTTGGACCTTGTCCCATCCCAAGAATTCCAAGTCAGGAGGTTGAGATAGATAATGGAGGTGGAAAGAGAAGGAGAGAAGAAGATTCTTACGGAGGTATGGAGAGATTGCTGGGACATTGGGGATTTTGCTCTGGTCATGTATTCAATAGATCAGAGTGATCCAGAAAGAGAAAGAGGTTCCTTCTAGAAGTTAAGCAAAGTGTCTGTTTCACTAGGAGAGGAAGTTTATATTTTCCTGAGAGGTGGTAACCTGGGACATGTAAAGTGGGGTCGACTTGAATTAGGCTGATAGGTGATTGGATCCATGCCGTTTTCTGGGCTGTGATGAGGAATGATAGCTGTACAGTATCACCATTAGTAATACTGGGTAAAGGATGCCTGTGATCTCTCTGTATTATTATTATTATTATTATTATTATTTAAACCCTGGGGGCGTTTAACCACTGAGTCACATCCCCAGCCCTTTTTAATTTTTTTTTATTTTGAGATAGGGGTCTCCCTAAGTGGTTGAGGCTGGCTTTGAACTCACGATCCTCTTGTCTCAGCCTCCTGAGCCACCGGGATTACAGGCAGGTGCCACTGTGCCTGGTTTCTATATTATTTCTCACAGCTGTATGTGAATGCATTTTCTCAAAATCAAAAGTTAAAAAAAAAAAAAAAGGTTGATGTTGCAGAAACAAGGGCAGAACGTGGTCTGGGAAAAGTAACCTGGAACTTACTAGTTTGTGGCTTTGACGGTCATCTCTGCAGGGGTGGGGGGGGACCCACGGTGTTCATTGCTCAGAGGTGGGAATTCACATTATTCTTAACCTTTCCCCCCAAGTTGCTGAAACATAGTTGCTCCTGCTCAGTTCAGGGGACACTCCCAGGTCTCCTTGCTCTGGTCATTAGTGGGCATGGCTGATACCCCTCCTGAGGGGTGGTTGCTAGGTAACATGACCACTCTGCTATTCAGATGTAGCATCTCTCAACCTGTTCTTCCTCGAAAGGGGTGGACAGGTGGTGGGGAAGAAATCTTTGTTGGAAAGAAATCTACTGGTGGTTTTAATTCCTCTCTCTGAGCTGCCAGACGGAATATTTAAAAATACACCTAAGCTGTTGCTGGTGCCAAGAATTTCACATCAGCTGACTGCCTGTGAATGGTTTTGATGGGTGACTGGATGTGACAAACCGCATCCCAGCAGATAATTTGATTGCAGACAAGATCAGACAATACCCTGCAGAGTAAGGGAGGCTATTTTTTGCTCCCCTACTCCCAGCTGTGTAGAGGAATCTCTCTCTTCTATAACTGGGAAGATAATGGGGTTCCTATCACATCTTTCCGAGAAGACAGAAAAGCGGGAAGCGTACTTCTCTCATGGGTGGTGAAGTGTGGACATCAAGTCAGGTTGGCCACTGGTCAAGCAGATGTTGGGGGATGAACAAATCAAAGCATATTTTTATTGGAAACATTCACTAAGCCAAATGTCACTCCTTGTATCCTTCCCAGCACACATTTTATAGATAACTGAAGGCTAGAAAGTGAATTCATTTGTCCCAGGTCCCTACAGCTAATAAAGAAGTGGTAGGGTCTGGCCTTAAATGAATGTCTTTCACATCTAGATTCATACTTCTAGCCCTTATGTGTGTCTGTTCTGTGGACTTCTCCAAGCCTAGATTTTTCTAAGATTCTGTGAATCATTGGGAATCTGTACTTTTTTTTGGCATTCGGGGATTGAACCCAGGGGTGTTCAACTTCTAAACCACATCTCCAGCTCCCCCCTTTTTTTTAAATACTTTTTAATTTTTTATTTAGAGACAGGGTCTCTCTGAGTTGCTGAGGGCCTCCCTGAGTTGCTGAGGCTGGCTTTGAACTCGTGATCCTGCTGCCTCAGCCTCCAGAGCCACTGGGATTATACGCATGTGCCATCACTTCTCTGGCTGGAAACTCTGTTTTTGAGTAGCTTTGATAGTAAATCAGATACTGGTAAATGACCATTGTAGCTGAGATTTTCAAAAATAAATGCATCCAGGGACTGAGAGGTTTCTAAAGAACATCAGAAACCAGAAGCCCTTAAATGAAACAAATCAACCATCCTGGCTCAGATGGTCCAGATTAAGCTACGTTAAAAAAAAAAAAAAAAAAAAAAAGGAGGAGGAGGAGGAGATTACAGATCTGTACAATTCCCCATTTGTTATAAGAGCTTGGCCTCTCTTTGCCACTTAGAGTAATCATTTTAATACCACACATGTATACAGTGCTTTAGGGCTTAGAAAGCACTTTCGCATATATTATCTCATTTGATCTTCATGATAATCCTATAAACTCAGCGGGACATTTTACAAATGAGGAAAATGCAGTTCATGGAGGATAAATCAATCATCCAGAGCGCCAATTCTCCAAGGGAGAATCCAGCTTGGCCTAGACCACTGCGTTCCTTGGACGGGGCTGTCCTGTGCACTGAAGGGTCTGCCACCCTCCCAAAGCTCCTACCACCGAAGGCCAAGAGCTCTGCCTGGTCACTGTCACCACCAACGGTCCATTCAACAATATTTTCTTCTCTTTGGTCCAGGGGATTGAACCCAGGGCACTTAACCACTGATCCACCTCCCCAGCCCTATTTTGTATTTTATTTAGAGACAGGATCTCATTGAGTGGCTTCAGGCCTCGCTTTTGCTGAGGCTGGCTTTGAACTCACCATCCTCCTGCCTCAGCCTCCCGAGCTGCTGGGATGACAGGCGTATGCCACCTCACCTGGCTTCAACAACATTTTCAAATGTGTCCTAGGAGAACTGACTTCCCCTGGAGATCCACTGGTATATGGACTGGGTGAGGACAGCAAGTCACACTCCTTCAAGTTACAGGACCACAGCTCTGGTGGCAATGCTGGTGTTCCTTCTGCTGGGTCAGTATGCTAAGCCATGAGATGTACAGCAGCCTGGTCAGGTTGTGTGGCCTCTGTGGAGCGGTCCCCTCATGCCAGTCACCAGGGAGCATGCTTTACAAAAAATGGACACAAAGAGGGGAATTATTGGGCAAAGGACCAACTGGTCATTGAAATAATAGCTTTGGCCATAACTTTCTGCTTATTTTTTGAAAATGTTGAGTTCCTAGAATCTTTACCGAGGGCAAACAGAGAGAGATGACCTTTGCCTAACACAAGGGTTACGCCTGCATTTAGTTTGCATATCAGTAACATTTTAATAGTGTACCTAATTATGTCTTTACAGTTTGTAAACCAAATTACATCTTTTAGAATGTTTTCAGTAACATGTAAAGACATATACGGGGAGATTATTTTTCAAGTTTTATCTTTGACTCATTCTGCTTAGGGTATATTTTACATTTCAGTTTTCTAGTTCAGGTTGCAAATTGGCCACTGATGGAACCAATCCTACTAATCAATGGGGGTGTTTGCTTTGGGCTGTGTTTTTAAGAATTCGGTTGTGATTTCCTTATCTCTGTCTCTGCCATTCCTGGTTGTATTACACTGACTTTATGTTAATTTTTTTTTTTTTTTTTTAGTTGGATGGCCATGTAGAAGTGCTTTAGTCTGGTGCTTATTGTTTTCTAAAAAACTGAAGATTAATAAAAATAGGTAGCGTATTAAGATCTGAGGGGTCTGATGGAGAACCATTTAAAGGAACAACAGATTTGCCCCCTTCTGATACTTGGTTTTCCAGAATAAAAACAATGAGGTTTAGAAGAGCCAAGTGCAGTAGGTGGCGCACGCCTGTAATCCCAGCAACCCAGGAGGCTGGGGCAAGAGGATCACAAGTTCAAAACCAGCCTCAGCAACTTAGCGAGGCCCTAAACAACTCAGTGAGGCCCTGTCTCTAAATAAGACAGAAAAGGGGCTGGGGATGTGGTTCAGTGGTCAAGTGCTCCTGGATTTTTCAAAATGAGGTTAGAATTGTTAGTTCAACGCTGTGGGGTTGAGGGTGAAAGCTGGACAAATGGATAAAAGGGGAAACATTTTGATACACTTGAATTGCAGCAGCTGCCCATTCTGGCCCATTCTGGCCCATTCTGGCGGGCCTTCGAATTGACTAGACACTTCTGGGTTCTGGGCCAAGAATAATGCACAAGTCAAGGCTTCATGGAGCTATTGTTGGGTCAGCAGGGTTTGCATTCAATGTCAATGAACACTTCACTTGCTCCTGACAGGCAGCTCTTTGATAGAGGATAAGAAGAATGCAAAATGGAGACAAGAGAAATTAAAGAAGGTGCTGCTTTTCAGCTGCTTTTCACCAGATCGGAGCCCTTGGGAGCTCTCCTGCCCAGCAGTCAACCTGGTGTCAATCAAGGGGCATCGCTGTGGTGACATTTCTTCCTTCTCTTCTGGACACCACCGCCAGGTGGCTGGGTGCCCTCTCTCTGCCCCCGCCCCACCCTGTGCTCTGTCGCAGGGGATCACGAGCATCCTCCACCATCTCAGCCCCCACAGGGGGGGCCTGGTAATTTCTGGGTCGTCATTTTGATGATCTGTTGAATGATCCAACTGAGGCTCATCTTTGAAAACCATCCTCTCTCCTTGGTAGCTGCCCCCCAGCAAGCCACCAGGGTTGTTGTTCTGGGTTTTGACATTTTTACAAATCAGGATCTTCTTTGACATTCAAGAGAACATTTACCCCCGTCTGAGTTAAAAGCTTCTTCTTTGGCTCCTTTAATCACCATCATCTGCTAACAATCTTTTTTTCCCCCTTGGATACAACTTATCTGCCAAATTGGAACAATAAGCGAGAGGAATGTCTAGTCTTTGTTTTCTTCTCCCCATTTGTATCTTAGAAGAGTTAAATACAGGAAAACACAAGGTGAAGGGAGAAGGGCTACGTTCATTCAAAACCTCACAACTCTGCTCAGTTAATAAACAAAGTCTCTTTACAGGAAATGGATGTGATCGCTGAACAGACATGATGCACGAGATCTTTGAACGCATGGCCTTTTTCTACATTCTTAAAGCTCTCTCACGGACCGATGGGGTGTGCTGGGCCTGGACATTTCTCTCCTAAGATAAGACCCCACGTGTTCCGCAGGGAGCAATTGGATTACTGTTGCCCCAGGAAAGCAGAAGTGTGCACACACTCACGATGATCACCTCCTCCAAGCTCGGGGTATAGACTGCAGAGGGTATTTCTATTATCCAGTCAGTCTCTTAATAAAATGGTTGTGTAACATGGTCACATGCTCTCATGAAAATTGTGGACTTGACCCACTGTGCATCAGAGAGCAATTCCAGTTTGCTCAGAAGGATTTATTCCTTCTTCTGCACAAATGTCAAACCACTGCATTTCCCAGGCTGCGCACGGTGGCTCACACCTGTAATCCCAGTGACTCAGGAGGCTAATGCGGGAAGATTGCAAGTTGGAAACCAGCCTGAGCAACTTAGAGAGACCCTGTCTCACAACTAAATAAAAGAAGGGCTGGGGATTCAGCTGAGTGGGTAGAGCATACTGGGTTCAATTCCCACTACCACACACAAAAATATATTGCATGTTTTAGACATAGAGTTATAGATCGTGGGTACATTGAAAAGATGATAAGCTAGAATATTTGCTTAATAGCAAACTACTCTAAGATTTCAACTCACCCCAGTCATAATGTCAATTATCACTAAAATAAACAATAATAAATGTTGGCGAGGATGTGGGGAAGAGTCACACTCATGCATTGCTGGTGGGACTCCAAATTGGTGCAACCATTATGGAAAGTGGTATGGAGATTCCTCAGAAAACTTGGAATGAAACCAGCATTTGACCCAGCTATCCCACTCCTCTGTTTATACCCAAACAACTCAAAATCAGCATCCTATAGTGATGCAGCCACATCAATGTATACAGCAGTTTAACTCACTATAACTAAGCTATGGAACTGATCTAGGTGCCCTCAACAGATGAATGGATAAAGAAAATATGGCATGTGTGTCTATATACGTATGATGGAATATTACTCAGCCTCAAAGAAGAATTAAATGATGGCATTTGCTGGTAAATGGATGGAGCTGGAGACTATCATGCTAAATAAAAGAAGACAATCTCAAAAACTGGGCAGCATTTGACATGTATTTAATTCTCACAAAACTCTTTGAAGAAAATGTGGTCTTCCCTTTCCAGATGAAGCAACTCAAGCATAGAGAGGTGAAGTTATTTTTCCAAAGTCACACAGTTAAGCACCCGGGTCACTGTCAGTCCAACTCCAGAACTCACACTCTAATCCCCTAAATGATGCTCCCACTGTGACAACAGCCCCTTTGTCCCAATCACTGATTAAAGAAACACAATGGTTGTTTTGTCTTTTAAAATGAATACTGAGGCTCCATCATACTGAGGCCTTAAGGAAAACACTTTAGCTGGGGGCAGTGGCACACGCCTGTAATCTCAGCTGCTCAGGAGGCTGAGGCAGGAGGATTGCAAGTTCAAAGCCAGCCTTGGCAAAAGTGAGGCCCCAAGCAACTGAGCGAGACTCTGTCTCTAATAAAATACAATATAGGGCTGGGGATGTGGATGTGGCTCAGTGGCTGAGTTCAATCCCTGCTACCAAAAAAAAAAAAAAAAAAAAAAAAAAGAAAAGAAAAGAAAGAAAGAAAGAAAGAAAGAAAGAAAGAAAGAAAGAAAGAAACAAAACACTAATAATCTCTCTTACCCTTGAAGCTCTCAAATGATTTGAGCATAAGGAAACAGGAGTTTGTAAAAATTAAATGAGGTAGAAAATATGATTTTTAAAATGTAAATGCCATGAGCATATATTCTTTACAATATCCTAAATACCTAGATCCATAGTAGGAAGTGCTAAAAAATATTCATTGTGTGAGTGATCATTGCATGAGGGCCTTTATATTCAGCCAACATTCACTAGATCTGGATAGACTGCCTACTGGGTGCTACAAACCTCACAGGAACAATTTCATTAAGCCTTAATACCAACCACCCTGCAGTGTGGATCATCCTGTTCCCAACCATTTTGGACAAGAGAAAAATAAAGGTGCAGAAGAACTAAATGTCTTGCCCAAGAGCTCCTGACTGGCACAAATCTTTGTCTCTCCCTGTTTGAGAGACAAAGATGGTGGGGACACAAAGACACATTACACAACTGTCTCTTTCCTCAAGAAACTTACAGTTTAAGCCGGGCATGGTGGCCCATGCCTGTAATCCCAGCAGCTCAGGAGGCTGAGACAGAAGGATCATGAGTTCAAAGCCAGCCTCAGCAACTTAGCAAGGCCCTAAGCAACTCAGAGAGACCTTGTCTCTAAATAAAATATAAAAAAAAGGGCTGGGGATGGGGCTCAGTGGTTAAGTGCCCCTGAGTCCAATCCCCAGTACCAAAAAGAAAAGAAAAAGACAGTTTACGGTCCATAGGTAAGTGTGCACAGAAGTAACACAGAGAGACACCTGTCAGGTGACCATTATAAAAGAAATATAGAACGTGCACAGGGAGGGGAGAGTGATTCTCCATGAGTGTGTAGAGGCGAGCGTTTCTAAACTCTGGCTGTTTTAGAATTACAGGGTCTTGATATTCAATTTTAAAAAATGAATTCAGTGATCCTACCGCATGCAGCTAAGGTCAAGAGCCACTAATGCCTGCAGAGTTCTTAAAGAAGGGCTTTGTGTTCAGCCTTGGGGGATGGTGGCACGATGACCGGAGCTGGCTTGCTCAAGGGCACATAGCACAAGAATGCCAAAGTGCACCCAGAATCCAGACGCCCTGGGCTCAGAGCTGAGGGACCATCTGTGAGATAAAGACACTGCCACTACTTCAGTCAGTGTGAAATATGGCCAGGAAGCCAGTTTCCCTCCACCAGAGGACACAGAGGACGATCAATTTCACCTCTGGAGCAGAGTTTTGACCTCCAGCCGTAAATTTCCTCCTGAAGCTCACTTGTCACCAGCAGGACTCAGAAATGGAGAGTGGAATCTCTTTGACTCCGTCTCCCCACAATCATCAGCTCCTGATATGAAAACACGAGGCTTCGCTCCATCCACAGCCACCATCCCAAGTGTCAGGTGCCAAGCAGCAGCCGCTGAGCATCCCCTGCTTTGACGGATGGAGCAGCTATCGCGACTGCTGAAAAAATCTCCCAGGAGCGCAGTCAGAAAACTAAAAGGCAGAGAAGAAGGGGCCATCTGCTCGGCGCTGGCTGCGGATCCATCTCTGCTTGGATGGAGAGAGCCTCCCTCCACGTCTACTGAACAACAACAACAATCCACAAACCTCTCCTGCTCCATTTTTGGAGGTACTGCTTCCTCTAGGTGGGGAGCATCCAAAACATATTTGTATGTCTAAAATTAGGAAACAGTGAGAAGTCCACAAGGTGCCTTCCCTTTGGTTCCAATTCCTTTTAATGCCTGGTTTTAGGGAGAGTCCAGATTATTCTTAATACATGGGTGAAGACAGCACCGAATTCTGATTCTCAGATTATTACTATCATTATTATTTTTGGTGTCAGGTTTTGAACCCAGGGGCACTCAACCACTGAGCCACATCCCCAGTTCTTTTTTTTTTCTTTTTGTATTTATTTACAGACAAGGTCTCACTGAGTTGCTTAGGACCTTCCTAAATTGCTGAGGCTGGCTTTGAACTCACAATCCTCCTGTCTCAGCCTCCCAAACTGCTGGGATTACAGGCATATGCCATTTATTAAGAATTTGAGAATTTGATTCTCAAATTCTTAATAAATGATCATTCCGACCATGGTGGCTGCTGGTATCTTTTAGCCCTATCTTATCCGGGAGGAGATATTTATTATCAAAATTCTGGAATTTTCATTGGTATAAAACAAAATGAAATCTCAACTGGAATTAAGATGAGGGTTGTCAAAGGGGCTCTGAGAAGCCTCTAGGGCTTCACTGAGACAGAGAGGTGCTGGGGCACAATCTGGGGGCACTCTTCTCTCTCTGCACCCCCCTCCAAATTAAAGATGGCATCTTTATTTTCAACTGTTTGTCTGATGGGGTACTGTATAAGATTGCTTTTAAGAAAACTGAGTTGCTGAAACATACTAATTAGGGTAAATCGGATCTTGAATGATGGGTATATGATGACCTTGTATATCTATCTACAATGCACAGGAAGAAGGTACTAAGAATATGTGCAGAGACTTATTGTTTTTGTTCTTTTTTGTGAGGGGTGGGAAGATGTTGGGGGTTGAACCCAGGGCCTTGTGCATGTTAGGCAAGCGCTCTACCACTGAACTACATCCCCAGCCCTTTATTTTTAGTTTTCAAACTTTGAGACAGGTCTTGCTGAAGCTGGCCTCAAACTGATGATCCTCCTGTGTCAGCCTCCTGAATAGCAGGAATTATAGGCATGTGCCAACAGGCCGGCCCAACTCATCTTTTATTGATTTCACTGGTAATAATGCATATTTTTGCTATCGTGCTTATTTGGATTTTCCAAGTACTATGTCATGAATTTGTAGAAAAAGTCACAAGTGTAAGTAAAAAGAAAAAAAAACCCATGTGTACAACCATTCTGACATTGAGGACTGTTTGTCGACGTGAAGGTGTGGCGTGGTCTGCATGCATAGTGGTGCTCTGCTAAGGTGTGTTGGTGCAAGGTTAGCCCTGCCTCAAGTGGAAGTGTTAGGTAGATGAGTTAGCCATGAACAGGTGGGTACAGGGAAAGGACAATGAAGGGCAGACATTAGGCCTATGCCCCAAGAAGCATCCAGGAGCCATAGAACTGAAACTGTGTTGAGACTTACCTCAACAGGTAAGCACTGGGACACGAGATCCGGAATGCCTAACTTCCCCAGACTGCAGAGAATATGACCCCTTGAGGGATTTGGTTTAGCCAGCTTTTTTTGCTGCTGGGACTAAAGACCCAACCAGCACAACTGTAGAGCAGGAAATGATCATTTCCGGGCTCAGGGTTTCCAAGGTCTCAGTCCACAGACAGCAGGCTCCATTCCTCAGGGCTCGAGGGGAGGCAGGACATCATGGAGGAAGAGTGTGGTGGAGGGAAGCAGCTCACATGGTGATCAGGAAGCAGAGAGACTCTACTCTCCAGAGACAAATAGAGACCCCAAAGCCACGCCCCCAATGCCCCCTCCTCCAGCCACACCCACCTCCTCCAGCCACCACCCAGTTAATCCCATCAGGGGTCCATTCACTGGTTGGGTTAAGGCTCTCACCACCCAGTCGTGTCTCCTTTGAACCTAGCACTGTCTCACCTGTGAGCATTTGGGGGACACCTCAATCCAAACTATAATAGAAATTATTACCAAAAATTCTGGGACCTTAACTAAAACAGTAAAGGATCAGAAAAGTGGGGTCGGTACACCCCAACCCCCAGCTACAGCTGATTAGGACCCCGCAGGGGGCACCGTGGTTTTCAGATTAAGCACCATCAGTATCTCTTGCAACCCACCAGGCCACAACCACCTCATCAAGCAGAAGATCCAGGTCCTCACAGAGGAAGCTGCTGGGGGCTATCCAAAGGGTCATAAACCAGTTGAGGGGGGACAAGGACATTAAGGACTCAAAACGCCGGCGCTGTGAGCTCCATGCCATCCTCTCTTCCGGGCAGGCCACGCAGCCCCTCCGCTGTCCCCCACCCTCTCCGTTCACTCTCCCTATTGAACTTTTGCTGGCTTCTCTGTGTTCTGCTTGATTCTTTCTGGTGAAGTCACAAGGTCCCCAGCTCCATAACAGAAGCACCTGCTTTGGGGTATCTCAGAGCTGACATGTCCACCCAGGAAACAAGGGAGTGTGACGCTCACACAGCCCCTCTCACCACCCCAAGAAGGATGGTTTGCCATTGTCAACTGGACGGTGATGACAGGAAAGGCAGCTGGTCCTTCTTCAATGGCAAACTGAAGCTAGGGCAGAGGGGTCAAGTTTTCCAACTTTGGGGTCAGACATCTGGTAGAGCCTGGGATCCACCCCGACAACCGTGTGCAAGTCACCTTTTCTCTCCATGACCCACCACCCTCACCTGGAACATCGGGGTAGGAGATTACTTTTCAGAGTTACCATGAGGCTTAGATCCAATAAACTCAGGCACATCTGGTCACATGGGACTGACTCCTGTCTGAGTTCACCAAGTATTCACTAGGAATCAGTGTTATTATCCAATTTCTTTGCACCTACCACCTGATTTCCCTGGAAGCATCAAAGTCATAATTGATTTTTTTTCCCAGGTACCAGGGAAAGAACCCAGGGTCACTTAACCACTGGGACACATCCCTAGCTTTTTTTCATATTTTCTTTAGAGGCAGGGTCTCGCTAAGTTGCTTAGGGCCTCCCTAAGTTGCTGAGGCTGGGTTTGAACTCGCCATCCTCCTGCCTCAGCCTCCTGAGCCCCTGGGATGATAGGCGTGCGCCACTCAGCTGTATTTCATTTTAAGCCCAGTCAAGTAATAGAAAATGATTGGATGGTGCAGAGAAGGGGCTCCCTTAGCATTTGAGGCAACTCAGGCGAGAGATTGCAATGTTCTCTCAGTTGTAATTCTCTTAGACAAATATGAAACAGTGAGTAGGATCATAATCCTGTCTGTCACCAGAGTTCAAATATAGAATTTTACTTCCCTTTGCCATTTGCTTGGAAGAGCAGATAATATGCTGAACAATGAACCATGCTTCTCCAAATATTAAGTATGAGGAAAGAGAGATTGTTACATAATTTAATTTGAAAGTTCTCTAAGTCTTTGCAAAATATCCATTGATTTGTTGAAGAAACAATGTTTCAGTGGTGCCTTTTGAATTGGAATAATGTAAATCAAGGGACTTTTTTTTTTTTTAGTTTTGTGCAAATAAGTGAAGATCGGATAGTAAAGTTACTTTCACCGTTAAGTACTGTTTTGAAAACAGAAAGAACTCACATTGCAGGCTTTTTACTTAAGGTAAATGAAGATAATCAAAAAATGGTAGGGAGATGATGAGTATGTCAAATCCATAAAATTTCATGTAAAATGTCATATTTCAGTTGATTTTTCAAAACAACCCTGTTTTTATCCAGGTTTCCTATTATCTTCAAATTTAATTCTCTCTCTCTGAGCCTGGTGATGCATGCCTAATTCCAGCAGCTCCCCCGGAGGCTGAGGCGGGAGGACCACAAGTTCAAGGCTAGCCTTGGCAATTGAGTGAGGCCCTAAGCAACTCAGCAAGACCCTGTGTCAAAATAGAAAATAAAAAGGGCTGGGGATGAGGCTCAGTGGTTAAGCATCCCTGGGGTTCAATCCCCAGTACCCCCGCCCCGCCCCCCAATTCAATTCTGTTGCAGTCATGACTGTAAAATGACACCCTGACTCATTTTTCTTATTGTTCTTCATTACTGAGTCTGTGACTTGGTGCATCTCGGGGAAGGACCCAACCTTGTGTGCCGTGTAGACAACAGGAAGCACCAGACTTCGTGTTCGCCCCGATGCTTACAGAGATCCACCCACAACATTTCAGGGAACACACAGCTGCCCAGCCCAGACCGAGACCTGACTATGCTCGACAGATAAAAAAAAAAAAAAAAAAAAAAAATCCAAGAGAAAGCAAAACCTGACATCGCTTAAATCCCATTATTTTGGGACACCATTGTGTGTAACTGGGGGAGCGACTCATTAGGTGACTCCATCAAAAGCGAACACTTTTTTCCTGCCTCATTCTTCTCTTGCCCTCATTGATTCACAACTGCATCTACCTGGGCTCCCTGCCCAGGTGAGATTTGCTGGTGGAATGAGTTCAGCCCTGTGTGTTGGTCCAGCACCTCCTGGGTCATCCAGTTTCTTAAATCTTGAGTGTGTATTAGGATCGCCTGGGGAGACCTTGCATCCTACTGATGCCTGGGCTTCTGGAATCTTTTAGCTATTCCTGGGTGGATCCCATGTGCAATTTAGGCTAAAAATCACTGGTATAATCCAGGTGCAATGGCACATGAAAGTAATCCCAGCGGCTCAGGAGGCTGAGGCAGGAGGATCGTGAGTTCGAAGCGAGGCTCTAAGCAACTCAGTGAGACCTTGTCTCTAAATAAAATAGAAAAAGGGGTGGGGATGGGGCTCAGTGTCCAGCCACCCCTGGGTTTCAAGGATGGACCAGGGATTTCTTGTATTCTCTAGGAACTTACTAAATTATCAAGTCTCCAGAGCCCACGTGCTGAAGTGAGACTGGCTCCACAGGAAAGCACAAGGTTTTAGGAGACACGCCACCCTGGTGCAGACGCACACTCCACAGGCCCCATAAGCCGGTTTCCAGAGAGCTCTGCATCTGCGCATGCGGAGGAAGAAGGCTGCGCATGCGTGGGGGAGACCAACCCAGAGACTGCGTCCATCCCCAGGGTGCCTCTGGGTTCACTGAGGAATGTGTCTGGAATGACAAGGCCCGCTGAGGTCTCAGGAGTGTGTAGGTTTCCTCTGACAGAGGCGGGCAATGCAACTTAAAATAATGGGGAGACGATCCTGGGTTGTAGAAGATAAATGAGAAAGTCTAAGGCAGGAGGGGCTGAATACAAACGCAGTGACACTTTGAAGGTCAAAGCCTTGAGGGTCTGGAGAGGAAGGCCCATCCAGTTCTGGGGTCCTTTACCTGGGGTTCTTGGAGAAGGGATCCCTCTGTGGACATGAAGGAATCCAAGAAGCCCCTAAAACCGTGTGCAAACTCTGTGGTCCATGCACTTATGAGCAGAAGGTCTACACTGTTTGGGTGGTCAGAAGGGTTAAGAGCAGACTCCAGGTTCAGAGCCCTGCCGCGCTGCTTTCTGTGTGATGATTAGGAAAGTTGCATGACCTTTTTGGGGAAGAAGAATAAAGCTTATCTCCGACCACAGTTATAATTAAATGAACTAATGTTCATAAAGCAGCTAGAAAAGCACCTGGGACATAGTGTTCACTGATAATCATCATCTGGGATCTGGAAGGAACAGCATGGTCCCTGGATTTCTGGGTCCTGAACTAACCTTGTCCTAAAATTTAAAAAAAGTAAGTCACTGTGCATTAGATATTCAATCTATGAAACAGGATGTCTCCCTGCTCCAATATCTTCGAACACCTCCCTCGCTGCTCCAGACCCTCTGATTATACATGTGAATGAGAGACGACTCCTTTCCTGAAGAAACCCATCATCTGGGGTGGGCAGAGAAGTGGCCAAATAAACATAAACAGATAATCATAATTAACTGTGGAGTCTAACAACAAATATATTCAGAGGATTAGGGGGACACAGATGACAGATGCTAATTCAGCTGTGGGAAGACATGACCTTCAATATTTGTCCAGGAAAGCTTTGTTTAAAGAGATAGCATTGCAGGGGGAGGGAATGGTCTGAGTCTTTCAAGCAGAAAATATATGCAAAGGCTCAGAGACCAGAAGCAGTGCTCCAAGTGGGAAGAGCTGTTGGGGGTTCATGTTCTAGAAGTCCACAGAACAACAGTCAGATGGAGCCAGACCACTAACAGCCTGAGTGGGGTTTTTGGATGTTTGTTTTTGTTTTTTGGTACTAGGGATTAAATTCAGGGGCACTCGACCACCAAGCCCCATCCCCAGCCCTATTTTGTATTTTATTTAGAGACAGGGTCTCACTGAGTTGCTTAGGGCCTTGCTAAATTGCTGAGGCTGGCTTTGAACTTGGGAACCTCCTGCCTCAGCCTCCTGAGCTGCTGGGATTACAGGTGTGCACCACATGCCCAGCCTGAATGCTTTTTAAAAAAAGTTTTTAATGTGTTTTAATTAGTTATACATGACAGCAGAATGCATTTATGCACTTTGTTATATGTAGATGGCATATAATTTCTCATTTTTCCTGAGTGTACATGTTGCAGAATCATATTGGTCATGCAGTCACACACACACACACACACACACACACACACACACGTATATAGATAGATAGATAATGTCTGTTTCATTCTACTATCTTTCCTATCCCAACATCCCCTCCCTACCCTTCCCTCCCTTCACTTCCCTTTACCTAATCTAAGGTAATGCTATTCTTTCCTAACGTCTCCCACCTTATTGTGAATTAGCATCCGTTTATTAGAGAAAACATGCAGACTTTGGTTTTGTGGGATTGGCTTATTTCACTTAGCATGATATTCTCCAACTCCATCCATTTAATGGCAAATGCCATAATTTTACTCTTCTTTAAAGCTGAGTAATATTCTATTGAGTACACATACCACAAGTTCTGTATCCATTCATCTATTGAGGGAAACCTAGGTTGGTTCCAAGGTCTAGCTACTGTGAATTGCGCTGCTATAAACATTGATGTGGCTGTGTCTCTACGGTATGCTGATTTTAAGTCCTTTGGGTATAAACCAAGGAGTGGGATAGCTGGGTCCAATGGTGTGGTTCCATTCCCAATTTTCTGAGGAATCTCCATACTGCTTTTTTGAGGAGCTAAGACTTCCCTGTAGGGTTTACATGGAAGGATAAATCTGGCATTGGGTGAAGAAAGGTCAAGACTAAGGTTAGGGAGATTAAGAGAGGTCTTTGAAGTTGATATAGAGAAAGAGGCAGGTCAGAACTAAGGGCAAAGCATGCACTGAGACAGATGCATGGAGCACTTAGGAGATAAACATGGGATGACTTGCTAATTAATGGATTATAGGTAGGATAAGAGGTAGACATGTTCAGCCGGGCTCAATGGTGCCCACCTGTCATCCCAGCAGCTCAGGAGGCTGAAGCAGGAGAATTGCAATTAAGAGCCCCTGGGTTCAATCCCTGGTACCAAAAAAAAAAAAAAAAATTAAAAAAACTTTTAAAAAATAGACACATTCAAGTCCCATGGCTGAGATGTCTAGCTGGAGTGACTAGGTGCATGATGACCCCATCCTTTGGATTTAGGAGTGGGAGGAGGAGCTGAAGTGTCTTTTTAGAGGGATGGACAGAGGAGGATAAACTGAGCAAGGGAAATACTGAGTTGAATTAAATTGAGTAGGAACATATTCAGTAAATCCAGAATAGGCTTCTAATAAAGATTAAATTAGATAATGCACATGGACTGCTTCATAGGCTAAAACAAAAAACAAACCCAATTATCCTCATTATTATTGCCATTAGCTTACAGTAAGAACTTCAGAGTTCTTATTTAACCTCTTGTAGCCTTAAATCTTCCATCCACTTCCATGGGGATAATAATCACCCCTTCTCTCTATTTCATATGGATGTTTGAGCGTAAAATGAAATTGTTTATGAAGTATCCAGTTCTTTGTAGGAAAAATACAGAAATCCAATGCAATATTATTAAATGCCATTAAATTCAGAGATGAGACAGGTCACAACAATCATTTCCTCAATATTTTAACAACGAGAAGGCAATTAGAGCTCTGATATGCATGGTTTAATATGAAAGCCATATTGCCAAGATATTTTAAATCTCATCAATGATATGATTAAATGCTAACTCCCCTATGTCTATTTTTGAGAACTCATTCCCAGAAGACAAAAATTCCGCATATGTTTTTAGACATGTATGTATGGAAAAGTGTGTGTGTGTGTCTGGAAGAGTGTACACCCTCACAGGTACAGAGAGGAAATAAACAACCTAGTAATACAACTGAGTCCCTGGACTTCATCGGTCAATCAAATCGAAGGCATTGATGCTTCTTATAAAGAATTGCCACACTTTGCCATAAACACTTGATATTCTAACAGCAGAACTGGATCATAGGAGAAAAAAAAAACTAAAAATTCATATTAAGGCCAGGGGCCAGTGGTGCATGCCCGTAACCCCAGCAACTCAGGAGGCTGAGGCAGGAGGATTGCTAGTTCAAAGCCAGCCTCAGCAACTAAGCAAGGCTCTCAGCAACTCAGTGAGACCCTGTCTCTAAATAAAATACAAAAATGGGCTGGGGATGGGGCTCAGTGGTTGAGTGCTCCTGGGTTCAATCCCTCATACCCTCCCCCCACAAAAAGTTCAAACTAAGGATGGACAATTTTCCCAGGTATTTGGAGAAACCCATTTGAATTTCTGCAGGTGCATAAGACTCTGATTTATATAGGTGTTTTGCCAGACTACTGCTGATCCTTTGTGATCTGCAGAACATGGCCAGAAATTGCAACAGAACTGGTTACTTAAAATCCGGTTTTGTAGTTCCAGTGATCTTGGCACCTCCAAGAACCAGAGAGAGTCTCTGAATTTTTCCACCTAAAAAAATCCACTCCCTTTAGAGTCACAAGGAGCTCATTTACTCCCTTCCCCGTCTCCAGGCAGCAAATGAGATTTGTCAATTGATCCCTGTAACATTCTCTTCTTTAATAGTCCTATTGCCAGCAAATATCTCCTCTGAGTCTCATCTAAATCCATTGTTAGGCACCAGCCAACACAAGGGCTGTCAGGAGGAAAACCTTATCCAGTAGTAAGTGAGAGAAGAGAGATCTTTTCATCCAGAACAGGTGAAAGGCAGCCCCCCGGCCCAGATTCTCCATGGGTACTCCTCCCAGGGACATGCGTGGAAGACACACTGAGGGGGCATGCCTCATGACTGTCTTTTCTCAGGAGAAAACATTACCCCCTGGACCTCGCTTTTTTGACCTTGAGATCGGCAAGATGCAGAATCAAAAGGAAACAAGTTGGAAAATCCTACGGCCACCAGGCATTCCCTTGTAATAATGGGACTTCCCTAAGCAGGCAATTAGAAACTCTGCCTGCCAACTATAATTTTCTTTTCCAAATATGTCAACATATGATTTCCCTCTCCCTGTGGTTCTCTGCCCTGACAAATGGGAGTGGAGGGAAAAAAATGATTCATTTCCTTTAAGTGAAAGATGGTATTCGTGTATGGAGAATGTCACCGTTGACAGTTCTCCTGGTCTTGGGACTTTAGCCAAGAGTGTAGATTGATACAATAGGTGTCCTCAGATCGAACCCAACTCTGGGAAAAAAAAAATTTAAGCCACATCCAAGAAGCAGATTCTTTTATTTGAAATAAACTACCATATTTGGGATAGTTTATACAGAAGACAAATCTACGTGGACCTCATTCATCATGGGTCCAAACAAGACAGCACCTGGTGTGTCTGTGTGTGCATTCTCATGCATACCTGGCAATAAAAAGAACTAATACAAATACAACAATCACCAGCATCAAGACATTATTCTAGCTGGGCGCTTATGCACACCTATGATCCCAGCAGCTTGGGAGGCTGAGGTAGGAGGATCCAGAGTTCAAAGCCAGCCTCAGCAAAAGTGAGGCCCTAAGCAACACAGGGAGACCCTGTCTCTAAATAAAATACAGAATAGGGCTGGGGATGGGGCTCAGTGGTGGAGCACCCCTCAGTTCAATCCCTAGTACTGGCCCCCACTCAAAAGAGACATTATTCTAACAGCATTACACATATCATCTTGCTGAAGCTTCACAAGAACCCAGGAAGAAACTGAAGTCCAGGGAGGTTAATTAATTTGCCCAAAGTCACACAGCTGGTGAGTGGTAGGGATGGGATTGGAACCCAGAGAGTCAGGTTCAAGAGTCTGGATTTCTAACCATTATTGAATGAGAATTTTCTTCCGTACATCCTTCTGATGTATAACCAATGAAAATAATTCTGTTATTCATTTCACATCAACTATGTGTTTGACTTTCTACACAATCCTATTAATCATCCATTGACTCATTAACAATGATAATTATAAGTGTTCTCTTATTGTCTGTAGGTCATATGCATAGCAATATGATAGCCATAAGTGCCTGGATGATTTCACTTAATTGAAACCTTAAAAAATTCTACAAGGCAGCAATTTGCCTCATTTTTGTAGATGAGAGAAGTCGAGGCTCAGAGGTTTAAGGGTCTTTGCCAGGATCCACACGAGGAGCCAGGGTCTGGTCTTCACGAGGCGCAGGCCCTCTGACTGGGAGACACGGACATAATCTCCCTGTACAGACACAGTCTTTGCTTTGAATTAGGATAATTCAAAAGTTTTATACTCCCCGTCATCGTCCCAACTGTGCAAACGTATCTGTGCTCTTTAACCAAGGTCCATGTGGAAGGTTCTTAGAATGAAGCCCCATCAGCCTGGTGGGGAGCTGGTTTTCTTCCTAACCCCTGGGGTGCCTGGCATTCTGTAAAGACTGGGACAAAGGTGTTTCAAATAAAAATGTCAACTCTTCACTACGTTTAGGGGCACGATCGGGCTCGAGTATAATGAAATTTTTGCTTATCTTGTTCCATTGGATAAGTTAATTTCCAATTTTTTTTTTCTAAACTGCAAAAAAATGAAAACATTAACAGGTGATTCTATCAAGAATGTTCTTTCCCAGGAGACAAATGATGCAGTTTTAAATGAAAGTGAATTAATCATCCAAACATTATAATACTCGACCATTTTAGTGATTGTTAATCAATATTAAACAGAAAATGACACCTCACTCTATTTCCTTACTATTTGTTTTGACTATAAACACACACGTTTTCATTATTAGCAAAGTTACTAAATAACAAAGATTCGGGGACCTGAAAAAGGAATAGCTGAGATTTCTATGTTAAAGGCAGTATCTTATGTTTGTATTTCTAAAATAAATAAAATTGAATTATAATAGACTCCAACAGTGATATAAACAAGATAGCACCTGGTGTGTGTGTGTGTGTGTGTGTGTGTGTGTGTGTGTATGCATGAAATCAAAGTTAAAGCAAAGAAGTACAGACACAGACGAAACCTTGCCTCAGCCCCCAAATACTTCCATTACTTTTTCTCTACCATTTTCATAACAAAACTTCTGTCTCATGGTCCAAGGTAGCTGCTCAAGCTCCAGCCATTGGGTCTTTCTATCCAGCATGAAAGAGGAAAGAAGAAGGAATGGAGAGGCCACCTCCTTCATGACACTTCCTAGAAATTACTGACTTCATCCTATGGACCAGAACTTAGTCTTGGTATAACACCTAAATACAAGAGAGGAGCTGGAAAAAAAATATCTTTGTTTTCTTTTCAGTGTGGAAAAAATATCAGGTTCTGTTATTCAGAAGAAAAGGAAAATGGATTGTTAGAAAACAATAAAAAGCCTCACTAGAACTTCAGAATGTAAAAAGACCAATACTTTTTTTTTTCCTTTAAAACAAAACATTATCTAGGGCTTTGCAAATATCTACTGTCAACATCTAAGCCCTTGTCAACTATATAAAAATCTAAAGGCTTAAATAAAACTGCATCATCCAGAGCTCAAGATACTTGTGGGTAGGGATCAATAATATTGTTTTGCTCCTCCAAAAGGATATTTCAGAGCCCACGTTTCCATTGTCAGGAAAGGAAACATAAAGGGTTAAATTCAGTTATTACCACTTGGGACGAACTTAAGAAGCATAAATGTCATCCATTCACACTCCCTTGGGTTCTTCGGGCTGACAACAGACACCTTAGGCTCCACTGAACTCTAAGGAGAGGCAAAACATCAAGCAGTAAAACCACCTGCTTGAAAATGAGAATCCAGGCTAGAAAGTGCAAAGAAAGGGAAACCTGATTGAGGCTGGTATACCCAGTTTTGGACATAGCTGCCTATTCCTATGAGTTTGTTCAATTTTTTTTCCCCTGAGTTTGATTCATGTGTAGGTTCTCTCCCCTTTTTCCTTTTCTTACTATGTTCTACTGAAGAGTATCCCCACCCCGATGAATGCCTTCCAAAGCCAAGAAGCAGCAGCATCCACAATGGGAGGGGAGCAGTAGCCAATCGAAGTAGGAAGCCAACTTAAGGAAATCCTTGGGATCCTGAGCTAACGTGACTTCTGAACTATTCCAAAACTGTCACCAGAGACTTCAGCATCTCAATGAGGTAGGTTATTCCACAGGCTAAGGACACAGGATTCTCAGTGGATAAACTTAAGCAAAGGTGGAGACTGCTCCCGTTATTTTGTGATTTGGCAAAATGATCATCTCAAATTCAAATGAGCTTGTGGTCCAACCCTGGCCACATACTAATCAGGATTCTTGGGCTTAAATAAAACTTTTTTTTTTTTTTTGGCAGCAGGGATTGAACCCAGGGGTGCTCAACCACTGAGCCCCATCCCCAGCCCTTTTCATATTTTATTTAGAGACAGGGTCTCCCTGAGTTACTCAGCATCTCGCTAAGTTGCTGAGGCTGCCTTTGAACTCTTGATTCTCCTGCCTCAGCCTCCTGAGCTGCTGAGATTACAAGCATGTGCCAAGAAACTTATTCTGGATAACTTACTTTAAAAAAAAAATAAAATAAAAGGGATCTTCCTGGAAAGATATTGGGTGAGCTACAGAATCTTCAAGAAGGCAGAAAGGTTTAGAAAATAGGCAGAAACCAAAATTGAGCTTTGAGAAAAAAGATCCCTCTCATACTCAGAAACAGTCAGGGGCACACCGCATCCCAGGGTGGGGTTCTCAGCTCAGCGACCTTGAGCCCCGCTGGACATTGGCTGGTCTCCCTGTGCACGGAGTGAATCCTAAATGGTTCTTTTCACTTCACTTCAGCTACTCTCTGCTCTTCATCTCAGGAGGAAATGTTCATCAGATTGGCCGACGTGGGTCCGACTTCTAGGCTCACAGAACCTGAGGAACAAGTACTTGGCCATTTTGAGCCATTCTCTGCGAGGGAAGATGGAACTACCTATCCCAAGACTCACACCAAAGTCCCCCAAGTAGAACTGTCCAGAGGTTGAGAAGCCCACAACTTAGCCCTCTGCCTAGAATTCGCCATTTACCAGATGTTGCGACCTTGAGCACGTTACCTGAACTCTGTGTCTCTCACTCACTTCCATCACCTCTAAAGAGGAGGTGATGAGTACGGATCTCGGGGAGCTGTCTGAGGAAGACACGAGATTATACAGGTCAATGTAAATTATGAGGCCCAGCGTAAGCATCCCATATATTGGCCTACAATACTGTCAGGAGGAAACACAGGAACGGGATGATGGTCGGCATCACTGCAATTACTGTCATAATTAGCAAGAGTGAACTTGGAGAATCTGGATTAAATTTCAAACTCCATTGAAACCCTATTGCCCTGAAGTATTTTCCATGAAAAATACTTTTAAATTCTTTTAATTTAAATTTTAAATTTCTTTTTAATCTATCCATGGCTTACCTCTTGCCCTCCCTCTCTTACCTATCCCTTCTGTGGCAGTATTTTGTTGATATTGTTGAAGAGGCCTGGTTTTGTTTTAAAGAGATTCTAGTTGGGCACGGTAGTGCACACCTGTAAACCCAAGGGAGGCTGAAGCAAGAGGATTGAAGTTCGAGACCAGCCTCAACAACTTATGAGGCCCTGATTAACTTAGCGAGACCCTGTCTCTAAATAAAAAAAATATTTTTAAAAAGGGTTAGGATAAGGCTTGGTGGTTAAACGCCTCTGGATTCAATCCCTGGTACCAAAAAAAAAAAAAATAAAAAAATCAACTTCTGATTGCGCAAACTTTCCTGATCTTGTTCCCATGTGGTACTTGGCAAGCTGTGTTCTCCATGTACTTCCTGTTCTCTGAATAATCAGAAGAATGGCTAGAATTACGTTCAGTTTCTGGCAGGACCACTTGCTAGACTGCGTGCTGCACTTCCATCAGAAGACCTATAAAGTCTAGTTTTTCTCTCTTGAGAATGTCAACCCTCCACCCCCCTGCCTAGACCCATCCGTCAATTCATTAGAGTTGTAAAACAGTGATGATGATCTGATCCTGTCATTCCTTCTTCTTTTTTTTTTTTTCCCCTTTGGGTACCAGAAATAGAACCCAGAGGTGCTCAACGACTCAGCCCCATCCCCAGCTCCTTTTAATATTTGATTTAGAGACAGGGTCTTGTTTTGCTGCCTAGGGCCTGGCTAAGTGGCTGAGGCTGGCTTTCAACTCACGATCCTCCTGCCTCAGCCTCCGGAGCTGCTGGGATTACAGGTGTGAGCCACTGTACCCGGCTCTGCCATTCCTTCTTTATATATCACTTCATGTGCTCTCAAAGGAGAAACTTCCCCCATCTGGTTGGCCCGATGCCCCGTCTTGAGGAAAGAGAATAAATGCATGGGTCCTTCCTTGGATCCATTTTCTTTTTCACAATATATAGGTCTTTCTAGCATCTTCCCAAACAGACCAACAAGATGAGTCTCTTTCTCTTACTGTCGCTATCAATGGGTCGATAGGAACAGAGGCATGGCTTGAAGCCATCTCCACTCTTTCTAAACCCTCACACTGTCCCCTCTTGGGCCGGTCAGAGCCTATTCGGGTAGGCTCTCGAGTCCTCTTGATGGGATCCTAGTAGCTGTGACTACTCTGTTAATGACTTCTTTGCTTTTTGATAGGACAAAATGTTCCGGTCTCACCACTTAGAGTCCCAAAGTCCCATCGGCATTTCCTCTGAGATGACTTTGGCCTCCATTCTCTTGTCTCTTTTTTCCTTGGCCAGGAGTCAAGTCCGGTTCCTGATGGCCCCATCAAGACACTGTGAACATTTCTTCCTCCATGGACCCCCCTTCTCCTAACCCATACCACATAGACTTATCCAAAAAAAAAAAAAAATCACATAAGCTCGAGCTTTCCCTTACTAAAAAAATCATTACTACCTCTTTTCTCCTTGTACACAAAATAAATACAAGTTCACTGATGCGATTGTTGAGATCTGTCCTGACCTGGACCCATCTGCCCCCCCCCCTGCCCCCCCCCAATCCTGGTCTCCATTAACTTTGAATTTTCTGAAGCATATCCCAGGCTCCAATCAAAATATACCACTCTACATCTTTCCAAATGTCCTGCATTTCTGTATCTCAATATTTGGATGAAGCCAATCCCCAGTTTCCACCTTTGGCCATTCCAGGAATATTCCAGGGCTCAGATAAGAAGCTATCTCCTTCTAGATGTGTCCACAAGCCATGAGCCACCTCCCTTTGCTTTCTCCTTTGGGAACTTTTTCAGATCAGAGACCTAATACTGATATTTCCAACTTTTGATCATCCTAGGGCTTGGGAGGGAAAGGGAGGGGGCAGGGAATTAGCAAGCACGGTGGAATGGGATGGACATCATTATCCAAAGCACATGGATGAAGACACGAATAGGGTGTCCACATACTTTTATATATAAACAGATATGAAAACTTATGGTCTATATGTGTAATACGAATGGTAATGAAAAAATATACACATATAAAGGCATGAATTGGCATGAACATACTCTACATACAAAGATATGAAAAACCATACTTTATATGTGTAATAAGAACTGTAATGCATTCTACTGTCATGTATTTAAAAAAAAACAAACAAAAAATTTTTTTTAAATGTAAAAGCTATTGGTCTGATAACATCTTCTGAACCCATTTCCCAGACCTCCTTGATATCTAAAAAACCGCAAGCCCTAGAAGGCCTTCCCCCATGGAGGATCAAATGCTTTATCTTGCACTTGACCTGTTAATGTTGTGAACCGAATTTCCAAATGAACAGCAGTTCAAACAGAGGAACATGTCCCTGTGGTCGTTGCCACTCTCACCCTCTCTTTCTAAAAGCAGAATGAAAAACTACATGAAGAGCCTCCAGGAAATCAAAGGCGATTCCACCAGGCCAAGTCCAAACAGGGTCCATCACCCCAGTCACCCCGTTTTCCGTGTGGATGGCCAACAGTCAAGAAGACAGTGATAAATTGTGAGAGAGCTCCTAAAATATATAAAACAAAATAAGTAGGAAGAAAGACTGGCTTCTGGGCTCCTGGTGTCCCTGGATGCACAACTCCCTGCGGTGCCGTTGGCATGCACAGAGCATTTCCAAGGCCTTGGAGAAAGGGAATGTGTCCACGGAATGAACTGGAATGCCTTCCTGTCTGCTCAGAAAGGGACCGAAATGAGCTGCTTTCCAACAACTTCAACCCACAATCTCAACACTTCCTAAATTACACACACAGAGAGACCCAGTCGGTGTGGTCAGGACAGAATTAAATGACTGATCTCCCTGTTGAAGCGACAGATTCGGGGCTGGGTGGTAGCTGAGCGGTGGGGCACTTGCCTGGCATGTGGGAGGCACTGGGTTCGATTCTCAGCACCGCATATAAATAAAATAAAGGTCTATCAACAACTAAAAAAAAAAAAAATTTAAAAAAAAGCAACAGATTCCTCACAACATGCTCCATTTGCAGCCGTGTCCCGTGAACACTAGAGTGGGCCATCGGTGTCTCTGGTGGCAGGGACATGGTCTTTCCTGGAGCATACTGAATTCTATCCTAGAGTTTCTGAAGGCTGTGGGTCATACCTTGCTGAGAGAAGACAATTGTTTTAGTCAACTATTTTGCTTCTGTGACTAACGGACCCAACCAGAACAGTTTTAGGGGAGGAAAAGTTTATTTGGGGGCTCAGGGTGTCAGAGGTCTCTGTCCACAGACAGCAGGCTCCATTCCTCGGGGCAGGAGGGGAGGCAGGACATCATGGAGGAAGAGTGTGGTGGAGGGAAGCAGCTCACATGGTGATCAGGAAGCAGAGAGAGACTCCACTCTCCAGAGACAAATAGAGACCCCAAAGCCACGCCCCCAATGCCCCCTCCTCCAGCCACACCCACCTGCCTCCAGCCACCACCCAGTTAATCCCATCAGGGGTCCATTCACTGGTTGGGTTAAGGCTCTCACCACCCAGTCATGTCTCCTCTGGACCTTCCTGCACCGTCTCACACGTGAGCTTTTGGGGGACACCTCACATCAGAACTATAACAACAGCCTTATTAGTAGTAAAGGGGATACTGGGGAAACTTATAGAATTAAATATTCTCTGCTGTCAGGGAACATGCAGATCCATAAGAAGAGCACTCATAGCTTTATATATTGCTTTCCTGTGTTGATGTGTGTGAACAATATCACTAGGTTTTGAGAAGTCTAGATTGCAAAAGATTGCATATATCTTTTGTTGGGCTGGAATTGTGAAGTCCTAAATAACATGTAACTCCTCCATCAGTTCTAAAAGTATTTCCCTTTTGAACATAGATTCATTAAAAAGTCAAATAATAAAATTAAAATGAAATTAGAGTTACTTTTTGTTATTAAAAAAGTTAGCTATAGCTCTGTCTTTTATATAGTTTTATTTCAAAGTTCAAATTTAAAAATGTTCATTCAACACATTTTCAACCTTTGGGTTTAGGATGAGCTATTGAGATGGTAAGGTGGAAATTGAATTCCCCCTCTCTTGGGGGAACCTTGATTTTTACTAGATATATAAGTGCAAATTCTTTCTGAAAGACCTACAAAACTATAACTGTAACAAAATCGGTTGTCCCAATTTAAAAATTTTCAAAGTTTACATATCATGTTATCTTGCCATGATTAGGTATCATACAGAACCCCATGTTAGGCAATGAAATTAGAAGAAAAGGTACAGGTATTGGAGAAATAAAGTTTTTCCTTTGTTATATTATAAGTGATTAAAAGGAAACACCAAAATAGCTTAAAACTAACAGGAATTATAAATAAGAAGTATTTGTAAAATATTTAAAATATCTTTTTTTTGTACATTCTAATAAAATAAGAAACATATAGAATTTTTCTTGTCCAGATTTTTCTTATCCAAAGCAATCAAGAAGGCATTAACTTTACAAAATTTAGTTAAACTAGGTAATCACAAACATCTAATTTTGCTTAACATTTATTCATTTGTGGATTTTTGATGCAGGGTGCCAGCACTGCCTTTACAGATGGGGTCACTGGCTGACATCCTATGTCCTTCTCCATACTAGTCATGCACGGTCTATCAATTCCTTCTTTAAGGTGGAAAAAAGAATTAAGAAACTTAGTAGGCAATCTGACCCGAAACCCTTTAGATGTCTCACTTTTCCCACCAAACTGTTCCGTAGTTTTCCCCAACTAAAATTGAATAACCATTAAAGTTTATTTTTTAATATTTATTTATTTTTGTTGTAGTTGGATGCAATAACTTTATTTCACTTATTTATTTTTATGTGGTGCTGAGGATCCAACCCAGGGTCTCACACGTGCGAGGCGAGCGCTCTACCGCTGAGCCATAACCCCAGCCCCCACAATTAAAGATTTAATGACATTTGCAGATGTAATTGAACCTTTCCAAAGCAATCAACTTATTTTAAACAAAGACTATTCTTTGTTTGCAAATTCTATGTCCTTAAGTTATGTAAAATTTAACTGAATTATAGAATTACACTAACTACAAAAATTAGCTTAAACAGATCTGAGAAGCATAATTATTCTAAGTATATGCATCAGCCAGTGAGGGGAAAAGTAGGGAAAGAACCCAGGTGTAGCTGGGTGTGGTGGGGCACACCTGAAATCCCAGCAGCTTGGAGGCTGAGGCAGGAGGACTGTGAGTTCAAAGCCAGCCTGAGCAAAAGCATGGTCCTAAGCAACTCAGTGAGACCCTGTCTCTAAATAAAATACAAAATAGGGCTGGGGATGGGGCTCAGTAACTTGAGTGGCCCTGAGTTCAATCCCTACAAAAAAGAACCCAGATGTATTAGAGAGTAGCCCTTTAGCCCAGAGTATCTACAATTTGCAGAGGGAATCAAGAGTTTTAGCCAACGCATGAAGTCAGTTAAGAGGGATTAATAAATATTATGTTTTGCTTAAGAATTAATTTAACAATATTATTTAGGACATTATATGTTCAAAATTATAAAAATAAAATGAGATGCATCAAAAAACTTTTACTTAATTCAGAGATATCCACAGTTCTTATACAGAAGGACTCACTGTAGTGAAGATGTCAGCTTGCCTTATGTTAAGTCTACAGATAAATGGAATTTTCATCAAAATCATAATTAAATTTTATTTTAAAATTGACAGAAACATCAAAAAATATTTCCCAAAAGAGTGAAAAATCCCAAAAGAGGCAATGATATTCTGAAGTATGATACAAAGAACTTCAGTATTAATGTATCCCAAAACCTGTCATAGAGCTACAGTAATGAAATCAATTGTTGTGTTTATGGTGCCCAAAGTGAAAGCTAAAGGATCCAACCAGAACAATTTCAGAGGAGGAAAAATTTATCTGGGGGCTCAGGGTTTCAGAGGTCTAGTCCACAGACAGCAGGCTCCACTCCTCGGGGCTCGAGGGGAGGCAGGACATCATGGAGGAAGAGTGTGGTGGAGGGAAGCAGCTCACATGGTGATCAGGAAGCAGAGAGAGACTCCACTCTCCAGAGACAAATAGAGACCCCAAAGCCACGCCCCCAATGCCCCCTCCTCCAGCCACACCCACCTCCTCCAGCCCCCACCCAGTTAATCCCATCAGGGGTCCATTCACTGGTTGGGTTAAGGCTCTCACAACCCAGTCATGTCTCCTCTGGACCTTCCTGCACCGTCTCACATGTGGGACACTTCACATCCAAACCATAATATACATCAATGGCTTTCTATCCAAAGCAAAACAAAAAACAAACTTCAATCACTAATAAGAATGTTTTTGAATATGGAGGCGTTTAATATAACCTAAGCACAGATTATTTCAAAGTCTATGATGTTGAGACATGTGACCATTCATTTGTTAAAAATGTAAATTGGTCTGAGGATTCACTCATTATATCAACATAAATATCCAATGATTCTGAAACATAAAGGTAAAAAATGAAATAATAAAAGTGATAGAAGAAATCAGGTGTGGTGGTGCATGGGGCTTGGGAGGCTGAGAAAGAGGGATTGTGGGTTCAAAGCTCACCTCAGCAACTTAATGAGTCCCTAAGCAACTTAGCGAGACCCTGTCTCTAAATTTAAAAAATATATTATATGTATATATTTATATATATTTATATTTCAAAAAGATCTGGGGATGTGGTTCAGTGGTTAAATGCTCCTGGGTTCAGGTTCATTACAAAAAAAAAAAAGTAATAGAAGAAAATATGTCTGAGCAGTTTTACAATTTTTTGCTGAAGAAAAACTTTCATTGCATTAAACTCAGAAGCCATAAAAGAAAAAGTGGTTACATTTTACATCATTAAGAAATTCTGTTCATCTAAACATAAATAGGTCCTACAAAGCAGCAAACACACAAAAAAAGATGCAACAACAAATAGAATAAGCTCTTAAAAACAAATAATAAATATAGTTGTGAATAGTAGAGCAGGGAGCTGGTGAAAGATGAAATACAAACAGGCAATAAAAGGGTAGAGAAAGATGTGGACAAAGAGGCTCCCTGCCGAATAGTGAAAGACAAATCAATCGATGATGGATTAAATAAATTATGATACATTCGTAAAAAGATTGACTACTGAAGTCAGTTAGAAGGAGGACATATTTTTATATTCACTGACTTGGTAAAATTTCCTTTAACTAATGATGTGCAAAAAAAGTAGACTGCAAAATTACACACACACACACACACAAAGGAAGGGAATTGACAATATTGTTGGAAGTTCTGATGAAATGTGGAGTCCAGGCCTGGTTTGTTATAATGGCCCAAGACTGAAACCGAGAGCTCAAGTTATTTCCATGTCTCCCTGCCTCACAACCTTCAGTCCCAGCTATGGCTTAGGTTGAGTCTCCTCCTAGTGCTAAGATGGCTGCCAGCAGCTATCATATCACATTCTTCCTGGGTTCTATTGGTCAGGGGAGGAGGAACAGGACTTCTCTCCCCAGCACAGCATACAAATCCTTCCCTTCGGTCTCATTACATCAATTAGGTCACTTTGTCTTTCATGAACCAATTGCATTTCAAGTTCAGTACCATGTGCTGATAGGCTTAAAGCAATCTGTGTCTCTTTCTGAAGAGAGGGATATGAAGGAATCTGAAAAGAAATTGTTTGAAACTGGAGGTTGAAAAAGTAGACACCCAATCACATCCACTAAAAATAGGATCTATAGATTTTATTATATTTACAAAGTCCAACCAAATCAAATCTACTCTACAAACAAGAAGTGTTGGTGAGGATGTGGGAGGAAAAGGCACACTCTTACATTGCTGGTGGGACTGCAAATTGGGGCAACCACTCTGGAAAGCAGTATGGAGATTCCTCAGAAAACTGGGAATGGAACCACCATTTGACCCAGGTATCCCACTCCTCATTATGTACCCAATGGACTTAAAATCAGCGTATCACAGCATATGAGCAGTTCATATGGATTAATTTCGCTGGGTAAATGGGTAGATCATCCACATCACTTTAATGACTGATGTTGCTTGGATGAATCGAGAGTTAAGGAACAAGTTTAAAATCCTCCTTCAACTTAATGGAAATGCCTCAGATGGCTATTTTCTCCAAAGATCTGGCTGTTAAACGAGACAGGTTAATTTGCTATAAATAAAATCCAAAGGAATCATCGTATTCTCTAATATCTTTGTTGCTATAACATTGGAACAAAAGAAATCTTTTTATTTTTAATTTTTTTAAATCCTAGGAGTAAATTGTTTTTGTTCTGAAACCACAGTTCAATGACAAAGATGGTATTGAGTATGGGATTGTTCGGGAAACAAAAAGATATGCCCAAGGAGAGCGATTCGGGAAAGCCTTACATAAAAGCCTTTGGATGAGGGCACAGAAAAGGGAAGGCCCAGAGTTCTCGCTGCGGACGGAGAGGGAAGTGTTCTGGATCATAAATCTCCCACAATGTGCGCAGGGATCCAGTATGTCTAATGGTGCATTTGCTTTTCCTCTGCAATGATTCTCGCAGTCATTTATGGCCAGGTCATAAGGAAGTGAGCAGACGCTGTTAATTGGGCATCCTATTGAAATGAGGCTGCAGCAGAACCACATTTCTGGAGTGGGAAAAAAAAAAAATGATGGATTGTTTTCCTCACAAGAGCAAATGGAGGTGTGTGGAAAAGCCGAGCGGCTGTGTGACGAAGCTCTGTAGGAGCTTCACACCACACGAATCCTAATTGAATATTGACTGAGAAGGTAGCTTTGGGCTGTCCTCCTAGAGACAGAGCGAGGAAATATGAAAAGCTCTCTAGAGTAAATGGCAGATCTACAATTGTCGAGAACTTGCTGCCAGGGGTCAGGGCAGGAGGGGGACATCCTTCTAATTAATTAAAACAAGTGCAGACCTTGACAGTGTCTCCTGACTCTGAAGGTCGATCCCACTGAATTACAACACACAGCCGCTCAGCTCAGAGGCTGTCTCTGCAAAGTAGGCAGGGGGGAAGAAATCCTTTTCTCTTTTCCAGGAAGCCTGGCAAACATCCTGTGGCTTTTGTCAAAACCTCAAGGATGGCTGGGTGCAGTGGTGTGTGCCTGTCATCCCAGCAGCTCAGGAGGCCAAAGTGAGTTCAAAGCCAGCCTCAGCAAAAGTGAGGCCCTAAGCAGCTCAAGGAGACCCTGTCTCTAAATAAAATATAAAATAGGGCTGGGGATGGGGCTCAGTGGTGGAGTGCTCCTGAGTTCAATCCCTGGTACCAAAAAAAAAAAAAAAAAAAAAAAAACCCTCATAGGAGCTGGGTGCAGTGGTGCACACTTGTAATCCCAGTGCAGTTCAGGAGGCTGAGGCAGGAGGATTGCAAGTTCAAAAACCAGTATAGCAAAAGTGAGGTGCTAAGCAACTCAGTGAGACTCTGTCTCTCAATAAAGTACAAAAAAAGGGGCTGGGGAATGTGGCTCAATTGGTAGAGTACTTGCTTTGCATGCACAAAGCCCTGACTTCAATCCCCAGCACCACAATAACTAAATAAAAGTCAAAAATGGTCTGGAGATGTGGCTCAATAGTTAAGTGGTGCTGGGTTCAGTTTCTGGTACCAAAAAACAAACAAACAAAAAAATAAACAACAACAACAAAATAAAAACCGAAATCCCTACAAAATTTTTATAGGAACGTGTTTCCAACCTGGCCAGGGAGAAATGATGGAGCAAATCATGTCCTCATCCTGTGTGTGATGACCATACCTTTTGAAAAATTGAAGCCTCAAAATGATTTGTGGGAAAGCAAATCACTTTGAGACAAAGTCAAGGCCAATCACCCTTCCTCTGGCCATTACCCGGGGGTGTCTGAGTCAGTTTGGATAACCAGTGCAGTTGGACATCAGAACAACTCAGGGATTTTGAAAAGCCCCCAGACCTCCCTACCCCCTTAGCCTATAAGGAACTGATGAAGCCCTGACAGTTTCCCTGGTGACCATTATCTGGTCCCAACTTCCTTTTCCAATGATCTACCTTTGGCCTGAGGCTTGCTGTAGTTCTGTCTTTCCTCAGGCTGTCCCTGAAGGACCTGATCTCCTGCCTCACATTGCAACCGGACCTGTTCCTTCGCTGCGGATGCACCCACCTCCCCAGAGCAGAGACCCTCTGAGAGCTGATGGGGTGTTCCGAAGCTAGTAGGATGGTGCACTGACCAGATGATCCAAGGACACCGGACTCTTCTCTCAGATCAAGGCACTCTGACCTCTCAGGAGAGCTCTAACGACAACTGGAACATGAAATCACAAGGAGGAGAATAATTCTGGAAGGCTGGCCAGGGCACGTCGCTTTTCTCTACCCCTCTGCCCAGATCCAAATCATCCATGTCTATTGACACATAAAAGAAGAGATGACGGTACCCCCCGAATGTTCCAGGAGAGACAGATGATTGACAACCACTGCTTCCTTTTCAAGGAACATTAATCAAGTTGGCCCACATAAGTTTTCTGGAACCTTAGCACCAAAGTCAAAATCTTCCCACTTGGGAAGTGGTGAGGAGGAAGGGACAGGGAAGCTGGGGTGGGTCCCATTCTCTAGGTGCCCATCCATTCCACTAGGGGATGGGCACCTACAGGAGTGGACAGATCCAAGACTCCCTTTGAGTGTGCTTGGGTTCTTGGAGATTTTCTATATAGATCCCATCCATGCCTGCGCTCAAAGTGTGGCTTCTTCCTCGGTCCTTTTATAGATTTGATTTAAAATGAGGCTCACTGTGGGCCTCATGTTCTCTTGGGATTAGATTAAGCTTTACTGCATCTTTTTGTTTGTTTGGTACTGGGGATTGAACCCAGGGATACTCAACCACTGAGCCACATCCCCAGCCCTTTTTATATTTTATTTAGAGACAGGGTCTTGCTAAGTTGTTTAGGGCCTTGCTAAGTTGCTGAGGCTGGCCTTGAACTTGTGATCCTCCTGACTCAGCCTCCCACATTGTTGCTAGGATGACAGGTGTGTGTCACTATGCCCACCTTCTGTGGTATCTTCTACAGTGATACTGGGGAGTGTTTTGGCACCTGATCACGGAGATATTAGAATGTTGGACTGCAGAATTAAATGCAGCTTAAAGGTCAGGCATCTTACTCTGGTGTTCAAGGGCATACCCGGTCATGAGCTAACCTTTGCTCGCTCTTCTATTTCACTCCAATATTAGAATCGTATGCAGTTCTCTTTGGCCTCTCAGAGGTTCTCCAACTTGCTTTGCATTTTCTCATCCCTTAATAGTTGAAAGTATTTTTCTTCCCCCCAAATTTGACCACCATTAGCATTTGATCTTCTTAGTCAACTCAGAACTTCATTCAAATGCCATTTCTTTCAAAACCAAGCCTGGTCCCGGTGTGGTGGCAGACACCTGTAATCTGAGCACTCAGGAGGCTGAGGCAGGAGGATCGCGAGTTCAAAACCAGCCTCAGCAATTTAATGAGGTTCTAAGCAACTCAGTGAGACCCTATCTCTAAATAAAATACAAAAAAGGGCTGGGGATGTGGCTCAGTGTTTGAAGGCCCCTGAGTTCAATCCCCCATAAACAAACAACAAACAAAGGTGACTAAGGCTGGGTTCCTGGAGGTGTAGCACTTTCCAGAGGCCTAAAAAGTGCAAAGCTGAGATCCCAAATAGCAATGCATTGTTGTCCAAATGGACACATAAAACCCCAAACTCTAAATTAGTAAGTGTTCCATTAAATAACTTCTGAATACATGTCAACTCCACTGTTAAATTCTGTCCTCATCAAACATGGCCACAATTGAAATCCGATGGTGAAATTGAGTTTTTCCCTGGCAAGGATGGCTGTGCATACAGCATGACCCCTGAGAACCAATGGTCATGCCTTAACCAATTTATATAGACAGGTAATTTCAAAAGTAAGGTGGAAAGAAATGCATTCCAGCTTAAAACTAGAAAAATGAATGTAGAATATGAGGTATATTTTAATGTATCTGTTATTCAGGGGGCTACACCCCATAAAAATGTGACTCACTATGGCCTTCTAAAGTCCAGGGGTCCTGGCCAGTCATAGTGTGAATCTGAGACTAACAGGGCAGTGGAGAGAGTCCTCTGGTAGAAAGACAGGTAGGAGCCTCCAGGTGCTACTCTGCAGTTCTTCTCAATCAAGGGAACCTCTCTGAAACCCACTTTCCATTTTGCATTACTAAACAAGGATTTATAAAACAAGTCCTACCTACTCAAAAAAGGTTAAGAGATGAGAAATGAGGTCTTCTCAGTGGATCTGCTAATAAGTGGCTGGGATATGACTCTTTCATGAACAATCATGAATTCATGCAGCACCTATATGGATTGAGCACCTGTCACGGGTGTGCACTGGTAGGTGGCAACTAGGGATGCCATAAGACAGCTCTGTTGAGCGTGGAGAAAGGCACATGGAAATCAGATGGGCTGGATGCTAGCACACAGTTAATAGGCACTTGGTCAAGAGTGTAGGCTGGCCATCAAGAAGAATGAAATGATGGCTTTGGCTGGTAAATGGATGGATCTGGAGACTATTGTGCTAAGTGAAATAAGCCACTCCCCAAAACCAAAGGCCTAATGTTCTCTCTGATGTGCAGTGATAAGGGAGGGAGGGAAGAACAGAAGTTCATTGGATCAGACAAAGGGGAAGGAAGGGAAGGGAGGGGGATGGGAACGGGAAAGACAGTGGAGTGAATGGGACAGAACTTTCCCATGTTCATATATGAACACACAACCAGGGAAACTCCACATCGTGTCCAACCACAAGAATGGGCTCCTATTTAGAATAAGTTAGACTCCGTGTTTGTAGAATATGTTGAAATACACTGTACTGTCATGTATCACCAAAAAGAACAAATAATAAAAAAAGAGGGTAGACTCAGGTCAGCCCGCTAGGTCCCCAACCCAGCTCTACTGCTCCTAGATATGAGACCTGGGACAAGTTTATTAACTGCTTTGCCTCTTTATTTTATTTTATTTTTTAGTTGTAGGAGAGGGATGATTAGTCACTATATTACCAGGTTACTTATTACCTGACATAAGGCTTGTAAGTACACAGAGCAATGGCTAGCCAGAATAAACATCTTTTTAAAAAGCCACTTTTTCTTGTTCTTTGTCATAACTGAGTGCCATCTTTCACCTGGGAGAGCAACCAAAGGCAAGATGAAGAGGACTTTTCATGTGGCAGTGGCAGTGCAAAGACCCTGGGGCACAAGAGTGCATGGACAGCACAGGGGATGTTCAGTGGTTCAGGAGGCTGCAGCCAGGATAAAAAAACTGCAGGCATTGACACTGTTGGGAGGGGAATCATGCCGCACAAACAAGTTTGGATGTTATCCTGTGTTGGTAAAAAAAAAGCCATAGAGGAACTTGGAACCACAGATGTCCAAGACTGGAATTGTGTTTTTGAAAGATCACTCTGGTGCAGTGTGAGCAAGAAAGAAGTGTTGGAATGCTATTGCAAAAGTTCAAGTAGGAATACACAACCAGGGAAACTCCACATCGTGTACAACCACAAGAATGGGACCCTAAGTAGAATAAGTCATACTCCATATGTATGATTTATCAAAATACACTCTACTGTCATGTATATCTTTAAAAAAACCCAAATTTTAAAAAACCCAATAAAAACAATAAAATGGATAAGAAGATAACATGTTATTATTGGGTCGTCTGAGGCCAGCCAGGGGAGATATCTTGAAGGTCAAGATTCTTTCCAATATCTTCTGCTAGTCTGTGCTTTCTATGAACATCTGGCTACCGGCCCTCATCATGGGAAAGCACTTGTACCCGAAATGATATCAACTTCATGGTTAAACTTCCTCCTGTTCAAGTCAACTGACCATATTTTGGCACCCAAACTATCTTACAGAACAAAGCAGGAGGTTGATTCCCGTTCCAGTCCAAGTTCCTAACCTCCCTGTAGGTCAGACCAAGGCATTCACGACATTCAACACCCCCGCAGCCACCCCTTGAGCGGCACTCATGCAGCTGAGCGGGCATAAAGGGTTGGTGGTCTACAGAAGACGCTTATGCTAGAGACAGAGAGTGGAGAATTCTCAACACAGAGACATTAGTGGCTACAGCCATAGTGAGATGGCACTCGGTTATGACAAAGAACCAAAAGAAAAAGTAACTTTTTAAAAAGATGTGTATTCTGGGTAATCATTGCTCTGTGTCACCTCCTCGTCTCCAAAACTCTCTAGGAAATAAAGTGTCAGTGCGAAGAGGAGACATTCAGACACTCAGCCCATCCTGTCTTACACTCTTCTATGTAGGTGCTCCTCCAATCCCCAACCAGACCCGCAGATTCCCAGAGGTCAGGAGGGCTAAAACATCTCTGTGCCGTTTTGCCTATAGGATCTAATAAGTTCCTGGTATGTACAAGTGTCTCTAAACAATGCATAACATTGTCTGACGATGTCTAACAAACAAACACTGAATATGGAAAAGCCCCCAAGAAATGTTTTGAGCACAGTATGTTACGACACGCTGCTTTATAGACAGCAGTTGCTACATATTTCAGAAAAAACAATCGCCAAAGTCGATGTTCATAGATATATTTCAACTCATTTGCTTAAACAACTCTGAGCCTACCATCCACACCAAAAGGCTGTTTTTTTTTTTTCTGCAGAAGGCGTAATTATTTGCAAAAATTTTTCAATGTTTTCCATTTGCTTTCTTAAGTGGCACAGTAGATTCTCTGTGTGTTTGCCAAAGTCCCATTGTCTTCTTGAAAAACGTTACAGCCCCTGAAGGGTTTGTAGTTTAGCATGTGCTCCTGCAACACTTGGGAACTTAAAAAAAAAAAAAAGTTGATTTCAAAGTATCTCAGAACTTTACTACTGTACAGAAGTGATTTAGAGAACTACCAAAGATGAAGTTGATATTTTCCTCTCATAGTCTGCGGAAAGGCCAGCAGTACATGATCAATTTCCTCCCTATCTCTCAACTTTACAATACCAGCCAGCAGATTGGAACATTTGAAGACTTGATAATTCAATGCATTTTTCAAATCTTTTTTCCCACTTGTTAAAATGAAAGGAATGATACAGTAAAAGGGCAATTTTTTTTTTCCCTTTGAGTAGTGAAAGGTATCAAGAAAAGGCCAGACCTAAGACGTAATTCTCCTTTTTTAAATAGATATTTCATGCATATTATGTTCTTCTTACATGTTATTGAACATAGTCCTAGAGTTATAATTTATTTATATTCTCGCTCCATCTGGAAGAGACCTTAGACAGCTTACATTCAAAGAACAGGGAAAATAATGCCAGAATCTCATAAAAGAATAAGTCTAGAAAAGAAGCACAGTTATGTCTAAACATACAGAACTTACAGGCTCTATGACATAACTTTGACAACCTTGTGACTGATGATATTTTAAGCAACTAGATACTGTGGTGCACTCCTATAATCCCAGCCACTTGGAAGGTTTGAGGCAGGAGGATTACAAGTTCAAAGACAGTCTCAGCAATTTAAAGAGGCCCTAAGCAACTTAAAATTAAAAAACAAAAAGGGCTGGGAATGGTATACATATGTATGTGTGTATAGACATATATATATATATATGTCTATACATATACGTATATATATATATATGTCTATACATATACATATATATAATATATGTATATATGTATTTATGTATGTGTGTGTATATATATGTGTGTGTGTGTATATATGTGTGTGTGTGTATATGACTTTTTCCCTCAGAGAAAGCTAATTTAAATACAGTTTGTTATAAAACACAAACCCAACATAGAAACTTAGTTCTCATTGTGGCTCATTTTTATTTTGATGTTTGCCCATTTAGACATGTATTACGGTTCAATTCAGATTTAGCTATTGCAAGCGATTCATAATTGTGCATGGCTTTTAAGAGACTTTTGTCCATATTGGAACTAGGAATTTGTCAGTTCTTGGTATAAACAAGCCAAGTCTTGAGGTAATTGATACAATGTTTCCGTGGCATAAATTATCTTGAAATCACTTGGTAATTGCTTCACCCTTCATGTTTTCCACTGAGAAGATTTTATTAAAGTAAATAACTTGTATCTCTATAGTATAAGTAGGTTGTATTTAAAAATCCCTTCACTGCCTCATCTTCAAAACTCTCTAGGAAATAAAGCGTCAGTGAGACGCTGAACACCTACTGTGTGCCCAAACACTGTTTGGAGGATGGGGAAATCAAATGGAGTACAGTGACTTGGTTTTGGGGGTTCTTAAAGGCTGGTGAGAGAGATGCACACATAAAAGATATTTTTTTCTTTTTGTCCCCAGGGTCAGGGTGGTCCACTAAAGGTCCACAGAAGGAATTCAGGGGCACTCCACCACTGAGCCCCATCCCCAGCCCTATTTTGTATTTTATTTAGAGACAGAGTCTCACTGAGTTGCTTAGGGCCTCACTTTTGCTGAGGCTGGCTTTGAACTCATGATCCTCCTGCCTCAGCCTCCGGAGCCGCTGGGATGACAGGTAGGTGCCACCACACCCGGCATAACAGCTAATTTAACCCAGTGCACAGGAGCTAAGAAGGGCAGACTACAGAGCTGTGAGAGATGGAGCCCAGTATGAAGGTTTGATAAAGTTTCCTAAAGGAGATGACACTTGAGCTAATTAAAGAACAAAGAACAAATCCAAGGAAGAAAGGCGAGAAAGACCCTTCTAGAATAAGTGACCCCAGAAAAGGTGTCTAAGTATGAAATAGTGTGGGGACCTTTAGTGAACCCAAATGCATGAGCGCTATTATTCCTGTTGCTGCTCACATTTGCTGAGCATCATCCCATCCCGAGGTCTTGCCAAACAATTGGCATCCTTCTTTTCTTGTAATCCTCTCTATTATTTTTTTTCCCAATTTTACAAACGGGAACATGAAGACATAAAGAGATGGATAATTTGCATAAGATCACCGTCTAAGTTAGGTTTGCGTTGCTGTGACCAAAACACCCCACAAGAGCAAATTAGAAGAGGGGAAGTTTATTGGGGGCTCATGGTTTCAGAAGTCTCAGTCTATAGATGGCCAGCTCCATTGCTCTGGGCCCGAGCTGAGGCAGCATATTCTGGGGGAAGGGCCCAGAAGGAAAGCTGCTCATTTCATGGTGGGGTCAGTAAGCAGAGAGAGCAAGTGAGGGAAAGGACCACAGGGAAGATTTCTCCCTTCCAGGGCTTGCCCCTAGAGATCCACCTTCCGATTAGGACTGATTAGGATACAGCTCTCATAATCCAATCGTTTTACCTCTAAATATGCCTGCACTAACAGGAGGTTTGGGGAGATACTTCATGTCCAAATTGTAACAATCACCCAGCACCAGGTCACAAAAGCAAGCAAGAATTTGAACCAGGGACTGAGAACAGAGCTGAAGCTCACTGTGGTCTGTCTGCACATTGTCTATTCACGTGAGACTTCTTTTCCTTGATAGATGAATAATACATATGCGTGCGTATATGTATATGTATATATATTTAGATAGATGCACTTACAGTTAGTCAGATACTCTTAGAATTTACTCCTTACACACATATAAAAACATGTAACTGGTGAGATTACTTGTAATGGCAATAGTGAATACCAATGAGGTAAACCAACACTTTTTTTTTTTTGTACCAGGGATTAAACCCAGGGGTTCTTAACCATTGAGCCATATCCCCAGTCCTTTTTTGTATTTTATTTAGAGACAGGGTCTCTCTAAGTTGCTTAGTGCCTTGCTAAGTTGCCGAGGCTGGCTTTGAACTTGCGATCCTCCTGTCTCAGCCTCCCAAGCCGTTGGGATAACGGGCTTACATCATTCAACACTTAAAAAAAAAAAAAAAAGACATTAGAATCAGGACCAAACTATCAAGATTTGAAGAGGTAAGTGACCTCCTCCATAATAGCAAGAATAAGAAAGGCCACATGGGGAGTATGCACTGCTGTGCGACCCTTTACAAGTCCTCTGATAAGCCTGTGGCACCCGTACCCCATCGAAGTGTGCTTGGCATCCACCATTTGACAAATCACCTGGCAATCCTGTCCTTGATGCTTTTGTTCAAAGTGAGTTTTTTAAAGCCAGAGAGATGGCCCATTCTTTGTCTGAAGTAACACAAGTAAAGCGGCTCAATGAAAGAAGAAAGCAGGATGCACTGTGCCCTTGACCCCAGCTGGCTTGTGGAGGATGCTATAATCTAAACCACCTGCCTCCTGGGTCTGCTCATCATGTTGATGACCATGACCATGACAAGGATAACAATGATAAGGCTCTCTCTGGCCAGAATTTCACATATATTAATTTGCTTGATCCTTTTACAGATAAAAATAATACATTGTTGCATATATCAACATAGCAATAAAAATAATACACAGCACATATATCAACCTATCAATAACAAGAGCTAATACGTACATTGCCTGAACCGAATGCCAGACCTGTTTCTGAGAGCTTTGATTGATTATCTCAATTCCACGGGAATCCAATCATGGAGGTACCACTGCTAGCCCGTTTTTACGGGAGGGTAAGTCAACCGAACCTCAGACGGATGAAATAAATTGCCCAAGATCACAGAGCCTCTAATAAGCTGGTACAGCTAGGAAGCAAATGCAGGCCTTGTAGATTCAAAATCTAAGATCTTAACTTCTGTTCTTCACCGTCTGTCAAGATTATCCATAGCAACTACCAGCCTCAAACTATTGGCTGCCTTCTTTACTTTTGTTTCCTGTTAAGAACAGAAAATTCATTCCATCACTTGCTTGGAGCAGCAGACAAAAAATAAAAAGGTGATTCTGACCCTTACTGCTACAACTGTGCAGAAACAATAAACTGTTACAATAACAAGAAACAGCACAGACTTCAAAATCCCAGATTACTCACAAGGAGGATTTACAGGGGCCAGGACCTAACCATCAATACTTGTTAAGAAATGGTGTCAACAAAAACCACGAGCTGCCGTCTTATTGCACACATGTATATATGACTTTCCACTTGGAACAGTATAATTCAGTTAAACCTGATGAAGATTCCACTATTTAAGTGATGGCTGGGGAGTCTTACTGCTGTTACCTTTTGCAAATCTATGAAAACTTTGGCCTAGTCCTGCAACATCTTCCCATTTTAAGAGAAGCCAGAAATCCACATTTAAAAAAAAAGAGAGAGAGAGAGAGAGAGAATCTTGATAGCTTTAAATGTTGATAATTAATTAAAAAAACTGAAAAATTTCTAAAGTGTTTTGTAAACAAAGTACCTCTATGGCTCTCTGGGGTAGGCTTTACCCTCTCCCATGAGTTCTGTTTTCTTCTAACCTTTTGAGATCGGATCTCCTCATCTGAAAATTTAAGAAGTTGGGTTCAACAAATTCTAACTTCATCTCTAACCATCAGGGATTCTTTGAAGACTGTGCCATATCTTGTAAAAACATAAGCAAGTCCAATTTTAAAGAACTTATAAGTCTTTTTTAAAAAAAATACTTATTTATTTTTTAGTTATAAGTGGATACAATATCTTTAATTTTTTTATTTTTATTTTTATGTGGTGCTGAGGATTGAACCTGGTGCTTCACGCATGGTAGGCGAGCACTCTACCTCTGAGCCACAACCTCAGCCCCAAGAACTTATAAGTCTTCATAAAGAGTGACCTCATGGTCGAGAAAGAACAAGTGATTACATTGGGAGGGACCTTAGAAATCTCCTGGAGCTTCTCCATCCCCATCTTCAAATGAAGAAGAAATTACCCCAGGGACCAACAACTTGCCTACAACCAGCAATTCATTAGTGGTCATGTTTGAGCTCCACTGCATGTTCCAATAGCCATGCCTTTCCCCATCACCTAGCTTTTCAAAATTCTGTATTCATTTGAACTTGTAGACTCTATTTCTATGTGGGGTTTTCCAATGATACCCACTAAGAAGCTGTCCCCCTGCCCGCCACATTCTTTTCTTTTTGATTCAGCCACTTGAGTGAGGATTCTGCCACTAGGAATCAAAATGATCTAACATTTCCAATCCAGCAGGGACTCTTCTCTATATTCCTGCTGCCTCCTGCTCTTTTGCAGACTAGAGTACCTGTCCCTCCTTCTGCTTACCCAACTTGTGCTCCTTCTTCAAGACCTGAACTAGCCTGCTTCCTTCTGGATTTCTCCCTGTATCACTTCCAGTCTTTATGTATTTATGCATATGCACTTTCCTCCTTCTCTCCTTTAGAGCTTGTAATCAGCTTCTTGTTATTAAATACTTTCCTTCTCCCAACATATTTGACACACATATATGTCCTCTTCCCAACTGAAGCCTAAACTCCCCTAAATCAGCAAGCTGATCTCTGAGACAGCTTTTGGTTCTTGCCTCCAAGCTTGGAAGAGTGCTTGGTGCAGTGGGTTATTTAAAACTCAGTTGGACATGAGAACTCTCCTCATCTTTTTCAGCTTCGGTTTGTAGAGACCTGGCCCCAAATCAAATACTGGTCATATTTCAAAGTGATAGCCTATGATTGTGTATTGAATTTGCTTTTGCAGGGGAAAGATCCCTGAATCATTTGACTTTTATTACTTTACACAGTGCAATTCTTCAGGAATGAAAGATTTAATTTCCTTTGTCCTTCAGTCCAGTTTTAGGGAAGCGGGAGGCTATTTCAGGTGTGTAATGAGGCAAAAACCTCTTTTATTACTTCTTCTAGATTCTGCATCTTCAGAAAGTCTCTGCTGGTACCAGGGCATAACAGTTCTGTCTGTACCAAAGAGATTGCAGGGAAAAATGTCAAAAAACATATTTAAATATTTCAATTCTCCCTCTGATGAAAAGAGAAACATGTAATTCTGCTGGAAGGAAATCTGGTTTAACAGTTACTTAGTTCTCTCAAAAGGTTAGACTATTTTATTTTTTTGAATGCAAATCATATTTTGCATTGACAAAGCGAACCTTAAGAATTTTGAATAGTGGAACAATCCAAGGGCCTCCAAGCATATCAGAATGAATGAATCACTATTATTGATTTAAAATACACACACACACACACACACACACACACACACACACACAGACTTAACCAGTACTAGGTCTTAAATTTTATGAAAAGCCTCGCTGTTGAGTTGTGCCCAAATAAAGCCAAATAAGTAAATGGGTAAACATGGATTCTCTGTGGCTAAAAGTGACTCAACATTGGCTGTACTTTCAGGGGAAGGTTATAAGCTGAATCACATGGAAATGAGTAGCTTGAATTTATAACACATTCCGTGCAGTCATCAAGGCCTCCTGAATGAAATAGGAGACGCCATGAAGTAGACACAATTTTAGGATCACTCCTTCCTACCATCTTGTAAATACCTGCACAGAGAGGTACAGGCACACACACCCACATATACAAGAAAGCTTGCTTCAGACTCTTCGTAATCCAGGCATGATGAATGATTCCCAATTAAAAATAATGGTGCTGTCAATCTAAATATTACACAGAATTGTTTACAATGCCTGCTTGTACACGCCCTCAGTAACATCTATATGTAGCTGGTTCACACGAGGTAGCCACCCATCACCGTTACTACACAGTTTAGAAACAGATGGTGTAGCTTTGCCATGCCAACTTCTAGGTATTCATTCTACCATTCTGACAAAAGAAGGGGTGGGGGGAAGAGGGGGCAGGGAAAGCAAAGATCTGTTGTCATTATAATTTGCTGAAATCTAAATTTTGACAGTCGGGTATGGAATTTTTTGTTTGGGTCATAAATGATGAACACCATCAAGTTATATTTAGAGTCACAGAAATGCAAGCAAAATATGCCTATAAATGATAAAATAGGGTTTGCAAATTGTCTGTTCAGAGTTCTTGTCTTTTAATGAAATAAGATGGTTGGAATGCCCAGGTACTTATCCCCCACCCTAGGAAAAGTAAAACCCAAGCAATTAACTATCAAAATTATCCAAACAATGGCATCTTTTCCCCTGGCTCCTTCCCAATTATTCTTTTAAGCTAAAACACTTGGTTTTTTTTCAGCTAGAATCACATAGCCGAACTGACAACAGCCTGGTGTTTGGATTTACCAGCTAACTGCTTAGCTCTTTCCTCTATATTCCTTATGAGGTTAAATACCTAAATGCCCATGTTGATCGTTTGATTGGTTCCCGGAGGAAGAGGGGTAGACAGCAAGTCAACTAGAAATAACCCTGGGTGGACAGGTACACTTGACATGTTATCATGGTGCTTCTGTTCTTGTACTAGAATATTTTGGGCCAGTTTCTCCTATTCAAAAGATAGGCTTTGGAATCAGAATGTCCCATATCTTAATTCTCATTCATTTACCTATCTACTTAGTGTATTAGGCAACCACAAAACCTTCAAATCTCAGTTTTCTCTTGGTAATCTGCATATTGATAGGATTTGAGGAGAACTAAAAATGATTTAAAAAGAACAGAAAAAGGAATTTAGATGAAAACCAAGGAAATCTAAATAAACTATGGACTTTATAGCAATGTATTGCTAGGGGCTCCTTCAACTGTAACACCTGTACCATACTACCGTAAGATATTAAGTAATAATAGGGGAAACTAGCTGTAGGGTCAATAGCAACTCTCTGTACTATTTTGATTTTCAGTTTTCAGCTAATTTAAAACTATTCTACAAAATAAAGTTTATCTTCTTAAAAAATGATCAAAATGTGGCCTCTTGCATATAGTAATGGGTACTTGAAAAGTGATAGCATGATATAGACTATTTAGTTTTATAAGGTGCATTATACTTTCTACAATATGATCTTTTCCTCTATTCAGCAATTCCTTTTCATAGACAGTTCTATCTCTTTGCCTCCCATATCACTAAATCCCTTTCTATACATCATTTTACTTCTCTCTGGGTTTTTCTAGTTCATTTCTATTCTATTATGAACTCGTGTTTAGTTTACAAGTATTTTATATTTCTCCAAGGCTAATTTTAGTTCTCCAATTCCACTTGCTGGCCACAGTCTTAGCACAATGATTATGAAAACATTTCAATTACTTTCACTGATCATTCATTCAAGAAAAAAAATCAGAGTTTTAAGACTTTTATTTGGAGAAGGAGCAAAAATACTTCTCCAGAAATGCATTAAAAACTTCAAAATACAACAATGGGAAAAGCTTATCTTCTCTTATACATAAGAAGATATATATATTCAGCTTCCCAGTAGAGCCAACAGGCCCAGGGTTGCTTTGCTGGGATATATATTTAGCAATATTTTCCTGCAATAACTAAAAATAGTTTGACCACAGGGCAATGTTATCTATCTGCTCTGGAGTTTCTCTGATGTTAAGGTCATGGGTTAAAACAGAATCAGCTTGCCCCTTAAAACCACAGCTTTAAATGCATTTAGGTAAAACATATAATCAGATCAGAAAAATATGACTTCATAATGATCTTTGTCAGATGGCTGAAGGTTTGTTTGGAAGAACTGGGTCTACATGGTTTTTTTTTTTTTTTCCTGTTACAGTGTTGGAATGGAGACAAATTATCTGTTTAAAGGACGCAGTTACTGAGACTTTGTTAATGAAAGAGTTTTTTCCCCCCTTCTTTTTTATTTTCATTGTGAAAGTATAGCACATCTTTGGTTAGTGCTGTCACTAATGGGATACACTGGAGATGGATTTGGCAGTGCTAAGAAGACACAATTACTGCAGTAATTCCAAGCTGAAAATTGAAATGTCTAGTTCTGTGGACCCAACATCCAACCTTAAAAACAACAACAACAACAAAAATACATTTCGTTGCTCTGAGAATACTTTTGCTCTATGATACTAAAAAAAAAAAAAAAAAAAAAAAAAAAAAAAAAAGTAAGGGGCCACTCTGAGGGTGGGGTGAAGAGCCCACCTCTGGCTCTTAGCCAGGAAATGAGTTTTATTTCTTAGTAAAACCTGATATCCAAACTTGTGATGGCTGAAATAAATCGGCAGGGTTGGGTAATGTGTGTACGCATGTAAGCAAAACAAACAGGAATCTGTGCTAACTCAAGATAACGATGTAAGATAAATATGGAAAAAAATCTAACACTCTACTACAGCAACATATAATTCAGACTTAAAAGACAGCAACGGAGAAATGCACTATTTTAAGACACTAGTCTCTTTTAAGAAACTAACCCCCTTGATGGGGTTAGAGCTGCCCTGATGTGATGGGGTCACATCGCCCCTTGGGGGCTTCACCGGCTTTCTTGCTAGCTCCACTGCTGACTTTCCTCACTAACTCCACCTGGGTTCCTGACTGCTTCTCTGCTTGTCCCCCGCCACTGCCCCTCCTGCCGTGTGCACCACTCCCCTCCTTTCTTTGGCTGGAGAATAGCTGATAGAAATAGGCACTTTTTTTTCCCTCCCCACATCAAAGGCGGCGCGGAACCGCTTTAGCCTTGCCCCAGCCTCAGACACAAAAAGCTTTTCTGATGCCTATAATTGCGAGGGTTTTTTTTTTTTTTTTTTTTTTTTTTTTTTTTTTTTTTTTTTGCAGCTGCACTTTATGAAGCAGCAGGGTTTGGAGGGCCTCAGCGAGCCAGAAGGTGGCAGCGAAGTCACCTTGGGAAGAGAAGAGGGTCAAAGGGAAGAAGGTGGAGGTGCTGACCCTGGCAGAAGGCCCACCAGGCGCGCCCCTACTCAGGAGTCAGTGTGAAAGGGGAAGGTCGATTGGAAAGAACAGCGACCAGTGGGGAGAGGTGCCCCAGGGCCTTAGGCGACCCGGGTTGGTGATCAGCTGATGAGCTGGGAGGAGGGTGCCCTTCGCAGCGTCTCTCCCCCTGGCCCCTGAGGCTACCGTGAGTCCTCGGGAGCTAAACACTACTCGGAGGTGCTCTCCTCCCAGCACACCGGCGCCCCCACCTGCCGGTGCCCCCGCCCGCCTAGCGCACGCCCAAGAGGGCGGGCCGGAGCTGAGCGCAGCCGCCGGCCGCTGGAGAGCGCTGGGAGCCCTGCAAGCGAGCAAGGCCTCTCTGGGCGCCGCGGGCTGCAAGTCACTCCCGAGCCTACGGGGTTACACAGCGGGACCTGCTTGCCCAGCACCCTGGCAGGGAGGCCCGGGCACGCGGCGCTGAGCTGCGCTCCAGGCCCCGCGCGGGTCCCAGCAACTCCGGGCCGGACTGGGCCTCAGGGAGGCAGCCTCGCAGCCCCTTCCTCCCAGGGCGCGGTCTCCACCTGCTCCGACTCCTCCTCGCCAGCTGCGCCGCCAGTTCCCATTGTTCGCCCCGCCCGCCTGGCGACGTCCGGGGCTGCTCCCAGGGCCTCCCAGGCGCACCTACCTTCTGCTGCCGCCGAGCCATGTCGGTGGGCTGCTTGGCGTTGAAGGGGTAGGCGATACAGCGCATCACGAACACATAGAGCTGCAGCCTCTTCTTCCTCTCCTCCTCCTCCTTCTGCAGCCGCTCTAACTCTTCCTTCTCCTTCTCGCTCACCACCGACGGGCTGGGGCTGGAGGGCCGGCCGCCGCCGACTCGGCTGCTGGGCTGCAGTCCCCCGGCCCCGCCGCCGCTGCTCGAGCCACCGCTCCCGCCGCTGCCTGCGCCCACCCCGGCCCCAGAGCCGCCGCCGCCCCCCATCCCGGCGCTGCCGGCCGAGCCTTCACTGGTGCGGCTGGGAGACAGGCGCGCTCCGGACGCGGCCGAGCCAAGCACCTCCTTGCCGCTCTCCTCCTCCACGATCTCATCCGATTCCTCTTCGCTGGACGAAGGGTCCAGCATGGTGGCGTCTGGGAAGGGGGGTCCCTGGAGCCCCCGATTTGGGGTGCAAAAGGTGGGGGGCGCTGGAGGCAGCCGGAGGTCGGCTCTCGCGGGTGGGCGCTTCTCCCCAGGTCAGGGAGCTAGCGCGCTGCTGCTGCTGCTCAGCCTCGGCCGCCGCGACTGCTTCCTCCGCCCGGCGATCGCGAGCTGGGCTTAGACCCAGGAGCGCAAGGGGAGGAGGAGAAGGGAGAGGTGCGTCCGTGGATCCGAGGTGGGCAAGGGCGAGAATCAATTGCGAGCCCCAAGCCCGCAGCCGGATGCCATCTGCAGCCGGTGAAGGAGGCGCCTCCAGAAAAGATGCCGAGTGTTGCAAGCTGTCGATGCAGCCAAGAGCCGGAGAGGCATCTTGCCGATTGGGGAGGGAGCGGCGCTTACGTGTTTATTGGCTTAACTCTCCCGTGTCCGCGGCGTAAAGGGCGGTTGCAAAGGGCTTGGAGAGGGGGAGGGTGCGGAGCGTCCCCAAAGCCTCAGCGTCGCAGCACTTGTGACCCTAACGCCTTCACTTCTTCCTAGCCCCCTCCCTTTTGTGGATATTTTCCTCATTGATTCCCACTTCTCATTGTCTTGACCTCTGTTCCCCTCCAGGGGACAAAAAAGTTCTTGGGGGAGGGAAAAATACAGAAACCAGTGACTTTTACCAGCGGAGAACAGGCCGTTTGGAGAGGCCAAATCAAGAGGTGTCCGTCACTCAGAGGAAGTGTGCGAGTTTCCGTGTGGTGAAGAAAGGGTCGATCTCCTAGCCCCAGTCTTCACGCCTGGGCGGTGGGGGCTGGGCAGCAAGTTTGTCCCACCCGTAAAAACTCTGGATTCCAGCGATTTACTACGCAGACGCCCACTCTAATTAAAATACAAGGGAATCAAATTTTGAGTGTGTTGTCGAATCGACCATGCAGCTCAACTTCTTAAGTGAAACCCCTGCTTTTGCCTACCTCCCTAAAGCTATGATGAGCATTCTTAGGTTCCGAAGAACTGAGATCACTTTATACTGTGATGAACCTACCCCTGAAAAAGCAAGGCATCTGGTCTCTCAGCCCTTTCTCCACCCATTTTGACTCGCTGGAATAGGTAAGCCGAGGAGTGCCCCCCTCCCGCCAGATGAGAAAGACACACCCCAAGAATTGAGCAGCATCCAGATATTAATGTACCGACTCCCCTGCACGGTCTTGGCTGCAGTCTGTGGGGTAATCTATTAATACAGAGCAGCTGATGGTGCCTTCCTTCCCCTAGTTCCTTTCGCTTAGGCCTATAAAACCCCTGCACGGGGGAGCTGGCCAGCGTGCTGAATCTAATCAGCGACCTCCAGATGGATGGAAAACAAACCAGTACCCTCCACATTTGCTGCTTAGGCTGTTTGGAGACCTCTCTCCACCTCCCCGCACCCCATGTGCTATATTTATGTGTTTTCTAATTCTCTAATTATCTGTAGGTACTCTTGGGAGCTACTGTAGATGTATAGCATTAGTTAAGTTTACAACACAACAGTCTCTGTGTTTTCCAATTCACCATGAGTTTTACCATAAACTTGGATAAGTCAAATAAAGCTTCTGGCTATCCTATTTGGGACCTGAAAAATAACTCTAAATAACATTGAATTTCACATACACTCCAAAAATTGTTTGATTTTTTTAAGTTAAATAATATGCAGATGACTTATATTTGACTTCACTATCATCTCACTTAAAGGACACAACTGTTACATTCATTTTGCATTCTGTATCAACTTAAATTTTTTAAAAAATTGGGGTTATAGTTCAGTTGGTAGAGTGCTTGGTTGGCATTCACAAGGCACTGGGTTCAATCCCTAGCAACACACACACACACACACACACACACACACACACCAACACACACAAAATATACAATATGGGAATTTCTAAAATTTAGCAGTCCTTGCTTTTAATTGTTCTAAAGAAGTAAAAGATGTTCAAGTAATGTTTTGTTGGTTTCTCTGGAACAAAATATTCCTGTATTTTAATAGTGACTAATAGGCAAATCTATGCATCAACAACCTTTATTTGGCATTTCTAAAGGAACATTGTTTTAGACACTTGGCATAGACAGAATTCTTAGGAGACAGTCTCTTGTAAAGAGTCTATAATCTCCTCTGGGAGATACAACATAAACATGTGAACAAGATTGACAGCACTCTTTTAAGTCAATATATCAACAAATCCAGGTTAGCAACCTGCAAAAAGCGTGCATGAATAAAGCAACTTGGAATGGAAGGGAATCCTTCTTCTTTCTCAAAAAAAGAGTGAAATAGTAGAGGAAAAAACTATATGAAGGAGTGGTAAAAATAGAAGATGTTACAAAGAGAAGAGGTGGTTTGCAAAATCATAGTGATACATTGACTAAGTAAAGCATGGAACTCTGTAGAAATAGGGCAGGGATAGGTAAGGGTAGGCCAAGTAGGAAAGAGTGAGATGAAATAGAATCCATTTGGCTAAGCAGAGGAACAGTGGTTAGGACATAAAGAAATAAATTCAGTTAGCCAGGGAATATGTGATGATTTGGGGAGGAGGTGCTCCTGAAAGCCAAAAGCCATGTGATGATTAAATATTCCATACTTAAACAAGTTTAGGCATTCAGATATTCTCAAATAATAAAATGGTGGCAGAATGGCCATGGATTCAGTCTGCAGAATCATTCGGAATTTCTCAAGTGCTACCATAAAATTTCACTTGGTTTTGTATCTTAGCAAATCTGTTTCGGGTTATATGTTTTTTTTTCCAATTATTGTCATTAATATGGAAACTCAATCTCTGCCATTTGCTACTCATATAAACCTACAATTTGGACATTGCATATAACATTGCTTAGATAAATCTAATATAACATTATAAATATTACATATAACATTGCTTAGATAATATATAATGACCTTCTCAATGCCTCTAAGAGTATTCAAAGAGGCCTAACCAGATTGTACCAGAAATACTTTTATAACTTTCTTCTCAACCAATGTGCGCAACTCTCGTTTTTAATATACACCCTTTCAAAGATATTTCTTACTTTAGCCAAAAGTAGTTTGATGTCCTTGTAGATATTGTAAATCTTTGTCAGTGTTGTAAATAAGGAATGCCAACCAGAACTCCTTAGGCAACTAAACCAGGGGTCATAGCCTCCCCAGATGCACATTTTGGTAAATAAAGAAGGAAATATTCCCACAACACATCCAAAGGCTCTTAACTTTCATATACCTCTTGTTAACATCCGTGTTCTTACAAAAAGTGCAATTCTACCAGGAATTCCAATACAGTTACCTATTCACCTCCTCAAGCAAGCTATTTTAGGTAAGGTGCATTAACTCCCCCCATCCCACACACACTGGGTTTGGCTTTGTGGGAAATGTGGGCAACCTCAAGGTGATAGAATACATTTTAACCAACCACATGGAGACTGTATCATAAAAGTCAAAGTTGTCACACTGAATTTGCTAATCCTAAATGAAATCTAGAAGAAAGGAAATGACTGTGACATAAAACCAGGGGTTTCACTAGTAAACCTGAATGATCTCCATTTTGATATTTTGGGGTTTGTTACCAGAAGACAGATTTTAGTCAATTCAATCTTCTTATTAAAAAATGCTAATATATTTCATACTCTCGACATGCTCATCTAATCAATATTTTCTAAAATATTTAAACTACAAGAATTGCTCATGAGATCCAAAAAGGGATTGACTTGAACTTGATGCCAGTGGTCAAGTAAAACACTCACATCTCTCGACTCAGGCAGTCCTGCCTCTGCTACCTAATGGCAGAGTCATACTGAGCAAATGACATGAGGACCCAGACTCAGTGTTCTCATCTATAAAAGGGGAGGTCCTAGCACTTCCTTGTCTTGGAATGACCAAAGAATTAAATTAGATGACATAAAAAGTAAGAACAGATAACATAAAAATTGAACAGATTTTTAGCTTTAGATATGCTTTTCAAGTGATGGGAGAGGGACTTGTAATAAGAGTGATGAGAAAATCGAACACAAATGACTGGGAGGAAAGAAACAAAGAGAAGCATCAAACAATCCAGAAATAGTGCCTCCTAAATAATAGGATATTTTCGAATTTACTTAATTGAACCATCTCTTGTTTTTGATGATTTTTTTCCCAGAGGCTTAGAAAATGATCTGTTTTGTTCTAAACCTACTTTCTTTTTATCATTACTCTTTATCATACAATGATTCTTCCGAAAGTGAACTGAACTAGGTTAGAAGGGAATTAAAGGATAATCATAAAACTAAAAGTAATAGAATCGAGCCACAAAAAAACATCTTCTTTCACTCCAGGCAACAAAGCATGTTTTGGAATGATCAATAATACTTACTTGTAAAACTTGGGTCCTGAGAAACCACTCTTATTACTTAAGAAGATGAAAAAGAAAAATGGAACAGCCCACTGTATGATAAATATTTAACGTGAATTCTGAAAACTGTTCACAGGGGTGACTGTGTTTCTTGGGTACACAATTTCTTTTGATAGAAGTGGGAGCTAGATGTGGTTGGGATTGAAATTCGGTTTGTGCAATGATGCAGTATTTACATGGACAAGATGGAGGGTTTTGTCATTTTGCGTTGACTCTGGCTTTTCAGTGACATGACAGCAAACTGCAGGGGCGGGGGAAACACCCAAATAGCTGTTTGCAGATGATAAGCTATCAGGCTGATAATTTTCCCAATTAGCCCAGTACTCCAGTGAGGTTTGCCTTGATAAAAAATACTGGTAAGATTACATCTCTGACTGCTCCAAAGAATGCTCTGAGTTGGTTGGGTTCTATTTAATTGCTCTTACAAACTACAGCCTCTGAGGTCCACAGGCTTCAGACTGGAGGCCTTTCTACAGATGGTAAATAGGAATGAATGAAATGAGGGTGTTTTCCTATTAACACATTTCAATTTCATTTAACTGGAAAAAAAAAGAGGATTTCTTAGTTTAGGATGGCTTAAAATATCTAGATGTTACTTATGGTTTTGGAAAAAGTAACTGGGTAGGAAAAGAAAAATCAAAGAGGCTTTAATGAATGAAGAGTAACAATAAAGTAAGGATGGGCTCCCATCAAAAAGTTTTCTGGGTTATAGGTGAACAGGGAAAGCGCATTGGGGGAATGTTCTAAAGTAGCTCAAGTTACCTACATGGCCAGCCCGTCCAGGTTATGACCTCAGCTCTGCAAAATGCCCTTCTTCTTCTTAGGGTGATTGTTGACTCTTCTTCCATAGTAAATTCCACTCTTCCAGCCCCATGTCTGGGAGAAATCCCTACCCTCCTGTTGTTCCTTTCAACAATAACTTTCAGGCCCAATTTGGTTCCAAAAGAATATTTAAGGAGATGATGACATCAGGCTTTTTTGCCCTTCCGAGATGTATCTCTTGATGGATTATGAGATGCAAAAGGCTTCTGTAAGAACTTGGGGTAGCATTATGATGGAATTTGTATTTTTCAACCAGATACTCAGGAGTGTACAAATCTTATTTTTTCACTGTCCTTTATCTAATATACATTTGACAGTTACAAAACAACCAGTTGCCTATAGAAATCACAATGCCATTATGGTGAGAGTTGGAACAGGTCTCCACGTTCCCTTAGCCCAGAACTTGGATAAAGCTAGAGTGAACCACATATTTTAGGCCTTATATATAAACAGAATCTCTACCTTCATCAGCCAGAATTCATTCATACCTTCATATTATATTGTCCTCTGATCACTACAAGGTATGGAAACTGAAATAATTAGTACAATTAGGAAAACCAGCCAAAGAGAATCCAATCTACAATTTTGGTCAACCCTAAGATTGTAGATCTTGAATCGACTCACCTCAGTCATGTGAAAAAAGAAAATATTAAAGGGGGAGAAGTGGGGCATATGCAACTCCTCTATATTATATTATTTTGGTAATTCAGTTCTTAAAGTCCTACTTTATGCAAATTAATGCAGCCAATATGGAAAGCAGTATGGAGATTCCTTGGAAAGCTGGGAATGGAACCACCATTTGACCCAGCTTTTCTTCTTCTCAGACTATATCCAAAGGACCTAAAAACAGCATACTACAGGGCCACAGCCACTTCAATGTTTATAGCAGCACAATTCACAATAGCTAAACTATGGAGCCAACCTAGATGCCCTTCAGTGGATGAATGGATTAAAAAAATGTGGCATTTATAAACAATGGAATATTACACAGCATTAAAAAATAATAAATCATGGCATTTGCAGGGAAATGGATGGCATTAGAGAAGATCATGCTAAGTGAAGTTAGCCAATCCCCCAATAAAACAAATGCTGAATGTCTTCTCTAAGGGGGCGGGGTGACTCAAAATGGGGGTGGGAGGGAGAGCAAGGGAGGAAGATTACCTCTAGATAGGGAATAGGGGTGGGAGGGAGAAGGGGAATAGCAAGGATGGTGGAAGGAGACGGTCATCATTATACAAAATTCATGTATGAAGATGTGAATTTGGTGTCAACATACCTCATAGACAAACAGAGATTTGATAAATTGTGGCATAAAGGTGTATTAAGAATTGCAATGCAAAAAATTTATGAATGTAATGCACTCCTTTATTGTGAAGTATGTAAGAAATAATAAAAAATTAATTAATAAAAAAAGAAACTATGTTTTAATCTGCTTTTTTTTTTCCCCCTTGTGACCAAAAGACCAACAAGAACAATTTAGAGGAGGGAAAGTTTATCTGGGGCTCAAGGTTTCAGAGATATCAGTCCATAGATGGCTGCCTCCATTATTCTGGGTCTGAATGAGGCAGGACATCATGGCAGAAGAGTGGGGTGGAGGAAAGAAGCTTAGGACTTGGCACCAGGAAGGAGAGACAGAGAGAGAGAGAGAGAGAGAGAGAGAGAGAGAGAGAGAGAGAGAGAGAGAGAGAGAGAGAGAGAGAGAGAGAGAGGAGAGACCTGCTCAATTGCTCACCAGGGACAAAATACATACACCAAACTCATGGCCCCTGTGACTACCTCCTACCTGCCTCCAGGTACCACCCTTAATCCAAATGCACTGATTCGGTTAAGGTTCTCATAACCCAATTATTTCACCTCTAAACTTTCTTGCTTTTTTTTGCACACACGAGCTTTTGGGGGACACCTCATATGGAAACCACAATAAATTAGAAGACTTATATACATGAGTGACAAAGCTTTTAATGCTCAGAGACCTACCCCATAGGAACCATGCCTCAGCTGCAAAAGTCACCTGACAGATAGGGTTACTTTTCCTTCTTGAGTAGGTGATGGATGAAGGTGAAAAATGAGTTATCGGAGAGTCAGGAGCCTGCTTTTAAGGGGGGGGGCTATTTATTTTTCCTCACCCATAACTAGGTTCTTCTCTAAAATAAGAATAACAAGAGGAAAATATGCAAATTTATTTAATATAAGTTTTACATAACACCAGAGCCTTCAGAAGTGAAGACCCAAAGAAACATGGAAGCCGTGTATGTTTGTGCCTGAGTTTGATGAAGTGTGAACATAGAAAAGTACAACTGGACAAAGGGGGTCTGACCCAATGAGTAGTGAACTGGGGGAAATTTAGCATAAGCTTTTGGTCCTGATTATTTTCTGTGTCCCCATGTCCTTGAGAGACCAGGACATTCCTTTCCCCCAGGCATACACTGGAAACCTCTCAGATAAAGGTATTATGACTTGCTTTAGAGGAAGTCTAGAGAATTCCATGTAGGTTCATGGCCTGCTTTATAGGAGAAGAGTGGGGGAAGGTGAAATTGACCTCCTGACCCCAGCTCTTTTCTCAAATACCAAGGTTCCAAATTTGGGGATCATGTGTCATGAGCTCCTTCACCATTCTCCCTTTAAGATCACAATGCGAGTTACCACTTCTCACCAAGTGAGACACCTTATTATTTCTCAACCAAGAAGAGAGAAGATCATCTGGACCTAACTCAAGGGTAGATTTCTGTCCATCCCTGGTAGTTATCTGCAATGCCGTTGGCGCTATTTTTGGCAATATCATTGAATGAGATAGAAAGCTAATGTATGTGATCCCAACTAAGCCTGACCCATAGCAAGCTCTGATTAATGCCAGTAGAGATGGAGATGCTGTTGAATATGATCTTTTATTCCAAATAACAAGACTGAGTCCCATTTTTTTTTGGATAAAGAGGAAGAGCACATTGTTTATTAAGGTCAAGGAGGAATTTCTGGCCCTTAAGAGCAAGGCCACTTAGGATTTGCAATCTGCTGTAGGCTTTGAGGATCAAGCAGTGGCTACCACAGAAGTCTTGGAGGGGGTGGGTGCTGTGTCCCCGCTGTATAGACTTAATACCTGTTCCTTCTTCACCCTCTCTCATGTGCTAGCCTACTTTTACATTTTTAGAAGGTACCAGAAGGTATTTCAGTCTTCAAGGAGACTGAAATAAAGGATAGCCGGGAGTAGTTAGGCTGGAAGAGTTGAACGGAAGTGTATTTGAACAGGTCATCAATGGCCACAGAGACCTTTCCACATCTTGAAAACCAGCACACAGATTCTCCTTGGACCAGTGAAACCCAATCTCCATTTCAATCATCTCATCACAGGAGAAGCGACAAACAGAATATTCTAGGATCAAAGTCAACTCACAATGGAGAGTCTGCAAAAGTTAGAACTAAATCACAGAAGGCCTTTATCTTTCCTTGCATTATTATTTATACTGCCCAACAAAATAAGAGTCCTGTGAGGTATCGCCAGGCACTGAAGCAGCACATTTATCATACAGTAGTCATAACCCTTTTGATGATTACAGGGAAAAATGCGTGGAAAGTGGAAAACAACGTTACCTGTGCCATGATGCCTGCAGGCGACGTGTTCAGTCATCACCGAAAACAGAGGAATCCCTTTTCTTCTGCACACATACGCAGGACCTCTGGTGGCTGCACAGGTGGTGGGATGACCTCATCATAGAAAAACCCCATCCTTGGTTTCAGTTGTGAATGCAAGGCCTTTAGGGCATCGGAGTCTTCAGTTTCTTACTGACATTTTAGATGTTGGGTAATAAAAAGTGAATTTTCAATGGTGCCCAAACTTTTACACGAAATACATGATTTTAAAATTTAATTTCCCAAGGGAGCCACTCATTCCAAAACAGAAGAGAAACCGTCACCTGTTATGAGTTTGGGTTTTCCCCTGAATTTGTGCAGGCGGACTGGCAGGTAGGTGACAAAGGCACACCCCTGACATCTCTATTGCGATGTTTTTATTCCACAATTACTGCCACCGTCCCAAAGTCAAATACCTGGTTTGTCTCTTCCCATAATTACCCTTGCTATGACCCTGCTTTCTATATGGATTTTTAATTCTTACAGACATAGCTCACTGGATAAAACTTGTCCAGGTAAACTCCTGTTTTACTCATGTTGTTGTTTCCAGAAAGAAAAAGAACCCTTGAACAAAGAATCAAAGAAAACACCCGGCATTTCATAAAGGGTATAAACTGTGCTTTTGGAATCACACAGATTGGGGTTTACATTTTGGTCTCACCAGCTACATGGCCCTGGAAAATGTAGTAGATTCTTTGATCCTCAGTCCTTTAGTCTTGAAGAGGACAATAAAACTACGGTTTTTGAGAAGAAGAATCAAATTTTAATGCTTCTTAAATGCTCAGCACCATGTCTGTGATATGTCCAGGAAATGGAGGCTATTATCAATATTATGCATCAATTTGTGTCTCACTGAATAGCAAAACTACAAGAAGAGGTATATCCAGCGTTTGCCTTCTGCAGAGAGGTCAGATCCTGTTGCAGAAGCTTCTGCAAAAATTCCTCCTTGTTATCAAGAATTCGATTTTCCATCTCTGCATAAAGAGCTTCATTAGAGAACGCTTATAAAAATACATGAAGTTATCATTTCTGTATTTTATCAAAATTCATCTCAGGAAGAACTTATTTGCCAATTGACCACAAAATGAGATGTTATAACCAGACTGGTAATGAGGTTGACATTCTTGGAAGGAAAAAAAAAAAAGAAAAAAGAAAGAAAAGACCATTCAAACATTGCTTTTGGAGGACCCAGCTAAATAGCTTTCATAAAGAGCTCTACTAGCTAGTATTTGCATAACAAAAAGATTCCCCACCTTCCTATAGTTTTATTTGCAGATCCCAAGTGGAATATTTATTAAAGTCTAGATGCAATTAAACCTTTTGTGCCATGTGTGTTTGATCCTGAATAGGGGTGAGTCAGAAAGTCTGTGAAGGAGACCGAAACATGCAGAGAAGTATACAAGAAAGCATTCTCATATTTAGCAACGACATTCAAATAACAAAAAAAAAAAAAAAAAAAAGGAGACCATTTGGAGTAAAATGAAGTTTTCCATTGAGTAGGTTCATGGCTAATCTTGGCTTCTTTGTTGATCGCTCTCATTAATTCAACTAACTAACATATGCTGATGTTGGAAAATTTGCTTATAAAGTGGTGATGAGAAAGGTAGTCTTGCTCTAACCTCATCTGTCTGGATTCTGAAAGTGCTTTCCTATGAAAGGAAATAGAGTGAGTCTTCAAATAGTAGAGCTCGTTTCATTAGCATAACAAAAACCTTGCTTCAGATTACTACAGAAATATGCTATAAAATCTGCTTTTTCGGTTCACTCCAGAAACTTAAAAAAGGAAGTCAGGTCTCACCTCTATTATTGTTCTGAATTAAGAATTCTTTTAAACTGCCTCTATTTTACTACCAACATCTCCAAGAGGTGGTTCCTAAAGGCTTTACCCAACCTGAAGAGGGATTTATTTGTTGGGGGGATGGGACTGTCAATCATGATGCCTCTGTTAAAGGAAAGGACTTAAATTAATCAAAGGATATGTTCATCATTCCAAGGAAACCAGAGGAGAGCTATATGCATTTGAATGATTTGACTAAGCAAAGGACAGCAAAGTTCCTATTACTATGGTTTTGTAGATTTAAATTTCTCCATGTATTTATTTTTCTGCCACCTGACCTTATTTTCTTTTGCAACATCGAAACAAATCAACTTGAAAGGAAGAGGGAAGGAAAACAATAATCTATGTTTTCATGTTCTGGGATTATTTGATTCCCTGGTAGGCTTGTCATGCTTATTTATAATGATAGCAAAATATTCATAATTTAAAAATTGGCAGGAAATGAAGCTACAATCCTTCTGTCCCTGTTGGAACATATCAGGGAATCAGGATTTTCTCCTACCCCAGAGATTCCTTTCAGCATGTGCCAATTTTAAAGCCTGAGCATGATAAGTGACAAGAATTATATGAGAAACCATACAGTGAGCCCAGAGTTCTGCTGTATGCACCCTCAAAGTGCATTCGGGGACCTCAATGGCATTTTGATTCGGCTAATTGAGATGTGGATATGTTAGTAGCATCGCCTGTCATTTAAGTTAGATTTGGTGAGTAGAGACACTGATAATCCTTACCGTTTAAGCATATGGGCACTTGTTAACCCTTGACTTTAGAGTTCAATTATTTTTTTTATTGGTTTAATACACACATGTTGAACCTCTTATGATGTCCCACCTTCTGTGCTAGATCCTGAAAATGCCAAGTAAAATGGGCCAGATTTTCCGCTTCCAAGCTTATAGTCTGATTTGGAACATAGGCAATTAAAGGAAGTAAAGATTATGCCCTCTGGAATGTCCCATGACAGAGCCAGGCTATGTAGGTGTTATGGGACCCTAGAAGAATGATAAGGGGCTATGGCTCAAGAAGGGGCTCTTGGGGACCGTGGAATCTCTGTCGCTGCTGAACAAGTCTCTATGATAGTATATTTATATGCTGATTGCTATCCTAATGGAGAAGGGGATCAGAAGGGGTTTTATAGGCTGGGAGATCCAGGTAAGTAAGCAGAGGCTCAGGACAAAGAATAGAATATTAGAGGGAAGCACTTTCTTGGGTCCTGAAAGTAGGTAGTTCTGAGTCCAAGTCACAACTTCGCACCAGAATGAATATACTCAGACACTGCCTCATATTTTGCTTTATCCTTCTGTTTTTTATACAGTTTTTAATACCTTTATTTTGCTTATTTATTTTTATGTGGTGCTGAGGATCAAACCCAGTGCTTTACACATGCTAGGCAAGCGCTCTACCACTGAGCCAAAACCCCAGCCTCATATCCTTCTATTTTTAATTTAGACTTTTTTTTTTTTTTTTTGGTACTGGAACTCAGAGATGCTTAACCACTGAGCCACATCCCCAGTTACTTTTTATATTTTATTTAGAAACAGGGTCTCAGTAAGTTGCTTAGGGCCTCTTTAAGTTGCTGAGGCTGGCTTTGAAGTTGTGATCCTCCTGCCTCAGTCTACTGAGCCGCTGGGATTACAGGCATGGGTCAAGGCACCTGGGTTATTTTTGATTTAGATTTTTGTGGTCAACTTTGGCAAACCTGAGGTTAAGTAACCTTAATATTTTCCCTATTTGGAACATCATGGTAATGATGATAAGTCCAATGTTGCTGATGATGCTAATGAAAACAATGACAGTACACACCAGGCTAGTCTCTGGGTGCTTGCTTAGCAAGGCAGAGACCCAGTGTTTGCAAAGGTGAATTTTAGGTGTCAACTTCACTGGAACATAGGGTGGCCAGACATTTGGTTAAACATTTTTTTTTTGGATGTATCTCTAAGGGTGTTTTGGATGAATTGATACACTAAGTAAAGCAGATTAACCTCCCTTGTGAGAGTAGCTGTCCACCAACCAATGACCAAAGACCAACAGAAGACCTGAATACAGCAAAGGCTGGGAGACAGAGAACTTTTCCTGCCAGACCTGCTCATACTGAGACTTTGGCTTCCCCTGCCCTTGGATTGGAACTTCCTCTTTGGATCTACTGGGACTCCCGTTTGCTCACTGCAGATTTTTGAGGTTTCAGTTGATTTCAGAATCAATTCCTTATAAGTCTCTCTTTCTCTTTCTCTTATAGATAAAATATCTTCTTAAGTCGATTCTCTTTGAGAACCCCAATTAATGTAGGACTTTAGATATTTTCTCTCATTTTTTTTCCTCAACATGCTCTCCAGAGTCTTGATTTGAGCCTGTCCCCTTAGACACCTCAGTCCTCTATAGGGCAAATGCAGTTCTAAGATTGCATCTAGCTTGTAGTTTGATTGAGGCCCTTGTAAACATCATCATTAAAAGATTTAAGATTCAGATCCTTTGCTACAGGAACCTGGATTCAGATCCTGGTTAAAGGGCATGTTCCACACGGGGGTCTCAGCAAGTTACTTTGTGGAGTCAAGTTCAGGAGGTGTAACTGCTAGGGGGCTCATAATAACCATCACCAGTTTCCTCCATTCTCCTCAAGGACATGACATACTCCTCAAATGCACCGCTAGGACACCCCCTTGGTTTTAATTCCAATCTACTCACTTTGTGGAGGGCTCTTGAGTGAATTTATAATTTATAATGGGTTTTTCCATTATTATTATTATTTTTTTACCACCTTTGCTCCAAGGAGACACCATTCAAAACCCATCATGGACAAGTTTTACTCTTTCTACTCCTCAGAGCCCCTTTGATTCAGTTTGCACCTGTCAATCATCCTCAATCAGACTCGATGTCCCATGGACAATCTCTACTCTCTCTCATCCTTTTCACATTCCAATTTTTTAAAAAAAATCTTGAAACGAGTTTTTCATTTTTACTTTGTTCCTCCTGAGGGAGATTATTGAGCCTCAAAGCTCAAAAGCCACGGATGCAAAATAGCCACTGTCCCCATTACGAAAAATGCAGATTATGGTCCCTAAGAAAACAATTTTCATAACACATTACCATCTGGCAGCAGGAGGTACAGCCAAAACTCCAAAGTCCACGAAGCAATATTAACCACATGTTTCATAAAAGTGGCTGAGTTGGATTCATGAAGAAACATGTAATTTCTGGGATTTTCAAGGTGATTCTTTTCCCAGAATCTTGAAAGAAATAGGACCCTATGTTTGGACAAAGAAGTGAGAAGGAAGATAGAAAATCATAGCTGCTCAATTCTTGTTTGTTTGTATGTATGTATGTATGTAGCTAGCTATATATCCATCTATCCTGGTACTGGGGATTGAGCCCAGGGGCACTTTACAACTATGCTACATTTAAATTTTGATACAGAGTTTCACTAAATTGTGCAGACTGGCACGAACCTTGCCATCCTCCTGCCTCAACCTCCTGAGTCACTGGGATTACAGGCATGTGCCACAGTACCCATCTCCTCTCTTTTTAAAATTTCCCCTCTCTCTCAAGTTTGCCCAGCCCACCTTCACAGCGGCCTTCTCCAAATGTGCACGGCAGCAGGAAACTCTTCTTTGCTATGTGCCCAGACAACTCAGAACATTAGCAGCTGTCATCATTAGACCGTGGCTTTCAAATTTTCATGTAGATAAAGGACGCCAAGGAAAATCCTAAAAAAAATGGAAATTTCTGGGTTCTATTTCCTGACATGCAGAAGTAAGAAGTCTGCAGTCATTTTCTAGAATATGCCTTTGGGGTCAAGTGTGTTAGGGGAGATTGGCACAGGTAGCCTAGGTCCCCACTTTAAGAAATGTTCATTGGGTCAATTTCATTCCCTTGACACGTGGGAAAAGAGATGGGATGTAGACACCAAATTATTGATGATATAGGAATGATGGATAGAATCTGAAAGATACTGTCCTCTACATCTGTAGGAAAAAAGAATTCTTGAATAAAAAAGAAAAAAAAAACAAATGGGGTTGGGTCTTTTCTTTTTTATCCCCTGATTAGTTGTTGATGAACCTTTTTATTTCATTTATTTATTTATAGGCAATGTTGAGAATAGAACCTAGTGTCTTACACAGGCCAGGCAAGCGCTCTTCCACTGAGCCACAACCCCAGCACACAAATGGGGTCTTAATGACAATATCATTCTAGGACAGTCAGTATGAGGAGATGTCTAACCTCAAGGGAACCATCCACACAGGGCAAATCTCATCCTCTGATCAACTCAGGGGTCATCAAAGGGGTTGTTCCTCCAACAGGTTCCCTGCCATGTTCCAAGTTGTCACTATTTATGCTCAGCTTCTGGTTCTAGTTTAACAGAAACAGGATGCGAACACCAAGAGCCTGTGTCTAGGCAAAGGGATGGTGCCTGGGAGCCTACATGGCCACGCCCACTTCCCCACCCACTGGGGGAGGAGCAGCTGCCAAACCCAGCCGCAAAACCTGGGCTGGAGTTTCCACTAGGAACAGGAGCCCGGTGCATAGCATTCAGGCAAATGGCCACCAGGTACACCTAGGGTTCTATCTCACTGCTTTAATCTGTTTAAAAAAAAAAAAATGAGTCATAGCCCATCAGAGCCCAGAGAACAATTTTTTCTTCTAGTTGTTGCTCAATGGGAAGTATATTTTAAGAAGGCAAAGCTATTTTTAAGGATTACTTTTATTAGTCTATTGATTCCAGACCCCCAAAAATGGGTCAGCTCTCCTCCTGTGCTGCTAAAGGTATTCGTGAGAAGTTGTTAAATAAATGCAGTCACTAATTTCCTGCCTGGAGTCCTGACCCACTCTTATCCTCTGCTGAGGATGAGAGATGATTTTGTTCTCAGCCTGTTTTTTTTTTTTTTCATTCGCTGAGCATCTCTGACCTCTCCATCCAGGTTAGGCAGTCATGATCTCCAGAGGAATCCTCAGACTCCAAGGGTAGTTATTTTAAGAATTGAAATTATATAAGCCAGGCTCCTTTTAGAATCCCTTCCTAGGGTCAGTCCCACACAGGACATCCTTAAAATTGCAGCCATGAGGCTGTGAGCAGCTTTTGCCACTTGGTCTTTTCTGAAGAGGGCTCTGAGACGGCTAGCATGAGAACCAGAGGGCGGGTCATCTGCCTTTCCACTCCTCACAGAGTTGCTGGGCTCTAAGAAAGAGGCAGAGGGAGTATCCTGCGTGGGTCATAAGAAACAGACCCCTAATGCCAACTGGCCACAGCGAAAAGGTAATATATCAGCTCACAATACTAAATTACAACAATAGCGCTTTGGCATGATTGGGTACAGGGCTCAAAACAAGTCACGGTGGTCCCTTTTCTTTTGGTTCTGCCTTGCTTTGTCAGATCTTCTCCATGGAAAAGCTCTCAGCAACTCCAGACAATCGTCCTTCTGTTTGTCCTTTAGAAAGAAATATTCTTTCTTCCCACGCATCCCTCCAAAGTTTTGATTTGAACCTGATTGGATTTATTTGGACCAAATGTCATTTTGCTTGACAGCTGTACTAAGGACATGATCCAAAATCACATGGGAAAGAAAGGAGTGATTCTCCTGAAAATATGGGTTTGGTCCTCTATCTTTGTCCATTTTCTGTTGGTATAACCAAATACCCAAGACTGGGTAACTTATAAAGAAAAAAGGTTTATTTAACTCATGGTTCTGGTGGCAGGAAAGTTCAACAATCAAGCAGCAAATCTGGTGAGGGCTTTCTACTATGTCAACTCATGGTGGAAAGAGAAGCAGAGAAAACAGGAGGGGTAAACTGGCTTAATAAAAACCACCCAAGTGGTAACTAATCCAATCCTGGGAGAGCAAGACTTCCTTCCTGAAAGCTCACTCCCACAAGAGGGCATGAACCTATTCATAAGGGCTCCTTCCCATGATTCAAACACCTCCTACTAGGTCCTTCCTCCCAACACTCCTTCAATAATTAAAAAATTCTAACACATGAACTTTTGTCAGATACAATCAAACCATAGCACCCTGTGAAGAAAGATCGATGAATGTTGTAGGCAACAAAAACCTACTGCAGATTATTTAATCAGATAAAACAAATGAGGACTGTGAGTATCTTGCTGGACTTCTGGAGGTGGGAGAGCACCCACTATCCCCAGTGACCTCGTATCTCCAAATCTCATGCAGCCTCTGAAATAGGACCCCAGAAACCGAAGCAGCAAAACAAACCCTGTGCTGGTACCTCCTGCTTAACCTGCCCGAGCATCCAAGATGCAAGGAGCCCAAGACTGTAGCCCCAGTTGGGCCCAGTCTAGCTTTGCAAATAATAGACTCTCAATTGCAAGGGAAAAAATTAGAATCATGTTCCAGGTGCTATGCTGGGTGATCCCACTCTTCAGGTATGGCTGGACCATGAATTAGTAATCACTGGACTATAAGAATTAGGGGAAATAGAATAAGTAAAAATCCTAAAGGGAAGACAGTAATTGAAACTATCATACTTCTTTTTGTATCCTTTTCATGGAACTGAGGACAGGGTCAGCTGAGTTACAGAGACTCAAGTGTTGACTGAACAAATGCCTGTCTAGAGGTGTCTATTCGGTTTTTACTATGGTCTGGACACTAGGTAAGGAGTTTGGAAACCCTCGCTCATTTCACTCACTACCCAATAAAGTAGATGCCATTTTAATCGCCATTTTATGGATGGGGAAACTGGGACACAGAGGCATTCCACAGGTAGTCAATGGAAGAGCAGTATGCCAGGCAGGCTGTGGGACCTCAGAGCCTCTCCTAAAGACCACGCTCCTTCTCGTAGAAGTAATCATGGGAGTAGGGTGTGGCTCTCTGGCACACAGCCTTGAGAAAGCCATGTTGGGCAGCAGAAGGATGGTTTAGACCTGCATTATCCAATATGCTACTGGACCCACGTGATTATTTAAATCAAAATACATTGAAAAGCAATAAAATTTAAAGTTCATTCTTTTGGCGCCCTATTCCCATTTAAAGTACTCAATAGACACGTGCAGCTAAGGTGGATAGGGAACAAGTCCTTCCTTGAAGAAAGTTCCCTTGGATGACGGTGGTAGCTGAATCCTAATGTCATTTCCAGTCTCCATATAGGGGGTGGGAACTGACTTATTTTCCAAAGCGTGCCCCCAGACAAACCCACCTTGCCAAGGATGCTGGCCACCATTCCTACAGGTACCCTTTCTGCCATCAAACAGAAATGGGAGCAGCTTATTTTAGGTAGCTTTTCATCACTGAGACCAAATACAAGACAAGAAAGAACATAGAGGAAGAAATTTTATTTGGGCTCATGGTTTCCGAGGTTTAGTCTGTGTTCGACTCCATTGCCCTGGGCCCAGGGTGAGAAGAACATCATGGTGGAAGGGTGGGGTGGAGGAAAAGAGCTCAGGACATAGCAACCAGGAAACCCAGAGAGGTCTCATCACCAGAGAACAAAATGTAAACCCCAAAGGCATGCCCTCCGTGACCCACCTCCTCCAGCCATAACCGACCTGCCTATAGGTAGCACCCAGGTAATCCATTCAAGTGAATCAACCTGCTGATTAGGTCATAGCTCTCAAAATCTAATCTAATCATTCCACTTCTGAACAGTCCTGTATTATCTTGCACATAAGCTTCTGGGGGACAGCACAGATCCAAATTCTCACACAGCCCGTGTCCTTCCATGCCCCTCTGCCTTTACATGTGGTTTGCTTGAGGCAACCTCTTACCCTCACAACAGGCAGGAATCAACAGCTCATAACAGTTACTTCTTCCCCCCATTTCTACTTTCAAGCCAGGAAATCTGAGTGCATGATTGGCAGGACATTCTGGCACATCCTACAAGAAACCTCGTGTGCAGAGAACAGCCCAGTCTTTAGAGACTTACAGACCTGGGGTCTGACTCCCAGATTGCCATATACTCAGGATAGGACCTCAGGTAAAGGGCAGAAACTGCTTCCCTCAAGCCACTAATCCTCACCTGCAGAATGGGGCCCACCTTGTATTGCTGCCGATGCCCTTGGCATATTCCCTGCTGGTCAGGAGTCAGCAGCTGCCAGTTACTATTCAGATAATTATGTAACTCAGGTGGCTCGTGGCTCTCCTCCCTGGGGGAATCACCTTTCCGTCTAAAACCCAGAAGGCGACACCCCGAGGCTGTTCTCAGTAGGCTATAATCTCCTCCCTAGGTGATTTCCGGGATTTTTTTCAGAGTATCCACTCTGAAATCTTTTTGGGAGGCTTCACTGCATACATTCCCCAAATTCCCCTTAACCCTGGGATTTATCTTCAGAACAATATGAGTACATTGTTTTCATCAAGTAATGTTTTAGCCATTTGTAAGATTTTATTTACTTGTAATCTTTTTATTCACTCCAAGCATGACCACAAACCCTTCCCTGAACCTTTCAAAGCCCAGTGGCAACTGGGTTGTGGTATTCAACAGGCTTAGCAGGAGGCTTGAAGTTTAGAGAAAGGAAATCACCAGAGGAAAATTTAATATGGGATAATATCTATTACTTTTTGCAGCATCTGTACATGATGGAGGGGGTCTCTGGCCCTCTGATCTCTCGCGATGTTACGTGGGTCAATCCATCTCCTTCATATGAAGATTACTTTTTTCTTTCTTTCTTTTTGTGCTGGGGATTGAACCACTTAACCACTGAGCCACATCCCAGCCCTTTATATATTTTCTGGACAGGGTCTCGCTGAGTAGCTTAGGGCCTTGCTAAGTTGCTGAGGCTGGCTTTGAACTTGTCATCTTCCTGCTTCAACTTCCAGAGCTGCTGGGATGGCAGGTATGCACCACAGCTCCTGGCCACATGGAGATTCTTTTGACAAGGATCTTTGAATACAAGATCGAAGGCCAGAGCTGTGCCTTACACTAGAGCTGGGTAGAATGGTCCTGCCCCAACCCAGGTAAATACACACTGGCTTTCACTGTTGCACGGGCGTGACTGACTTACACAAGTACCATCATGTACCACACCACTTCAGCCAGTGATGGGCTTCATAGACAATGGTCCCATGAAATTATATCACCTAGTGACGGACATCGTAGCCAGCCAAGTTTTTACAGTTTCAATTTGGTGTTCGCACAATGATGAAATCGCCTAATGATGCATCCCTATCGTGAAGTGACAAATGACTATCATCTTTACTACCCAGGCTTAAGGACAGGGCAGCTGGTAACAGGCTGACGATAGCGGATATATTTTGCCAATTCCTTCCTTACTTTGTGTCAAAATGGATTGAAGGAAACTTCTCTGCCTGCATCTGGCCCTGAGTGGCGTGCTTTGATCTTTGGGTCTAATCCTGGGTTGCAGAACAATCAGGATTTCATGTGTTTTTCACGCGGTGGCCAGGGGGCTCCTGAGGACTTGGCTTCCAGTCAAACCACAGGCTGGGTCTCATGTTCCCAACTCTTTTGTGCAGACTTGATTCTAACACTGAGACCCTTATTTATCTCCCAGAGACAGAACAAATGGACCTTGGCAAGAACACAGGGCTCAGGAGAGGTAAGCAAATAGCTACTGAAGGGGAGAGAATGTTTAAATGACTTTGGAGAAGAGCTGTAGCTTTTGGAAAAAGATGATCACATCCAAGTGGAACTTTACAAATAATAACCCTCCTTTACTGGGGTCCTGCTGTATCCAGGTGCGGTGCTGGCACTTTTGAAGGCCTGATCCCCGCTCGTTCCTCCGTCAGTCATAACAGTGGCTGTAGGATTCTGGTTTTGGAAGCTAGAGTTCAGAGGATAAATAACAGGATCAGGATGATCCAGATGGTTGCCAGTAAAGTCAATCTGTCCTCTCAACCTCCATCTCTATTTTGGCTTTGGTTTCTCCAGGCATCTAATTCCATTGGCCGCTGTGAGGTGAAGAGAGCACGGGCCCCCATTCTGTGGGCAAACTCAGAATGAAGCTCAATAGCTCAGGGTTTGTATGTTGTCTGGCTCTTTTGAGTTCCAATCCAAACTGGTTTCCACCACACTGAAGGGCGTCTGAGCTATAGGATCCCTTTCTGGGATCGTACATCACACAAATTCCTCTCTAGTGGGTATTTGGAAAGCCGTCTGGGGGCTGATCCATTTTCATAGCCATCTCTGTGTCAAAGCTTCGGTTGAGGTATGATATTAATAATCATACAGGAACTCAGATTTACTCTAAGGAACCAAATATCTCAGTGTGGCTCCAACTTAAGGGAATGGCCTTTTCTCTAGCTAGACATCTTGGGGTCAAAGAGGGTCACCTTAGCCATGCAGAGGAGAGATGGCATTCCTTTAATGAGTCATGTCTCCCCAGGTCATTGTTGAGAAAGTGGCTACATTTTGCAAAACTGCCACCCTCAAAGGAAGGGTCTGCCCTCCCTTGTTTGAAAAAGTATTTAGGTACCTTGATTCTTCATGACAGCCATAAAGAGGGATGGAAGAATCTTGATATTCTCAAGGTGGAAACATGCACCCTGCTGAAGATACCACCTGAAACTCCTTTTCCTACCCCTTTAGCTAAGACGTTGTCATGGAGACCAGAATGGGATGCAATGGGGAAGGACCTAAGAAGTCATTTCCCACGTTGGTTTATGAAATCCTGTAGGGAGCTCTTTGCATCCCAATTAGTTGGGTCTTTGGTCCCATGATGTGGAGGGTGTTTTGCCAATAAATGTATTCTAGAGTGAACTCACCATTGTCTTTTGGTGTTACTATATGACCCTTTATAGGTCCCAAATATTAAAAAGAGGTTATAATTACCTCTGCACCTGTATTGTAATGTGAATTACTACTCACCAGAGGCAGTAATCTCATTTTTGATATCTCTCTTAAAAATAAAGCACAATGCATACATATTTACATGCTAATGTAGACTTCTAATACATAGAGATGAATATGTCTGGTTTTTGTGAAATTGTTGTAGTGAAAAACAAAGCCCACCAGTAGAGGGACGGTCAATTAAATGATGACACATTTATATCATGTTGTATCATGGGCTATGAACCCCAAAGAGTAAAGTTAGATCTGTATGTATTGGTCCAAAGGGACACTTATGATTGTCCAGTGAAAAAACAAGCATCAGAGTAAATGAATATGGTTCCATTTTTTTGTTGTTGTTGTTAAATACTGTGTCAAAGTCTGCTTGTGAGATTTTTAGTTTTCGTGTGTTGTTGGAGAATAGATAACCAAGTGGAACCATATCCACTAACCTAGTATCATTCAATTGTTACCAGGAAGATACAGAGAGGGATGCTTAGAGGGAAACACATATTATTAATTTTTTGTTTGACTCTTTGTTATAAGTTCATATTCCATTTATACTTAAAATAAATACCCCTGAATAAATTCAACCACACAGGCTGGGTGAGGTGGTAGGTTTTAGGCAAAGGCTGCTTAGCTTGCTCCTGGCCAAAATGGTCTCAGAGAGTAGCCCCCCTAGGGCTGGGCTTCTTCCAGTGGTTTTTTTTTTTTATTGTCAATGAACCTTTATTTTTACTTATTTATATACAGTGATGAGGATCGGACTCAGTGCCTCACACATGCTAAGCAAGTGAGGCACTGAGTGGTAGAGCCACAACCCCAGCCCTTCTTCGAGTCTAAGAACCAAAATCTTACGACTGAACAGACCAGAAAACCCCAAGAAAGGGATGGGGGTGAGATATTGTCTGACTTCTCCTTTTATGGCATTTCCTATGGGGGACCCCTAAGATGGATATTGTCTACCAAGGACCAAAGAGACCCACCTATGATGCTTTTCCTTCCCCAAATATTTTCTTTAGTAACTATTTAAGGCTGAGACTTACCTCTCCAGCTTGCAGGTGAAGAATTGGGCAGACTAGTCATTTGAGTTATTTTCTTCCTTGATTTGTTGTAAGTCATGGTAGTATGTATGGTATATTATGCTATCTGATATGATATGCATATCTACTATATAAAATACATAAATGTAGTCAGAACGTAAAATATGTACAAATTTATAAATAAAATATGACGCACAGTATCCTGTTTGTCCCAGATATGTTACAAAGGAAGTTACAGAAGGTTTCCTATCATATCACTTTCAAACTCAGAAGTCCGTGTGGCAACCTCTCATAGGCTTGAATTTAGTCACTTCCCTAAGTTTATGCTGCAGTCTGCAAATATGCTGCCTCTGTCGCACAGTTTATTATAGATACCGTTTTGAAAAGCATGAACCATTTTTTAAGTGAAAGGCATCTTATAGAGATGCTTCTCAACTTAGAATGGGGGTCACAACCCAATAAAGCCATCCAAAGTTGTAAACATCCCAAGCTGAAAATGCATTTAGCACACCTACGGAGCAGCTTAGCAAGGCAGTACTTGGAGATGGTAGGTTGTTTCCCCTGGTGATCAGGACTGCAGAGCTGTAGGAGCTGTAGCTCCCTCCTGCTGCCCAGCATGGTGACAGACTGGCACATCACTTATCCACTAGCTTATGGAAAGAGCAAAGTTCAAAATTAGAAGAACTAGTTCTACTGAAGGCACTGTCATGAAGTCAAAAATTTCTAAGTTGAACTATTTTGGGATTTTAATACCAACCAATTGTTACTAAATAATAGAATCTTCAAAAAACAATATCCAGTGTCCTGGTGCTTTTTGGATTTTTCCAAATTGTGAAGGCTTTTCTTTTCTTTTCTTTTCTTTTTTAAATCTTCTCTCTCTTGAAGAGAAAATTTGGCCAGTAATTTCCCCCCCTTCTTTGATTTCTATGTTAGGCAGCAAATAATTTTTGAACTTCTGAGCTCTCCACATTTATAGTCAGGACTTTCCCATGGTGTCTTTTTCTTAGAAAGTTTGATTTATCTTCTTCCCTAGGGGATGTGTTTACTGATATAATGTGAGTATATTTATGATTGTTCATTTTGGCGGGGGCGGGGGGCGGGTACCAGGGATTGAACTCAGGGGCACTCGACTACTGAGCCCCATCCCCAGCCTTATTTTGTATTTTATTTAGAGACAGGGTCTCACTGAGTTGCTTAGGGCCTCGCTGTTGCTGAGGCTGGCTTTGAACTCACGATCCTCCTGCCTCAGCCTCTTGAGCCGCTGGAATACAGGTGTGTGCCATGGCACCCGGCTCATTGTTGATTCTTGAAGCCCGGGTTCAACCCTTATGGAGTAAGCAAGACCCTTCAAGTCAAGACCATCAGAAGCAGTTACTGAAATATTCCCTGTGTCCGCAAGTGGGTGTTCTCTATCCCAAGATAAAAAAATGACAACAAAATGAAGAGGAACTTGCTGGAAGAGTGCTTCGTGGACCAAGTCCCTCAATTGAGAACCAATGTCACTTGACTATCTCCTTCGCTTTGGTCACCCCACCACAGTCCTAGGACACTGGTTGCTATGGTGATAAGAGGAAGATAACCAAATTGGAGGAGCACTACAGAAATAATATTGCAGTGTACCATCAAGGAAAGGTTAACTTTATATTATTTTTATAATCATTTCAGAGTTTAGAAAGGTTGTAAAGATAGTGCAGAAATCTTCTGCATACCCCTGACCTACTTTCTCCCACTGGAAAGATTAACTTTGAACTTGTGTCAAAACTAAAGACACTGACATTGGTACTTTACTAATAACAAGGCTCGGGATAACTGAATTTTGCAGAGTTTTTCCATTCGCAGTGCTTATTGTGTTCCAGCATTTATTTAATTTTTTTTTTTGAGAGAGAGAGAGAGAGAGAGAGAGAGAGAGAGAGAGAGAGAGAGAGAGAGAAAGAATCTTTAAAAATATTTATTTATTTATTTATTTTCTGGTGGACACAACATGTTTGTTTGTATGTGGTGCTGAGGATCGAACCCAGGCCACACGCATGCCTGGAGAGCGCACTACCGCTTGAGCCACATCCCCAGCCCCAGGATTCATTTAGAAAGTTATGCAGCATCGTGTAATTGCACCTCCAGTTCCATTCGAAGGTCTCTGGCATCAGTGACCCTTCCTCAGTCTCCCTCTGTTTAGGAAGGGTCTTAATCTACACAGAATTTGATCCAAGTTTACTCCTTTGAACTGGATCCAAGTGGGTATTGCTGACTTCTTTTGTGTTTAATGGCTCTTACAAGGACAAAATGTCTCTTAGCACTATAGAGCCTTGGCAAAGTGTTTTTGGTTTTTGCCCTTGTCATATTAATAATAATAATAATAATAATAATAATTATATTATTATTTTGATCCTGGAGATCGAACCTGAGGGCTCTTAGCTGCTGAGCCCATTCCCAACCCTTTTTGTATTTTATTTAGACACAGGTTCTCCTTGAGTTGATTAGGGCCTCACTAAGTTGCTGAGGCTGGGTTTGAACTTGCAATCCTCCTGCCTCAGCCTCCTAAACTGCTGGGATTACAGGAGTGCACCACTATGCCTGGAGTTTCAATTCTTTTAACTCTGCATGGGCACTACTAGTAAAGAAGGGAATACTTTTTTATTAGAGCTTTGTAGTTATACATAGTGGTTGGGTTCATCCGGACAAAATCATATATGCATGGAAATTGATTTCAGTTCACAATCCCTTCCTTTTCCCTCTGGTCTTCTCTCCCTTCCCCCATTCTTCCTCTCCTCTGCTGGACTTCCTTTCACTCATCTATTTATTTAACTTTTATTGGTTCTTTTTACTTACACATAAAGGTGAAATTCTCCTTGGTACATTTATTTATGCACATAACATGGTTTTTAAGAATTCATTCTGCATTGCCCACCCTTTCCTATCCCCCCACCCTTCCTTCTGATCTCCTTTTTCTACACCTACTGATCTTCCCTATGTCTTTATGATATGCTATCCTTCCCTCCTTCTTTCCTTTGTTTTACTCCAGCTTCCATAGATGAGAGAAAACACTCAAATTTGGGGTTTCTGAGTCTGGCTTATTTCACTTAGCACGATAGTCTCCTTTTCCATCCATTCACCAGCAAATGCCATAATTTCATTCTTCTGTCTAGCTGAGTAGAACTCCATTGTTCAAATATACAACAATTTCTTGAACCATTTATCTATCCAGTCCATAATTTAGCTACTGTGAATGGTACAGCTATAAACATTGAAGGGGCTGTATCGATAGCTTCTTCTGTGTTTTTAACATGAATGCAGGCTGGATTTCATCAAAGATCTTTTCTGCTCTAATAAGATGATCGTGTGCTTTTTGTCCTTAATTCTGTTTAAGTGGTGAATTGCATTTATTGATTTACATATATGTTAAACTAGCCCTGCATCTCTTTGGAATGAAACCCACTTGATCATGGTGTATTATCTTTTTAATTTACTTTTTTTTTAAACTTTATTTATTTATTTATTTTTGTATCAGGGATTAAATCAAGGGGTGCTGAACCACTGACTCACATCCTCAGCCTGTTCTTAATATTTTTCTTTTTTTTTTAAATTTTGAGAAAGAGTCTCACTATGTTGCTGAGCTGGCTTTGAACTTGAGATCCTCCTGCCTCAACCTCCCGAGTCTCTGGGATTACAGGCATGTGCCACTGTGCCTTGCTTTCCTATGTGTTTTTGAGTGTGGTTTGCTAATATTTTATTAAGGATTTGTGTATCTATGTTCCTCAGTGATATTGGTCTGTAGTTTTCTTTCCTTGCTGCGTCTTTATCTGCTTTTGGCATCAGGGTAAAACTGGCTCCATAGAATATATTTTGGAGTGTTCCCTTTGTTTCAATTTCACAGAATAATCTGAGAAGGACTGGTGTTAGTTCTTTAAAGGTCTGGTAGAACTCAGCTGAGAATCCATCTGGACCTGGGATTTTCTTTCTTGAAAGGTTTTTAATTGCTGTTTCAATTTTATTACTTGATATAGGTCTGTTTAAGTTTTCTATATATTCCTAGTTCAATTTGGGCAGGTCATATGGTCTAGAAATTTGTCTGATTCTTCTAGATTTTCCAGTTTATTGGAGTATAAATTTTCAAAATAGGTTATGATAACCCTCTGGATTTCAGAAGGGTCTGTTACGATAACTCCTTTTGATTTTATTGATTTGCTTCTTCTCTCTCTTTCTTTTGGTTAGATTGGCTAAGGTTTTATATACCTTATTTATCTTTTCAAAGAACCATTGATCCTGAGTATTTTTTTATTCTTGATTTCATTAATTTTGGCTCTGATCTTACTTATTTCCTATCTTCTAGGGGTTTTGAGATTAATTTGTTCTTCTAAGTTCTTAAGGTGGAGCATAAACTTATTTATTTGGAATCGATTTATTTTAATTGTAGGCACTCAGTGGTATACATTTTCTTCTTAGAATTGTTTTCATACTGTCCCAGAGATTTTGATATGTTGTATCTTTGTTCTTGTTCATTTCTAAGACTTCTTGATTTCTACTCTCAATTTTTCCTTGATCCTTTCTTTATTTAATATAGTATTGTTCAATCTTCATGTGTTTATGTGGTTAATGTTATTTTTCTTGCTGTTCATTTCTATTTTTATTCCCTTATAGTCTGATAGGATGCATGGGATTATATAGATTTATTTTTTATTTGCTAAGATTTACTTTGTGACCTAGAATAGATTCTGCTTCCATGAGCTGCTGAGAAGAAGGTAAATTCAGTTGATTTGGGATGAGATATTTTGTAGATGCTTGTTAAATCTATATGATTTATAGTTTTATTTAGGTTGGGAATATCTTTATTGATTTTGGTATGATAACCTGTTTATTAGTGGTAATACAAATTCCCAGTATTATTGTGTTGGGGTCTAGTTGAGATTTAATATCATGGAGTATTGTTTTAGGTAATTGGATAAGCTAACATTTGGGGCCTAAATAATTACTATCATTGTATTGACTTGTTGGATTGTCTCCTTTATCAGAATATAGTGGCCTTCTTGCCCTATAATTTCTATTATTTAGCAGGATTACAATTTCTCAAGAGAAAATCGAGAAGGCAGGCAGGAGAAAGATTGAAGTGTTTGAAAAAGTGATCAGAGGAAAGAAAGGAGATAGGGAGACAGGGAGCAGGTATTAGCTATAAAAAAGAAGAAATAGAAAGTTAACTTAAAGGAATGAGAAAGAGAGAGAGAGAGAGAGAGAGAGAGAGAGAGAGAGAGAGAGAGAGAGAGAGAAGGAGAGAACAGTTCCTAGAAATATTTTCCTCACCTTCTGGCATGTTCTATGTTGTCAGAGGCCTTGCTGCCCCCAAAGACCCCCTCCCCCTTTTTTAAAGTTGATTTAAAATTTCTTTACCTGTGGCCATATGTCTCTCTTGTCTACACTCCCCGCTCCACATGTCTCTGAGGTATTATTTCTTAGGTTCAAGTTACCAGCTTTCTGTAGCCCTATGAGTTTTTTCCCAGTTCTGTATGAAGTTTCGGTGAGGTTCCTGGTTCCTCATCTCTCTGAGGAACAGTCTTCCCACTTTATAGGTCTGGTTTTCCCAGGTGCCACTGGGCTGCCCTTCCTCTCTCTATTCCGCCATCTTGTCTCCCTCAAGCAAGGAATGCTTTGGTCTGGTCACACTTGTCTTTCCTTTAAACCTCAGCTCTGGTTTATATACATTTTCTAACTAATATAAACCTCCCAAGCATTCAAGCAGTGGACATTGCCATGGTTTAAGTTTTGTGTTTAAACTCTGGTTTAAACTCTGTGTGAACTAGATTTTTGGCTTCATTCCCTTCTCCACCTTCACTGTTCTCCCAATAGACAGTAGATTCCTTGAGCGAGGTTCTTCCAAGGGTCTGTTGGGTGCCCGCCACCAGCTCCACACTTCTATCATCTCGGCTCCCAGCTGTTTAGATGCTCAAGTCCTTGCTAAAGCCCAGGGTCCATGAACCATCTTGCTCCTGGATTTTTACATTCCCCTCTCCATAAGATTTGTTTGAATTCGGAGTTATAAATGTATTTTGGAAAACTTTCTGTTCTATCTTCTCATTGGATAAAAGAATGTACCCCTGTGGGGGCCACAGCAGTCTGACCCCTGCAACCCACTCTGCGACCTCAGGGAAGTTGCTTACCTTCTCCGAGTCTCTATGTATTTGCTCGTCTATGAAATGGAAGAGACAGTTGCTCGCCTGGATTTGATTTTCAAAGTCCTTAATATTTTATGGTTTTCCTTTTTGTAGCGATTTGCTAGTACCCCAAGGCTAGCCAGGGATGAAGCCATCTAAAAATAGAGAAAGCTACTTGGGGCTCTCACAAGGCTCTAAATCTGTTAGCCGAGGGCTTCCAAAGGATGGCTCTCTCCGCATGGTTACCCAGAAAGGGGCAGAGGGGAGGAACATTAAGCAGTCATTGTGGGAGGAAGTGGTCAGAGGATCTGCCCCCTCCTGTGGAAATGTGCATTGCATATTTAATCCATCATCATTGGATTTGTGCTCCGATTCCTTGGGGTAGGGCTCCCTTCACCTCCTTGTGTCTATGAGACCACCTAGCCATCTTCTTTGTATTCTGGGACCTCTGTCTTGACAAATATCCCATAAAATTAGAATCTAGACCCTGCTTCAGGTACCATTCATATTTAACATTCTCATGTATCTGGGGCCATTATTGGCTGGTGGGTTATAGATGTAAACTTAAGCTTAAATCTAGAGTCTGAATATTACTTTCAAATTTTTATGTTATTGTTTTTCCTTGTAAACACTTTTATTCAGGAAACTTCTACTTAGGAAGAGAATTTTCACAGATCCGATTGGGAAAGTGAGTCATGACAAATTTTGAGTCATGATAAATTGGGGAGGCCCCCAATCCATCACCTGATCTTTTTCTCTGCAGTATGAGCTCGAGTGTTGATCTCAGCACATATTTAGTGAATACTTACTTGGTGGCAGGCACTGTATTCCTGGTGGTGCTGGTGTGTTGATTAAAAGGAATAATTATAGACAGCACCTATGGTCAGAGATGCCCTGGATGAAAACCCTTTTAAGTCCTGATGCCCCCGGGCACTGAACAATCATTGCCTTCTGCAGTAACTTGGGCGTTACCCCAGCTCAGATAACGAGGTGTGGCTCCTGTTCCTTTGTAATCCTACCCCTTTAGTCTTTGGGGGATGGAATATTCCATGGAAACTCCCTTGATATGTCCCCTATATAAGAAAAAAGAATTCTGGTGGCTCTCTCTCTTTCCATGGACACTTAAGGTCACAGAGCTGTCCCTGGATTATGGGAAAGGTACTTCTGTGTGTTTGCGTGCTTTCTTCCTTGTTTTCTTAGTTTATTGGAATGGTCAGACTTTATGAGCCCAGCATAGGTTGCCAGCTAGGGTAGATGGCCATAACCCACTTTACACTTGATACACATTTGACGCTCAACATGCTTTTGCCTTTATTTCTCTCTTGCTTTGCCAGTTGCTTTAATGATGAGGATAATTAAAAGTGTCCAGGAAGAGGCTGGCAAAATTTATAGAAGAAAATCAAATACATGGAGTGAACACAACCAGGAATTTGGAGAATAGTGTCTTTTGGGCAAGTTACGTAATATTTCTGAGCTTCAGATTCCTCATCTATGAAACTGAGATTATAGTAGTAACAATATTCTAGAGAGGTGAGGATTATCTAAACTGGCAGATACAGAACGTGCAGCATAGTGATTGTCAAACAAGCAAGCAATGTATGAATGGCAGGTATTAATAATTATTATAAACATTACCTTCTGGAGATGGTTGCTCAAATCATGAGGTGTTCGTCATAAATGAGTACTCTAGGAGGGTTGTAAAAAAGTTTAGCTCTCCATGATGGTTATCTTTGTCTCAATTTTCTATTTTCAAAATAGCTGCAAATATCTATTCGCTCACCACATTTCATAGGAGGCTCTCACTACATTGAATGATGCTATTTGCCTTTAGGATTCTCCATTCTCCTCCTGCTTAAACAGCTTGAGATTTAAGGGAGAGGGAAAAATAGATAGTTTTTATAAACATATTTGTTGCTGGGTGTGGTGGCACACACTTGTAATCCCAGTGGCTTGGGAGGCTGGGGCAGGAGGATTGAGAGTTCAAAGCCAGCCTCAGCAACTTTCTGAGCTTCAGCAACTCACTGAGACCCTGTGTCTAAATAAAATATAAAAAGGTCTGGGGATGTGGCTCAGTGGTTGAGTGACCCTGGGTTCAATCCCTGGTAACAATAAATAAATAAATGAATAAATAAATAAATAAATTTAAAGTTGTCATTCTGGTAAAACAGTACATTTCTAAGAGATTTATTACTTTTAGTGTAAAAATCACAACCGCCACCTACGCCCACGGAAATGTAAACATTATACCTTAAGAGAATGTTATTATTATCTAATTGAAATACTTGATGAGATTACTTGAAGTAGCAGAGTAAGTACCTATATATGATAGTTAAAATTAGTAATAAATTAGTAGAAGATTAAATTTCAAGAAGATTAATTTGGCAGTGATTTGTCGTATGGATTAGAGGAAAACATATCCCTAGAGGAAGATCATTAAAGTAATTATTTGTAATGTAATCTGATTTCCTTTTCTTGAGACAGTCACTAGATTGGTAAACTAGGGATTTTAGCAAATTAATTAATATCTTGCCTTGATTCTTAAAGAACTCTGAGTGGTTGAAGACCTTCAATATCATTCTTGTTAGAAATTTTGGAATTTATTCTAATGTTGTTCATTCCTTTATTCATTCATCCCTCACATGTTTATCCGTGGTTGACTTTGCACCAGGTACTGTGTTGTTGACTACATATTTGTTAATGACATGACTCTGGTCCTTGCCCCGTTGGAATATACACTCCCATCCAGTTTCTTGATGATGAGAAATTTGAGATGTCTCAGGTTGAAGATTAATTTACAGTGTCCCTTGGTTCAGGACTCTGATGTGCTTCTTCTAATCATCTGAAAGATGGCAATATTTGGAGAGGAACCCATGATCCCAGGAAAATTATGTTCAACTTAGGAGCTAATTGGAAGACCCAAAACTCACCATGGCTTTGATGGCCAAATAACTAAGGTTAGACTCCTGGTTAGTGCTCAGGTAAATATGATTAAATAATCCAAGATAAATAAATGTCACTCTCCTATAAAAACCAATTTGACTTCCTCGTTTCCAACAAGTAAATGCTTACATTTTGATTAGCTCTTTAATCATATAAGCAGGGTACTTAGTTTCTAAGTGCCACCTTTCAAGATAGTCAAAAACAAACAAAAAAAATTGGAAGGCCACAGCATGACTTAGTGACTCCCCCCCACCAATACTCAGCATTGAACTCGGGGGCACTCGACTACCGAGCCACATCCCCAGCCTTATTTTGTATTTAGAGACAGGGTCTCCCTGAGTTGCTTACAGTTGATTACAGGTATGTGCCCCGGCACCTGGCTAACTTGGTGAATTTGACTTACTCTGCTGAGAGAATGGAGGAGTGGATAGAAAAATAAATCAGGTATAATCACCAGAGAATGCTGCTCACAGTCAAAGCTGTCATTGCAGCTAACATTTATGGAATGCTGAGTGCCAAGCACTGGACTGAGAGCTTTATGTACATTTTTTGTTTAAAACTCCATAAGATAGCATTTTATTTAATAGATTCTAGGTTCAAAGAGCTTAAATAACACACAGCTTCGGTGTGCAGGGATTCAAGCCCTGGTGGGTCAGATTGCCTAGAGTTTGCCAAAGCATTATATACCACTTTTTCCTGGGGTCTTATTTCTCTGCAATCTTCTCCTGCGTTTGCCCAGTGGGTCTAATAAGTTCCTGATACCTTTTAACTTTCATTTCACCCTGAGATTGAGAAACATGTGACCTGAACGAGTTGCAGTAATAATCAGTGTGGACGGTGCTCAGGAAAGGATGAATCAGAGAAGCCAGGAATGGCTACCGGGAAGACTGAGCCCAGACCAGGGGGATGAGTAGAGCCTGAAGGGATCCCCGGGAGAAGGCTACTTTCTAGCAGCAGCTAAGTTGGGGAAGCCACAGAGGTACATGTCAGAGCCTGACCTGGCCATGGTGGAAGCCTCAAGTTGGAGAGGAAAGGAAAGTAACCTCCGATTAGCAAGATGAAGTCAGAGTGGTGAAGGTCTGACGTGCCAAGAAGAAGATGCATTTGAAGAAGGAAAAATGAATGCATCTGTGGCGGGTTGATGGCATGGGGACTTCCACTAACGGGCTCCTCATCTCTTGCCTTTGCTATGTTACTTCCAGGATCTCCCATCAAGAGACTGAGCCAGGTCCACCCGCCTCCTTGAATGCATGCTATCCTGCAGCTTGCTCTGGTTAACAGATGCAATGCCATCGCTGAGGCTGGGCCTCTCATGACACTTCACACATTGCTACTGAATCTCTCGGACTCTTAACATGCCTTGAAATGAGCTCCAGCTAGCCTGCTGGAGGATGGGAGGTCTCCTGGAAGACAGACCAACCAGCTGACCTCCAACCAGCCAGCTGATGCTAATTCACCTGCTGACTTAGACCTATGCAGGAACCCAAGTTCGACCAGCTGAGCACGATCCAGAGAACAGATGAGCCAAATCGCCCAGCAGATCCGCAGACTTAGGAGTATGGACGAGTATAAATGGTATGAGAGGTTTGGGGGGTTGTTTGCCATTTGGCCTTCTTATGGTCCTAGGTAACTGACATCCATTTTTCTTTGCAGACAAAGATGCTCAACTGTAACTTCTTTTCCTTTTTGTAATGAGAAAAGTCTTAGAAATGTGATTTATTAATCACTTTCTTTTTAGGTACCTAGAAGGTACTCATAACATCCCTGTGAGACAGATAGTCTTATTTCCCCTAGTTGATAAACACAAAAAGCAAAATTCAGTGTTTTGTCCCAGATAACGTGATATAGATCCAGGATCGAAACCAAGGTTTTCTGAGTCGAAGGCATGTCTTCCATGAAACTCTCCAAAATTCATCACAAGTGGGTTATATTAAATGAATGTAAGGTAGTTCACCACACAATCCCTAGAAGAAAAAAGAAAATTCAGACAGGGAGGTTGAGCTGAATGGCACATTTTCAAAATTGCTGGCTTCTTATACTTGGGCCAACCTTGAAATTCATCTACAGGCCTATGCCTTCCGTATAATCCGTCAAAAGACTTGTTATTGAGCAAATATGGGGGTCACATGAAGCTGGGAGGAATTCTAAACATCCTAACAAACACTGGGTACCCAAGAAGGAGAAATAAAATAGGTTTAAAGGAAGGTAATGGAAAGTCTTCCAAGTGGTTAAAATACTCAATACAATAAATGCCAAATGGGGGTGCTTTAGATTAGACTGTCCAAGACGTATTTTGAGGGGAGGCCTGGGGCCTTCATGAGAACAGAGGCCTGATGTTCAACCGGGCACCGTGATTGGTCCACCACAAGTGATTGACATGTGCTCCTGCAGAGAGGGAGGAAGACATTTGCAAGACACATGGGTGGAGGAAAAAACCGAGAACTGAGAACCAAAGTTCCTAGGGGAATGCTATAGACAGTTAAGAGGACGGACCATTTGTGCCACTCAGGTCGCTTAGAATCCCCTTTACCTGGGCCCCTCCCCTGTCTGTCTTCTGTGGGCTGCTGCTTCTAACAGCTTCTGCAGCTTTCCTGACCTAGCTCAGCTCAAGTGCAAGGCCTGGGGCAAGGGCCTGGGGGTTATTTCAGCCTTAGCTCAGCACTGACCAGTAGGGTGTGTGAAAGCCCAGGGATCTCCCTGCTCCTGTATTTGGGGATAAATTCTAAGAGGTAGTTTGGACTTCCTGAGTTCCCTGGCAAGATCCATCTGAGGCTAGGATGTTGCTTGAAATGCCACCTCTGATCAGCTATTAACCTCTCCCCTGTCCGGATCCCTCGCATCCTTTACTGATTTCTCCTAAAAGCACCGAATAAATCAACAGCCAACGAATCCTGGTCTCAAGGACTTCTTCTAGTGAGTCTAAGAAAGGAAGTGATCTCTCAGAGGTCAAAGATCATGAATTTTTCATCATTTCTTTCCCAGAACTTGGTAGAAGGCCAGGCATATGGGATGTGGTCCAGAAAGACTTAAAAGGAAGAAGGCCGGAAGGAACCCGTGGAAGATTGTGCTGAAAAAAAATGTTGCATATGAATATAAATACACTGTACCTAAGTTTACTCAGAGATATCAGGAAGATTTTGTGGGAGTTAATTTAGGCATGGAAAACCTGTTAGGATAGGAAGAGAGAAAAGTTGAAGAACTGCAAATGTACACCTAGGGGTATTCTGCATTCCCTTTGGATGACCATTTGTTAAGCACCTATTATGAACCAGGTTCTATAAGAGATGCTGGGGATACATCAGTGCACTCAACAATGTGACTTCCTCTCACTGGCATACATGTATTTATTTTTTCTTTTCTTTTTTTTTTTTCCTGTGGTACTTGGATTGAACTCAGAATTGCTCTACCACTGAACTACACCCCAGCCCTTTTTTTCTTTTGTTTTGAGATAGGGTCCTGTTACTTTGCTGAGGCTGGCCTCAAACTTGGTGATCCTCCTGCCTCAGCCTCCTCAGTAGCTGGGATTACAGGCATGCATCATTGTGTCTGGCTGACATATATTTCAATGGGGGAGACAGCTAGACCAGAAGCCTGAAAATAAGAAAATCATATGGTCTGTAAGAAAGTTAGTTATAAATAATGTGGAAAAGAGAGATCAAACTGGCTAAAGGAGTTAGGGAGTGAAAAGACTGATTCCAGTATGAGACAGTGCAGAACAAGCCTCATAGAGAAGGTGAGGTGTGAGTGAAGACTTGAGTTGCGAGTGGGTCACAGGATATTGTCATGGTGTGGATGTGAGGTGTCCCCCAAAAGCTCATGTGTGAGACAGTGCATGAAGGTTTAGAGGAGACATGACTGGGTTGTGAGAGCCTCAACCCAACCAGTGAATGGACCCCTGATGGGATTAACTGGGTGGTGGCTGGAGGCAGATGGGCGTGGCTGGAGGAGGGGGCATTGGGGGCGTGGCTTTGGGGTCTCTATTTGTCTCTGGAGAGTGGAGTCTCTCTCTGCTTCCTGATCACCATGTGAGCTGCTTCCCTCCACCACACTCTTCCTCCATGATGTCCTGCCTCCCATTGGGCCCAGAGGAATGGAGCCTGCTGTCTGTGGACTGAGACCTCTGAAACTGTGAGCCCCTGAATGAACTTTTCCTCCTCTACAATTGTACTGGTCGGGTCTTTTAGTTACATAGGTAAAAATGCTGAGGAATCCCTGCCACCCACCACACAGATTCTGTACTATGCACAGTTCCACACAGATGGTTTATGCTCTGCTTTGGATGCAGGGAGACCTGGGGCTCTCAGTCTGTTCTTCTTATGCTACTTTGGACAAGTTATTACAGTCTCTGAGCCATTGTTTCCTCATCTATAAAGCAGGTACAGTGATAGTGCCCACTACCCAGGGTGGCTCTCTGGAGCATTTAGCACATGGGAAAGCACGATACAATTTTACATCAAGTGTCGTGGCTCTGGAAACTCAGATTTCTGCTCAGTGTCAGGGCTTGATGTCGCCCTGTCCCCACTTGGGAAGGGATTCTGTGAGAAGAGACCAGAAGTTGTAGGAGGTCCCCCTACATAGAGAAGGACTTGCCAAAGAGGTCAGGGAACATGGGCTTCTGTCTGTCTGTCTGTCTAGATGGAGATTATGAGGCAAACACAAAGGGAATCGTCAATCCAGCCACTACAAGCCATGGGAACAGGAGTAATGAGGCTTCTTTATTAAGGACTTCCATGATTCTGTGGTGGCTCACACATTTTGGTTTCATCTGCCTTATCGGTATTCTAATGAGGAAATGTGGCCACCTTGGCTGTGACCTTTGGTTTATTCTTCCAGATCCAGATGATAGAGAACAATACCCTCTAACGTGGACCTGAGAGTAAACTGGTTTCACTGGATGGCATAAGATCTGCGTGGTTTTCTGAAACCCAAACACTAAGGCATAGCCACCAGACTAGCAGCTCCTTTGGGAACGCGTGTTGCACAGGGAGCTACATACAATCCCATAGGCATCCCATGCAGGGTGAGTTTATGGCCCGCATTTCCTATCCAGAGGGCCATCGGTGGTCCTTCTAAAATATCACAGCCCTGGGTTCCCTGGGACTTCGTAATAGCAGACCATGTGAAACTCACTGGGTTGAGCCACAGGCAATCGATTATTTAATAACTGTTCTCTAGGTTTCCAGCTGTTTCTATGAACATGGGGTAACTCCTCCAGGTTTCTGAACATCTAGCAATTTCTAGTCCGGAGATTTTGTTGGGAGGATAGTTGCTGTTTCCGGGAGCTCTCTGGGCATTCCTACACTGGTCATTTTTGCCAGACGATGGATCACAAATGGCTTTTACTCTTGGATTTTCCCAGTAACTTCATCCAAGAGAAGAAGAATTGGGGTGTAGAAAGAACATGAATCTGGGCTGGGGTTGCAGCTCAGTTGGTAGAGCATTTGCCTTACCTGTGTGAGGCGCTGGGTTTGATCTCACCACCACCTAAGAAACAAACAAATAAATCTACAACTAAAAAATTATTAAAAAAAAAAAGAACATGAATCTGGAAGGAGGGATACCAGGGCTTAGCTCCAGTCCATTCTCTGCAGTAGGTCTTGGTTTTATCTCTCATAAAACAAGGCATTTGCCAGGCGTGGTGGTGCATGCCTGTAATTCTAGCAGCTGGGGAGGCTGAGGCCTGAGAATCACATTCAAATCCAGCCTCAGCCATTTATAGAGGCCCTAAGCCACGGAGTGAAACCCTGTCTCTAATAAAATATAAAAAAGGATGAGGATGTGGCTCAGCGGTTAAATGCCCCTGGGTTCAGTCTTGGTACCAAAACAGCAACAAAACAAGCCTTTGATGAGTCACAAGCGCTGCACACTGCCAGTCTTTGATTCATTCAATGAAGACGAGCTGTGCGGGCCAGAGGCTCCATTCTGTCCTAGAGCAGGGAACCCTCAGGATTAACACAGACATAATTTCTTGTCCTTGTGGCATGAATGTTCCCTGAGCCAGACTGCATTTCCCCTGGTCCTCCATGTTCTTGCTGAACCTTCCTCCCCTCTCCTCTTGTACCTGGACGAGTGGGGCACGGTGGAGGTGATTCCCTGTGAACTCCAAGTACACTGCTACCTTGTAGTGAGGAAGCCAAATTAGCACGTGGACAGCGACCATGTGAGGAGATCCATATGGCCTAGAAGGTGGGAAACTCTTACTTCCCATTGGCTGTTATGACCTTAGCATAAAGTGGGCAAAAGGTAACACATTTGAGCAAGAAAACAGAAATATGCATTAAAAGTTAAATGACAATCCAGGCACATTGGTGCATGCCTGTGATCCCAGCGACTCTGGAGGCTGAGGCAGGAGGATCATGAGTTCAAAGCCAGCCTCAGCAACAGTGAGGTACTCAGCAACTCAGTGAGACCCTGTCTCTAAATAAAATACAAAATAGGGCTGGGATGTGGCTCAGTGGTTAATCACCCCTGGGTTCAATCCATGGTACCAAAAAAAAAAAAGTAAATATTAATTTAAGGCTGTGGACATTAAATACCAAATGACTATCTGAAGTTACAAGCAACATGAAAATTCAGAGGACAGACTGATGACTGTGGACTTAGCGGGATCAGAGCACATTTCACTGAGGAAGGACTTGAAATGGACCTGGTGGAAATGCAGAATTGAAGAATCTGGGTGGCTTTCTCCAAGCATAGCACAGCATATGCACAAGTGGGATGAATGATCACGACCACTGCCATTTTTAGAGTTAGATTAATCCTCTTGTCTAATACCAAGATGAGATGAGGAACCGAGTTCAGAGAGGTTGAGTAAATTCTCCATGTCCACACAGATGGCAAGAACAGAATTAGGCACAAATCCCTATTTTCCTGGTTCTAAAGATGCTTCCTCCTATACTGTAGGATTTAAGAGCCCTGAGCAGGCCAGTATGTTATCTTACAGGCTTATAATTGCTATGCCTTTGTTTGTAAATTTAAATTTTGACCAAATACCTAAGAATCTGCTTAAAGCGACATTCCAACTATCCACACTGAAATGTAGTTTGACTGAATAAATCAGTTGGGTGAGTAAATTGGAAAGTTGAGCAGCATGTTACTCAGTAACGGATGAAGAATAAATATTTAATATTCCCCAACTCAAATATGGCGTGGAGATGGATATAAATGCATAGTGTTCCATGCACTTAAGTGCAAACAAGACTTTCAGAGCTACTGCCAACCTTTATTGGAATCTGTCTCTAATTAAAGACGTTTCCTGTAGGTGTATCCCTACACAGCTTGCAGGCGGGCAGCCAGTCTGTCAGGAGTGAGTAATTGGCGTTTGGTGTCCCTCTTCTCTCTCTGCTTACTTGGATTTCATGTGTCATCACTTCTCCTGATTGGCAATAGATGGCACAGATACGGAAAGGATGGGGAGGAGGTGGTGCAAGACACAGAGCCCTGGAACAGAGAAAAGGGACCTGGCTGCTACACCTGGTTTTGCCTTTTACTAACCCTGTGATCTCAGGTGGATATTCCAGCTCTCCAGGCCTCGTGAGTTCAAAGCCAGCCTCAGCAACTTAGTGAGGCACTAAGCAGCTCAGTGAGACCCTGTCTCTAAATAAAAGATAAAAGGGGCTGGGGATGGGGCTCAGTGGTTAAGCACCCCTGGGTTCAATTCCTGGTACCAAAAAACCCAAAAAACTCTCTTATCTTGAGAGATATATTTATCTAATGTGCAAATTAATAGTTAATTAACAGTGGATGCTTTGAAGGCATCCATTGGTGAGAAGGATTCTGCAGCAAATCTAGCTGAGGTAGGAAAGATCATCGCGCTTGATGAGCCATGTCTGCCATGGGTGGGAGGGTAGCTGCGGAGCCACAGGTGACTTGCGGTAGTGCAATACTGAGCTTGGGTGGGCTCTTTGTCTTGGGAATCCAAAGAGGGAAACCCAAAGACCCAAAGGTGAGGGCAGAGCATCAGGAGTTACTAGAGTAATAGAAAGAAAGCAGAGCTCCCCAAGAGGGAGGGGTCCCAGGAGAGGGGATACAGCGGGTGTCTGTTGTCCCCAGGGTTTCTAAAGGCATGTCTGATGGCACAGAGCAGGTTATTGGTGGGGACTATGGTAATGAGGGATGCAAGTATGGGCCAATCAGGCTCTTATTTCAATCCTGAATTTACATAATTAAGAGGATGGGTCCAACCTGGTGGTTTGGCACCTCTGTTGGGGAGAAGCAGAACTTCAGTTAAGACCAAGTTTGGCGGTCGGCTGCCTTTATTAGTAGAGTTTTGGGGTTGCTAAGGAAGAACTATTGTGTTTGAAGCTGTTAGGAACAGTAACAGGTGTTAAGAAGCCATTGTGGTTCTAGCTCTGGTGTCAAAGACCTGTCCTCCCAGTGACTTGGGAGGCTGAGGCAGAAGGATCACAAGTTCAAAGCCAGCCTCAGCAACTTAGCAAGGCCCTAAGCAACTCAGCGAGACTCTGTCTCTAAATGAAATATGAAAATGGCTGGGGGTGTGTCTGAGTGGTTAAGTGCCCCTGGGTTCAATCCCTGGTATAAAAAAAAAAAAGTCATTGAGGTTAAGGCTGTCAGTCAGGAGCAGCAAGAAACAGGATATTCTCCAGACCCGGCGTTTTCTTCTGGGATGGCATGATGTTCTCTCCTCCCTTCCTTCTGCCTATGGGAGGTCCACCTTCCTATCTCATTCCCTCCGTGGTGTGATGAGACAAGTTCTTGGATGGGGACTGTGGGCAAGAGAAATAGGGTGGAGAAAGGGCAGAGAGGAGACATCAGCTCCAGGTGCTTGGGGACAGCAGGCAAGCCAAGCTGATGGATGGTTTGGTAATCTCAAGTGGAAATTAAACTGTCGGACTCATCTCCTTCTCTTACAATGAACATAGCATGGGTTAGTGCAAATGAGCTGCTCAGCCTAGAACCTGGTTTGTGCTAGTTACTTGATAAGTTCGTTGTTCTTCTTGCTGTTACTAAGAATTTTTGAATGCCCAATGTCTACAACAGACCTGGCATGTGGTAGGAGCACAATAAATGTTCTTTTATAAAACATGTATGTATACATGTGTTTTAGTCAGTTTTTTTTTGTAAATTTATTTATTTATTTTTTGCTGTTGTGACTAAAAGATCCCATCAGAACAATTTTAGGGAAGGAAATGTTTACCTGGGGGCTCACAGTTTCTGAGGCCTCAGTCTATAGATGAGCAGGCTCCATCCCTCAGGGCTCGAGGGGAGGCAGGACATCATGGAGGAAGAGTGTGGTGGAGGGAAGCAGCTCACAGAGTGATCAGGAAGCAGAGAGAGACTCCACTCTCCAGAGACAAATAGAGACCCCAAAGCCACGCCCCCAATGCCCCCTCCTCCAGCCACGCCCATCTGCCTCCAGCCACCACCCAGTTAATCCCATCAGGGGTCCATTCACTGGTTGGGTTAAGGCTCTCACCACCCAGTCATGTCTCCTCTGGACCTTCCTGCACCGTCTCACACGTGAGCTCTTGAGGGACACCTCACATGCAGACTATAACAACATATGTGCATAAATGGAAAAATTAGCTGTGGAAAATAAGTTGGGAAATCTTCTATTTCAGGTCAGTTTCGGGCTTTGGAGGGATCTAAATATCATACTAAGAATAGGAATGATATCCTCAAGAAAGAGAATCATTAAAGATCTGGAACCAGAGGTTACTACACAGCATCCCTGAGTCCTCCTTGATTGACATTTGAGGGGTGAAGAGGGACTGGTAAAATACTAACCAGCCCAAGAGAAGAGGCGGGGGTGCAGGACAGGGCCACTATCCATTTGCTGATGGACTCAACAGGCCTTGTTAATGCCACTCACAGAGCCAGGGCAGGACTGAACCCAGCAATCAGAGAAGACAAATCATTTCTAGAGATTTTTTTTGTTTGTTGGTTTGGTCAAACTTGACTGTTGATCAAATTAACTCTACAATAGTCATTCCCACTCCTTTTGTGGCCTATATTCGTCTCATGTTCAAGATTGTTGACTGCTGTTAGAATGGAAGTTTCAAAGAGAAATTGGAAGTTTGAGTTTGAGTCTAGGCTACTTGTATCGTCCTGGGGCTGGTTATCTTGTTGTCTTAGAATTTGCTCGTCACTGGCCACATCAAGCACTGTGTAGAAAAGCCATGAAGAGCAGAAGATGATGATGATCCCAGGCACGTCCCTAGTACCACTTACTAGTAAGGAAACCCAGGGCTATTTCGTTAACCTCTTATAGACTCAATGTCTACACCTGTAAAATGTCTAGCACTCATAGGGTAAGAATTCACAGGCCTGGTGGCCACATCCCGGGGGACTGTCTACCTTGCTGTTTCTGCCATGCAATAGTTATCCTTACCTATTTCCACAAGGACCATGCAATAGTTATCCTTACCTATTTCCACAAGGAATATTCATTGACATCCCCACCGCTCAAATGGTCGGCTGCAGTTTGAGAACCCGAGTTGTTAATAAAGAATGGAACCCACTCTGTCTTCTTATGGAAAGGAAACACTCTTTGCCAATAAAACATGGAGATCCCATAGGCAATCTCACAGATGCCAAGGCTGGCGGCAGTCACAAGGGCTGGAGCAGGAGATGTGGAACACGGAACACTCTCTCTGTCCATCAGTGATGTCACTGGGTCTCACCTTCCTCTCTTTGGGACTGGGCTTTTCCCTTTCATGATCACTTGTCTCCTTTTATTTATTTATTTTTCTTCCAGAGATTGAACCTGGGGTGCTTAACCACTGAGCCACATCCCCAGCCCTTTTATATATTTTATTTAGAGACAGGGTCTCGCCGAGTTGCTTAGGACCTCATTAAGTCACTGAGGCTGACTTTGAACTCACGATCCTCCTGCCTCAGCCTCCTGAGCACTGGGATTATAGACATGTACCATTAAACCTGTCTACTTCCCTCCCCCTTAACTGATTGCTTCAGTTTGCCAATAGCCTAATGTGGCCACCGCCTGCCAGACCACGTGTCCTCACAGCTCAAGCCCCCAGACCCGGGGAACTGCAGACCGTGGTTCTCAAGACCTCTCCTAGGCATGGGGGGATCTTCTCAGCTCCCCTCAGTACCTTGGTTACTTTTGGGCCAGCAGGTCACCATGGTGTGAATGGCTTTGGCTGGGTCAGGCATTACACATGGAGCCCCCACTGCCAAATAGAGTGGGCGAGAGCTGATTCCTTGAGGTGACGTGGACAAGTCAAAGACACCAATTGACCCATCTACCACACAGAACAATGGCCTTCAAACATTCCCGACTGTGACTCTTCATACCACCGGCCCCCGTCCCCCATAAAACAAGGAAGTATTTATTAAAGCAAAGTTTAAATGGGATGATTGCAGATATGTATTGATTTCTGTAATTTGTTTATTCTGTTTAATGACTAATTAAATGGATTTCTCCAACCTACTAGTAAGCCATAACCCATGGTTGAGAAAAAACTGACACAGTCTTCTAGAACAGCCCTCGGGTCTTCCTCCCCTTCTGGTCTATTCTACAGGCTTCTATCAGATTAATCTTTGAAGCCCAGATCTCATGAAACTGGAGTTTTCCCCAGAACCACTGGTACTGATTAATCCTAAATTAATCCAACATTGGTCATCTCTTGTCAGCTGCAGGACATCAGCATAAAACCTATGTTCTGACTACTACCTTCTCCATAGTCCCCTGTCTCCTTACCTTTTACTCGTGCTTGAAATACTGCCCCCTACATGGCTTCTTTGAAATCTTGCTTCTTCAACGCTCACCTTCCGCGTCCATCCTCCTATTATATTATCTCAACCAGGTGTGACTTGTGCCTCCTCTGAGTCACAACTGTTCTAATCCCATGGATAGTGGTCACTCGCTCCACTTAGGGCTGGAGATTTGGGCAAATAGCACACTTAGTTAAACTGGAATTTCAAGTGGATAAGAAATAACATGGGTTCAGGATGCAGCTCCGTGGTAGAGGACGTGCTTAGCATGCTAGGGACCCTGGTTTGATCCCCAGTATCACCAACACAAACAAAAAAATAATTTTAGTATATGTCATATATTGCATGAGGTGTTCTTATCTGATATTCAAATGCAACCAGCATCCTGTGTTTTTTTCTGGCCACCTCAATTCCTATGGGATTATAATTTCTTACAGCTAGGGGCCACATGTGACTCACCTCTTTATTTGCAGAGATTAAATCAGCCTTTGGGCCCCTGCTAGAGAGTACAATCGTCTTGGATGTCCTCACTGTGTCTCTGGCTGATAAGAGAATTCCCACATGGATTGAGCCAGAAAGCAATTACAACTTGTCACCATATTGCTCCAACAGCAGAAAAGATGACACGTACGGTTGGGGTGTTCGATGGTGGGGAGTGACTCACGCGACTCAAGCATCGGATTCACCGGAGGTGTGTGTGCATTTTCCCTTAAACACACATCCAGTTACTGTTACAGCCTGTAACAGTCTTGCTTTTAATTAAAAATTTAAAAAGTTGCTCACTAAGGAATAATAAGAATAATTGTAATAAAAAGAGCCCCTTCTACTCTGCAGCTTCGCCAGGCTCCCTGTTTGACTCGAGGGAGATACCAGATGAAGACGACGCTGCTCTGTGTCATCTTTCAGGGACAGAACAGCCTGGGGGTGGTTCAGGAAGAAGATGTGTCCCATGGCTCTCTGCCTACAGGGCTGGGTCCCTGGACTGGAGACAGGAAATGAGCCAATGAGTGTTTCTCAAACCGGACTCATCAGGAGACTCGCTGTACGTTTACAACATCTGCTTCTGGTGATTCTTGCCATGAGGCTAGGAAGACATACCTGGGTGTGGTGGCTGAAGCCTACTCAGGGCTGGCTCTGATTCCTGACTGTACTGCTCACTAGTGAGCTGAGTGATTCGGGCTTCACTATTCTGGCTCACCATCCTGAACCTCAATTTGGTTGTTAGAGTGGCTTTTCCCAGAAAAGCCACGACTGGAGAGAAAGCCTTGACTTCCCAGGCTTTCCGTGGCTCTTCCTTGAACCTTGTTCTTGAACAAAGGTGATCAAAACATGGTACCCCAGCCAGCATTAGCAACAGCACCTGGGAGCTACCTAAAAATGCAAATTATCAGACCTTACCTGACACTCCTTTGAGTCATTTATTCATTATACCTTGTATCCAGGGAGGTCCAGGTACTGTGCTGAGTGCTGGTCAATAAAGGTGGAGAATAACAATCAGAGAACAGGAGCTGAACTCGATGGTACACCCCTCTGAGCCCAGTGGCTCGGGAGGCTGAGGCAGGAGGATCTCGAGCTCAAACCAGCCTCAGAAAAAGCGAGGCCCTGAGCAACTCAGCTAGACCCTGTTCTCCAAATAAAATACAAAATAGGGCTGGGGATGGGGCTCAGTGGTGGAGTGCCCCTGGGTTCAATCCTCAGTACCAAAAATAAAAAGAATGAGAACAAAACAAATCTGGTCTTGGTCTCTACCCTCATGGAAATTAGAGCTTGATGGGGTGAGAGAGACATTTATTAAAAATCCACAGACAACTGTCAACTTCCACCTGAGACGAGCCAATGGAGACATGGAGTATGGAGGGTTGCTGTAATAAGGGGTGAAACCCACCAAGGGAGGAACTGATTGTCACTTCCTGAGAAAGTGCCATGTTCACGAGCTGTGCAGGAGAAACAGGACCGGATCTGCAAGGAAGGGGCAGGAAGGTGACTGCACAGGGAGGCTCAGCTTGCAGAGAACCACAGCAGTCAGGAGCATGGCTAGGGCAGAGAGCAAAGGTGACCCGTGAGCTTGGCAGTCCATGTTGGACCTCAAGGTCAAGTTGGCATGCTGAGCCTCTTCCTTGATTACAGCAGGAACACTGTTGGTTTACACTGAAATCCACATCTGGGGTGGCAACTGCAGGAGAACCCTGTGCCTGATCTCTAGGTCTCAACCCAGGTGCTTTTGCCACATTGAGGACATCTGGCAACACTGGAGATGCCCTCTGCCTGTTACAAGTCAGGGGTGGAGTGTGTGGAAATTTGCTTCTAATGGTTGAGTCCCAGATGCTGTTGAATATCCTGCATGGGACAGGGATGCCCCTTTTAACAAAGCATTATTGAGCTTCAAACATTAATATTGCCAAGGTTGAGAAACATTTTTTTTGGTATTAATTGAACCCACTGGGTCACATCCCTAACCCCTTTACATGTTTTATTTTGAGACAGGATCTTGCTAAGTTGCCTAGGACCTCCCTAAGTTTCTGAGGCTGGATATGAACTCACTATCCTCCTGCCTCAGCCTCCCAAGTCACAGGGATTACAGTCATGCACCACTGTGCCTGGTGAGAAACTCTTAAAAAAAAGGTATGTGGATATGTTTTATGTTGTGTCTAATTTTTTTTGAAGGAAAATAAAGAAAAGGAAGAAAATTCCCCAATGAGAATACTACTATGCTATGAAAAGAAGAAAGAAAGAAAGAAAGAAAGAAAGAAAGAAAGAAAGAAAGAAAGAAAGAAAGAAAGAAACTTATAGCATCTTGGTGGTTCTTTTCTAAAAGAATGTCATACTCTGATCAAGAAAAAATATTAACTTTTAAAAAACTCTTTAAGTTTGTTTTTATTAGTGCACTATAGTTATACATAATAGTGGGGCTCACGGTGACAATATGCACACATGCACATAACATAATTTGCTCTATTTCAGTTCCCAGTACCACCTCTTTCCTTCTCCTCCTCCCTCCCCTGATCCTCGTCTTCTACTCTATTGGTCTTCCTTCTATTAATTTCTTTCAATAGATGCATTACAGCTATACATAAAAGTGGAATTCATTGTGATGTAATCACACGTGCACATAATTTGGTCTATTTCATTTTGCACTTCCTCCCCTTTCCCATTCATCCTCCTGCTCCCTGGGTTCCCTCCCTGTACTTGACTCTTCTCCTTTTCAAAAGAGCTCCCTTTAAAAAAAATTCTTTGTTTTCCTCTAGCTTCTGCATCAGAGAGAAAAATATGTTATCATCGACTTTCTGAGCCTGGCTTATTTCACTTAGCGTGATGTTCTCCATGCATTTACCAGCAAATCACATAATTTCATTTTTTAAAAAAAATATGAGTAAAATTCAATGGTGAATACATATATTTTCCTTGTTTGCTCATCAACTGAGGGGCACCTGGGCTGGTTCCATAACCTGGCTGTTGGTTGTGAATTGTGCTACATCTCACTCCAGGTTTCAGTCTGCATTACCTGATTCTCCAAGTACTCAGGGTGATGTGATGAGGTGTGTGAGCCCCTGCTTCTGCAGGAAATTCTTCCTTAGAAATTTAGGCTTACAAAGATAAGCAAAATATTTTGATGTTTGAGAGAGTTAGGAGAAAAGAGGCTCTTATCCATTTCCCTTTCAAAAGAATTGCTGTTGGTTCAAATAGATTGGGAACTCTTTGCTGGCAAGGGTTGCGGATGAACTTGAGCATAAGTGCACGTTTCTTCTTGTCAAGGCAGAGAGCAGAGATGGCACCATTCGCCCTTGATCCTTGGCTGCTCTTGGACTTTGGCATCTGTTCCAATAGCTGATATTAATATTCTGGTAGCTGTTTTAGCCCCTGGCTGCTTGCACAGTGGAAGCTGCGACCAAGAGGCTCAGCCTTGGGACCCACAATCATTTATGATTTTTCTGTTATTTTATTTTTATTTTGCACACAGAACTTGGGTGGTAGCCACAAAATAAATGCAAGGGGAGGGCCAGGTATAATGGTCGATCTGAACTGTCAAACTTGATCGGATTAAGAGATGCCTAAGAGTAAGAGGCTTCTGGGTGTGTCCATGAGGGTGTGTCTACGAATGCTTGGCATGAGAGATGGTGAACTGAAATGGTGTGGGTAGCATTGTCCAGTAGGTTGGAGGCTTGAATGGAATAAAAGTTGGAAGAACAAAGAAGCAGCAGCAGATACAAGCTCAATTCTTCTTGAATGGATTCTTGATGGCTGCTGCAATCACCTGAGGACGTCAAGACACCAGCTCCTTCATTCTTCTAAAGCGGACTCTGCCAGGGATTCTCCAGGGAGTTTCCAGAAGCCTTTGGTCTCAGACTGGGGTAGCATCACTGATACCTCTTGTTCTGGGGCGTCAGCCTCTTGGACTGGGCAGCTGCTGGTTCCTCCAGCTCCCCAGCCTGCAGAGGGACACTGTGGACTGTCCAGCTCCTGGTATTATAAGCCAGTCTAATGAATATACCAGGGCAGGAGAGATTCTGGAATACTTGAGAGAGTCTTCTTGGAGGAGAACTTCTCACATGTTAAGCCCAGATGAATTCTTGATTGGCCTTTAGCTGTTCCCTTCTGACAATCAAAGATGCAGATTGGAAGAGGCAGCCCATTCCAGTGCCCTGGGAACCACCTCCAACCTTGGTGCTGGCTGTTGGTCTGTTTGCCTAGAGTCAGGGATTGCAGATTGCAAATCCCAAAGACAAGCAAAAACTTCCCCCCAATTTCACTTTCTGGATGGTGTCTTCCTTTTTTTTTTCCTTCAAAAAAACTCCCCAACCCAGCTCCTACTCACTTATCATCTATGGAGGTGGTAAAGATGGCCTCTGTGCCTTAGCATCTTCTTCATCCTTAAAATGAGAATAATACTTCATAATGGTGTCAACTTCATAAAGGACTCCAAAACAGGAACCTACTTGATGGAAATCACTGTTAGCACAGAGTAGAGGCCTGATTCCTATTAACGGATGTTTAATTATTCATTAGCAAAGACTCGAGGCAGAACCTGAACTAAGCAAGTCCATTCTGGTGGCTGCCACAGCTTTTTTCTGACTGCAATCTAGTGAGGAGAGCAGCCAAGGTGATTTGCATGCTCCGTCCGGGCTGGACCTCTCCTGCCTACTCATCCCTCTGCTCCCCGCTCCCCAACATGCCTTACCTGGAGTTGTTTGGGATCAGCTCCTAAGGCAGGCAGCTGTGTAGAGAGGGCTTGGCAAATAAACAAATGAGCAAACAAGCTTTTGCCCAGGCAATGATGGATTCAGAGGACCAGATTCTAGCTGCAGAAATTTGTACAGGGAGGCAAGGCACCAACCAGTTTGCTCATGGTCCAGGTGAGGTTGAAAGTTCCCATGAAGAACAGCTGGGACACTTAGGTTGGTTCCATAGTCTAGCTACTGTGAATTGAGCTGTTATAAACATTGATGTGGCTGTGTCACTGTAGTATGCTGATTTTAAGTCCTTTGGGTATAAACCAAGGAGTGGAATAACTGGGTCAAATGGTGGTTTCATTCCTAGTTTTCTGAGGAATCTCCATTCTGCTTTTCAGAGTGGTTGCACCAATTTGCAGTCCCACCAGCAATGTATGAGTGTGCCTTTTCCCCCACATCCTCGTCAACATTTATCGTTGCCTGTATTCTTGATGATTGCCATTGTGACAGGAGTGAGATGAAATCTTCGAGTAGTTTTGATTTGCATTTCTCTAGTTACTAGAGATATTAAACACTTTTTCATATATTTGTTGATCAATTATGTTTCCTCTTCTGAGAAGTGTCTGTTCAGTTCCTTAGCTCATTATCATGAATCCTGTTTGTTTAAAGCATTCTGTTAAATGCAATATATATACACAATGTAGTACTATCTAGCTATTAAGAAGAATAACTTTATAATATTTGCCAGTAAATGGATGGCTCTGGAGACTAGCATGCTAAGTGAAATAAGCCAGTCCCCAAAGCCACGGGTTGAATGTTTTAACTGATATGTGAAAGTGAAAGAGGGGAAGAATAGAAATTCAGTAAATTAGACAAAGGGGAATGAAGGGAAGGGAGAGGGGGTAGGAAAAGGAAAGACAGTAGAATAAATCTGAAATAATTTTCATATGCACATACATTAATACACCACAGTGAATCCCACCATCATGTACATCCACAAGAATGAGATCCTACTTAGAATAAGATCTACCCTATTCCATGCTTGTATAATTATGTCAAAATTGATTCTATGGTCATGTATCACTAAAAAGAAACAATGAAATTTTAAAAAGCCAAAAATTTAAAAAAAAAAAAAAAGGAACAGCTGGTCTCAGTTGGACATAGCGATGCATGTCTATAATCCCAGTAGATTGGAAGGCTGAGGCAGGAAGATCTTGAGTTCAAAACCAGCCTCAGCAATCTAGTAAGGCCCTAAGCAACTCAGGGAAACCATCTCTGAATAAAAGATAAAAAGCGTTTGGGGATGTGACTCAGTGGTTAGGTACCCCTGGGTTCAATTCCAGTAACAACAACCAAAGAACAGCAGGGTTTGTGAGGGGCAGAGAAGCACACGGGAGAATCAATAACTCTGCACATGTGCAGTGAGATAGAAGTAGAGAGAAACAGAGCCCATGAGGAAGAGAAAAGCGTGGTTCAGTGGCTGTGAGAGAAGCCAAAACACACAAAGAAGGGACAAAGAGCAACCAGGCCACCTTTCGGGTGGAGCATTGGTGGCAAGATCTGCAGAGTCGGCTGCTGAGATTCCTCACGTTGTCTTGGATTCTGTTCCTGCCTCAGGAATAACAGTCTTGATGATGAGGAGGAGCGGGTCCTTGTTCCCTGGTGCTGAAGGCTGAGCACCCAAGAAACGCCCAGGCTGGTGTAGAAAGCACGTTGTATTTAAGAAAAAGACACAAGGAGGTTTCTCTGCAGAGAAGGGGCTAGTGAGCTGGGGGTTCATGGGAGGGGGTGTGTCTTGCCCATTTATAGACCCCAGAACCCTCTCTGTAACTATTGACTTCTCTTTTTTCCCTCATAGAGATGACCAAGGACAGGGATGCAGAAGTGAGTTGTTGGTAGCCCAGGGTGCCCAGGAGTGCCATCACAAGGGTCAGCAACCGGTGATTCTCTTTGATTCTCTTTTTGATGGCCAGTCTTCATCCTCTCTGGACTCCCGTCATTAATTACCTACACTGATGGCCTGACCTTCCCCCCTGCCCCAGTTTGCTGAGGAATGTGGACATATCCTGTCCACTTTAGCCCAGGTGGGGCCGCAGGTGGATTGCTTTTGTGACAAGGAAAGCATGCGGGGCTCAGCACCGTGGGCCCATTTTATAGGATTATTCTCTTAACCTCCTGTTCCCATCGTCCTCATTAGGCCTGGTCACATGGAGACTGTCCTGGGATTCCTGCTTTCTGAACTTGGGTGGAGTCTCCTCCTTGTCACTCAAAAGCTGAAGCAAAGTGAACCCCATTTATAACGTTCTGCATGGACTGTCTTCTCTCTTTGTTCATTCCTGGCTCTTTCCCTACATTTTTCAAAATGACGGGCCTTGCTCTTTATCCTGCCTTGAGTATGTGATGGCAATAACTATGTTGGCTTTATCTTTCTCAGATACTCAGGATCATAAGGAAATAGTCATCATTCAGTGCTGTAGCGCTCTCTCTCTCTCTCTCTCTCTCTCTCTCTCTCTCTCTTTCTTTCTTATTTCTGAGATAAACTGCTTGCTGTAAGAGACAGAGCATGGGATCTGGAGTTCAAGAAACCTGGTGCTGAAATTCTGACATCTCCAAATGACTTGAACACGTTAAACTTGATAATCCTTCGGTGGAATATCATGAGAACTGAATCAGCAAGTTGTTGGAAATTTCCTACCATGCAGGAAACACTTCATAAGTATTGGGTCTGTTCCTCATTTCTTGAAGGATTAGGATATTTTGAGTTGTAGCAATAGAAAGCAACTCCAACTATCTTAAACACATCGGAAAACAAACTGTTTAGACATAGGGGGAAAATTCTAAGGAAAGGGTAACGGGCTTTATGAGGGACATGGACTTAGAGGAAAGCTAACAAGAACATGTGCAGTATTTGACTTAATTTTTTTCAGGTATTTTAAAAATTTGTTCTTTCAACATTTATACAGCAATAGCCAGCTATTTTGTAAAAAAAAAAAAATTGTTCTTTTTAGAGATACATGACAGGAGAATGTACTTTGACATATTATACATCCATGGAGTATAATATTCTAGTTAGGATCCCATTCTTGTGGTTGAACATGACATGAAGTTACACTGGATTTGTATTCATATATGAACATAGGAAAGTTTTGTGGTATATATACACAATGGTATATTACTCAACCATAAAAAAGAATGAGCTTATGGCATTTTCCAGTAGACGGATGGAATAGGAGACTATCGTGGTAAGTGAAATAAGCCAATTCCAAGAAATGAAAGGCTGAATGTTCTCTCTGATATACAGATGCTAACTCACAATAAGGTTGTGGGGGAGGGAAAAATGGAAGTTCATTGGATTAAACAAAGGGAAATGAAAAGAAGGGAAGAGATATGGGAATAGGAAAACAGTAGAATGATTTAATGTTTATAATATTTAAACATGTATTATAGAGGATTTGAAGCTATTAACAAAGTTCTATAATACAGAATAAGTTATCTTATTTCAAAAGGGGACTCTAAGTGAAAATGATCTATTAAGTACCAGTACATTATTCTTACTAATTACCTGTAAGTGAATAACTTTTGGGGACTTCTACTATGAGTTACAGAAAGTGTTTAAAAATATCAATTACAACTATAGCAGTGAAGCAACTAATAGGTACACATACCCATCATTTTCTCTAATTTATGAGATTCTACAGATTTTCTTGAGAATTGAAATAACATACAACTGCAAAGGGATGTCTTCAACATTGCTTTTATTACTGAGATTGACATTAAATTCTTGTTTCACCCAATGCTAATTAAAAAATGGTTTAAGGGCCTGATGCACGCGGTGATGCAGGCCTGTCATCCCAGAAGCTTGGGAGGCTGAGGCAGGAGGATCGTGAGTTCAAAGCCAGCCTCAGCAACTCAGGGAGACCCCTAAGCAACTCAGTGAGACCCTGTCTCTGAAAAAATATTAAAAAGGACTTGGGATTTGGCTCTGTGGTTAAACGCCTATGGGTATAATCCCTGGTACCAAAACAAAACAAAAAATAAAAATAAACAAAAAATGGTTTAAGGAATGTGTACAGTTTCTCTTGGCATGTTTTTTTAATTTTTCTACCCTCTGCTAGCCATATTTTCCTGCTATTCAGCCCACTTTCTGTGACTAATATGCCCACCCAAACACTTCTTTCATTTTCTGTAGCGAACAAAGAGTACATGGCCCTATTTGAATCCTAGTTCCAGATTTCTGGCAGAAATAACCCAGGTGGTCTTTGCACAAAATATCTAATCCTATAATATCACTCAGAATAATAAGATTACATATACCAAGAATAGCCAGCCAGGCCAGGTGTAGTGGTGTGCACCTGTGATATCAGCAGCTTAGGAGGCTGAAGCAGGAGGATTTTGAGATCAAAGCCAGCCTCAGCAATTTAGCAAGGCCCTAGCAACTCAGCAATCAACACCCTGTCTCTAAATAAAAGAAAAAAAGAAGAAGAGGGGTGATGAGGATGTGGTTAAGCAACTCTAGGTTCAATCTCTGGCACAAAAGCAAAAATTAAAATAAAAAATTAAGCAGCCAGCAGTGAGAGACTGATCAGTGGATCTGCAGAGCTATATAATACTTAAATTTAGGTTCTTGAAAAGGACTCCCGGTTTGGCTTCCAGATTTATCATTTACTTGAGGATGAAGGTGGGTGAGAAACTTGTTTCAATTTCTCCAGAGATCAAATGAAAAAAGTAAAGCTTACATCATTGGTTGTCATGAGGACCAACTGAAATGATTGGCATACACCCCTTAGTATGGTACCTTGCATCCAACCACGAAGAGTAGGAGGCAAACACAACAAGGTGTCCCTTATGACTCGTCGCAGCACTTTTTGGTGACTAAATTTTAATTCTCCAGAATTAAATGCCAAAACTATGAACCCCCTTATAATACAGAATCTTTTGTGGAGGCTGTCCTAGTTGGAGATCTGAAAGGCTAATTTGAATTCCACCGATGAACAATGTTCTTTTTTTCCTTCTATTTTGAATATGTCAATTCTAACACAGCAATTGTAAATTCAATTAGGTTATTAGTTCCAGAAGAAAAGACTCAAACTTTGCTCAAAGTGTCATATACATCTCGGGTAGGATAAAGAAGCGTGGTATCAAGAGCAACCCTAATCTGGTTCTATAAAGAGAGATTTAAACAGAATTTGTACACCCTCTTTGCCTTTAATATACATTTGTTATCTGGATTTGAATGTGATCTTCTGGCTTTCGAAGCAGCCTGGATTTAAGATTTGACCGAAGTTGTTTTGTCTTGCCATCATAACAAACATCAACCTCATGAAACATGAGATTCCATTCACCCTAGAGCCGGACTGTCCTTTGTAAGGTTAGGCATTGAGGTAGGGGACCTAATTCTTTCCAGTCAATTCTTTTCTGGCTGTGATATTTGTCATCTGCTGCTCATGGAGACACGAGCCTTGGGGAGGATTAGGTCCATAAAAGCTGCCTTTGATAGATTCATTTTTTTTATGGGCACTTGGATATCAAGAACATGACTGAAATCTAGTGATGTGTGCTTACTGGCAGGCAGACATGAATCTATGTCTTTGCGGATAGATGGAGGAGAGATGATGGATGGCTGGAGAGATGGTAGAGGAATGGACAGATGGATGGCTGAATGGGTGCATGCACGGGGAGATGGATCATAGCATGGATGGGATTTTTTGTTTATTTATTTGTCCAGTACCTAATCATGGCAAGGTACCAGGACCAGTATAACTTTATCCCTTGAGGAGTGTGTGCATTGTTGGGAACTGGAAAGCAAGTGGAGCCAAGTACCCCTTTGGGGTACTCTGGCAAGTTTGGGGGCAGGCAATTGACTTCAGCTTGGCCAACAAGACAGTTGATTCTAGCACTTGGAGTCTGAGTTAAGTGTTCCAGGGTGTGGTGGCATTAGAGGGAGGAAGCAGCAGAAGCCAACTGTGGACCCATGGATGGATCTGACTCCTGGAAGAATTTGCCTGATTGCTTGCTCTTTGTTTATTTTTTAAGCCTCCTTGTTTCTGTAGTCCTCCTTGATCCCCCCAGAGTTCTCTTTTGCTTAATTCAGCAAGACTATTTTTCTTGTCAACTAGATTTTGGACTAAAAAAAAAGATACAAAGAAGTAACTAAGTTCCATGCATATTTTAAGTTCTTTTTGGACATTAATTTATTTAATATTAAATATTTATTTGACATTAAATATACATTTACTATTAAATGTATATTTAATAGTCAATGTTCATTGACTATTAAATCTATATTTAATATTAAATATTTTTAAAATTTTATTTGCTACTTATTTAATATTTATTTTAAAATGTTTAAAATTTATTTAATATCTATTTAGTGTCAAATATTTATTGAACATTTATTTAAATTTTTATTGGTTTAATAATTATTTAATATTTATTTATTTTTAAATGTTTTAAAATTGCTCTGATATTTTTTAATGTCAAATATTTATTTAATATGCATTCGACATTCACAATAATGCTATGGTCAATTGCTTTCCTTATTCCCATTTTACAGAACGGTAAACACAGAAAGCTCACCCAACTGTTCACCATCGTATAGGTCCTAAGAGTAGATTATTTTGCATTGGGATCTGTGACTCTAGGGCATAGTTTACTCTGGGTCCTAACTGTTCTGCATGGTCACTTCTGCAAGTGTGAGAGTGGGGGGAAACAGGGGCGTGGCAGAGTAAGTGAACCTCGGGATGTCTCCGGCTCAGGGATGTCTCTGCTACTCACGTGGGACTGTGATTCTCAGTGTGAGAACTCTTCCTAGAGTCTCCACGGCTTCATGATCATTTTCTTCCAAGCTTTAAAAAGTTCTGGTTTTCACAGTTTTCTCTCTCCCCAAGTGACTTCATTTCTTTTCTCCACTGCATCCCAAAGCAGATGGGGACTTGGAGATGGAGTCGTATTTTAAAATCTGCCTTTTGGAACTTGTCCAAAACCTTTGATGAGCCCGAAGCTCACACTTTCACCTCTAAAGCATTCGTTTGTTATAAGTCACAGCTTTGCATTTTAGAAGTGAACAATTTTTTTCCCCCTTCATGCCCACAAATTTTGGTGATAGGCAAGAAGAAAATATGGTAATTGCTGACACTGAGTTTGTTAAATTATGCACTGATGAGGTTTCATATTTCTCCCTCTAATTAGAGGGTGAGATTTGAGTAATAGCAAGTAAATTGCTGTGGTATGTCTAAACGTATTATTTTATTTTGAATGACACCTCAGTAATAAAAAGGATGAGTCTCACCAACAAATCTTTTATCTTAAAGGGTCAAAATATTATATATTTTCAAAATCTCTCCTACTTGTAAAACATCTTCTGGGAAATATAATCCTGCCTTATGGAGGAAATAATTAGCAGGGGATATGGATGCTGTCTGTCAAATAATTATTAAACTATGAAGGATTACATGAAAGGGCTTTTTCTTTGCAATTGCTAAGTAGTACAGACAGCATTTCATCAAATACATGTGAAATGAGAAAGCTACTAGGGTTGTTCTTCAAACAAGGAAGGGCAAGGATACTTGACATAGGTTGAAAATGACATCTTTGATCAAGTTAACTTGGGTATTTGCCCTTGAGCTTCACCAAATTGAAGATACCATGTATAATCCTTGTATATTTTTTTCCCACTGAGGATCAGAGATTCAGAATGAAGACTAGATAAATTTCATAGCTTCTTCAATTACAAATACAGTTAAGACTCGTCCTTTGTTATCTACAAAAAGAGAAAAGATGGTCTGCATCATTAAATTTTTTTCAACTGAAAATTGGGTCGCTTTAAGATTTTATCCATGGAGCCAAGTAATGAATGGTCAATCACAATATTTTTTTTTCAATGTGAGATTTACATGAGATCTTAGGAAGTCATCTTGTCTCAAACCTTTATTTTAGAGGTGAGAGCACTATTTACTCAAGGTCATCTGGTATGACCTGAGAGGTAACCTACAAGTCTAGCAGTGCGGTCCAACAGGGGTGATAACAGGTGCTCAGACAGGTCACCAGGACTCTGTGACTTTCCATTCCTTGGCTCTGTTTTCTCTATTGCTTTCTCTTCAGGAAAATATTAAGACTCATCTCACTCAGTGCTAAGCTATCATTAGTCTTGTGTTTTTCTATTTTGGTGGTTTCAGCCCAAAGTGAGCTTCTTTTTTTTTTCTACTGGTTCCATAAAAACTCATTAACCCATTTTGGGTCACGGTCCAGTTCTGAACCACTGACCAGAGGCACTCCTTTCACATTCTGGTTTTCCTAGTCTGGGTCAAGGTGTGAATGACCAAGACAGGAAGTCCGGTCAGCTTCCCTGAATCCATGTGGGACCATGGCTGGGAGAAATAGCAACCAAAGCTGTTGTGGCTGAAAGGAAGGGGAATATTGCTAGATGAACAAAACCAAAAACTCTGCACACAGCAATACTCCACGACTCCCTCGTCAGGTTAATACATAACTTCATCATTTCTTTCATGGCATTATCATTAAAAAGTGAGTTTATAGATATGTGCATACCAATGGTTATAGCAGGGCAATTCACAACAGACAAGACAGGGAACCAACCCAGGTGGCCATCAGCAGGAAAATGGATAAAGAAAATGTGATTTATATACACAATGAAATTTTACTGAGTCATAAAGAAAATTGAAATTATGACATTTGCTGGGAAATAGATGGAACGGGAGAACATCACGCTAAGTGAAATAAGCCAGACACCGAAAGTTAAGGGTGGCACATTCTCTCTCATATGCCGAGGCTAGAGAGAAATAAGGAATCAAAAAAAGGGGGGGGGGTGGATACTAGGAAAGGAGAAGGAAGAACAGTGGATGGAGTAAAGGAAGAGAATTCAGGAGGGAGGGAGGAGAGGTAGGAAAGGAGGAGAAGTGCAGAATGAAATTTACCAGATGATGCTATGTGCATGCATGCATATATCACAATGAATTCCACATGTACATATAACTATGTTGTACCAATTTTAAAAAGTTAATAAATAAATAGAAGGAAAACCAATAGGATAGAAGGGATAAGTAGGATAGATAAGGGGAGGGGAGGGGAGGAACAGGGGAAATGCTGTTGACCGAATGGAGCAAATTATACTACACACATTTATAAATACATCAAAATGAGCCCCACTATTATGGGTAAGCATGTGCACCTATAAAAACCTTTAGGTCTGTGTTGCATGATGAAATAAATTTCAAAACGATCATCAATAGCAATCGCTTTGTATGTAAAAAAAAAAAAAAGTCAATCTCTTTCCTTTAAAAGAGAGCACACATGTTGATCTGAAATAATTCTAGACAAAAATCCATTTTAAAGGGCCATAATAATATCTTATTTAGTTTGAGGATTGAATGGTTTTTAAAATAGAGATTGGGATTTAACAGGTGTTAGAGCATCACAAATAGATTTTTAAAAACAGCTTCAGGGCTTGATTATTTGTAGTGCTTAGATTTTTTTTTCACTTGAAACCTAGAGGGTTTATTTTTAATGTTTTTGTGTTTCATTTCCAAATGAGAAGTTAATAATAATTTTTTAAAAAAAATAAAACTTCAGAGGTTCTAATTGCAGCAACTTTCTCTAAATAACACGTCGTGTGGATAGTTCTTATTATCTTCATTAAATCAAAAACCAAATTAACTATAATCACCACTGAATTTTTTTAGCAATGGAATTTGAGGCAATAGGGACCTGAACATGGGTGCTTTTAAAACCCTGGCCAATAGATCAATTGAGTAAATCCAGAAAATATCACCTGGAGAGGCAACTATAGATTCATTATTATTTTCATGGCCATTAATATTTTGTAATTGGGCTGGGGATGTGGCTCAAGCCGTATCGCACTCGCCTGGCATGCATGTGGCCCATGTTCAATCCTCAGCACCACATACAAAAACAAAGATGTTGTGTCCGCCGAAAAGTAAAAAATAAATATAAAAAAATTCTCTCTCTCTCTCTCTCTCTCTCTCTCTAAGAAATATTTTGTAATAATCATACTTCTTAATTAATCTCACAGGTCCCAATTTCAAATGCCATCACATTGAGGATTAGAGCATCAACATGTAACGTTGGAGATTGGAACATCATTACTCATTCTAAACCGAGTGGCTTGGTGGAGAATGATCTATTCAGGATGTATGAGGGTCTCAGAGTAGTGGCAGGTATACTTCAGGGGCCCAGAGGTACAGGATGGTAGTTTTGACTTAAGAAATTACAGGAAAAAAATGACGTGAATTGATGAAATTTAGATATATTTGGTGGCAGAGTCAGGAGAGTTTCCTGGAGAAATTAATTCAAGACAAAAAGAGGAATTAAGGAGGTCCCTGTGTTTGCAGCTTCACTTTGAGTCACTTTGAGTTAGCGTCACTTTCAGTCACTGACTCAAAGGGGGAAGACTGGGTAACAATAAATTAGATGCACAGGCCTGATAATGAAGCCAGGATTCGACCGGCAGGCAGTAGAGACAGGTAAATCCAGTAAGATAGATGAGTCAGGCCAATTTTGAGTGAGTCCAGCAAGATGAGACTGTCCCCTGAAGGACTGAAATGTTAACTCCTTCAGAGCCCTTCCTCCACCCTCATCAAGAACCTTCCCTGGCTCCAACCAGTTGCCAGGGTAACCCGTCGCAGGAATTGCCCCTCCCCACAGGGAGCTATAAGGTTATAATGTATCCTTGGCTGCTCCATCCCTTCAGCCCACCTGTTTCCCCACTTTGGGCCACCCCACCAGCATTCCTGGGCCTAGTCCTGGGCCTGATCACCTTCGAAGGAAGGAGAAAGATAAGGGGGAAAAGGCAGGAGAACAAAGGAAGCCTAGGACATAGAAAAAAGGGCAGAACTCCTGCTTCTCCAGATGCCAGGATCCCAGCTATGGCCCCCTTCTCCCTCCCTGGAGAAGTCTATGTGACCCCCTTTTAAATAAACCCTGCTTCATATGCTTGCCTTAGCGTGCTTCTCCAATGTTCAAACTTCAACATGTGAGGAAGCAGAACCAGTAACCAGCAGTATCAATAATGGATTAGTATTCAAATTATATAAAGAGTGCCTAGAAGAGGAAATGAAGATATGCCTTGATATTTTTCTCTGAAATCATGTAAGGATTCTTTTTCCCTTTAAAACCACTCAAACACCTTGTGAACGAACGTTTCTCTTTATGCCTGTGACTTTATTTTCATGTATTCCTGTAATTGTTTCCCAATGGTGCCCTGACAAAATACCTCAAACTGTGAGGCTTAAAATTACAGGAATCTATTACAGTTCTGGAGAGTTCAACCCAAGTTCAAGTTCAAACTCCAAGTGTCAGCAGGGCCAGGCTCCCTTTCAAGCTCTAGCCAAGCACCTTCCTGGCCTCTCGGAACTGCAGTCTCCGCCTTCTCCCGTGAGGGTGCTCCATGACCATCTCTGTGTCTCTTCTTATAATTTCGACATTTTTTTTTTTGGTTGGGAACCACAATTCAACCCACAAAAATCTCTATGTATATTTCTTTTTTTTTTTTAAAGAGAGAGTGAGAGAGGGGAGAGAGAGAGAATTTTTAATATTTATTTTTCAGTTCTCGGTGGACACAACATCTTTGTTGGTATGTGGTGGTGAGGATCGAACCCGGGCCGCACGCATACCAGGCGAGCACGCTACCGCTTGAGCCACATCCCCAGCCCTCTATGTATATTTCTGATCTTGTTATTCTGTTACATTTCTGTACATGACTAAAACAAATCACATTGTCACGATCACCATAGATTTTTACTACGTCTTGATACCCAGAAAGTATGTCTCTCTCTCCCAACTTTTTCTTTAACAGTGTCACGGCTTAGCCTGTCCCCTTGGATACAAACTTTAGAATTAGCTTTTAGACTACTAAAGAAAAATCTCCAGGGATTTCTCCTGGAATCGGTCTTAATTTACTTTGATGAGAAGCAACGACTTTGCGATGCAGACCTTTCCTGGCCATTAAGAAGGTGCCTCATCCTTAATTTCCTGAATATAAATGAAGGCTTTTTTTTAAATTGTTCTCTAAATATTTTATGCTCGTGGAGAGATTTATTTGTGCTTATTGATTTTTATATACATGAAACTTTCTTACAGGGTCTCATTCACTGTGATGATGTGAAGATTCTTTTGAGCTCTTGATGTTTTTCATCATTGGTGGGTAGTGGCTTCCTGGGTTCCTCTTTAGTCCTCATCCTTTCCATTTCTTTTCCTTGTCTTCCTGCCACATGGACACCTCTGGGATAATAAAAGGAGAGGAAGAAGTTACCCTAGTGTTTTCTTTGATCTCAACAGGAATGCTTCCTACAGGGCCTTCTCTGGGGTTTTGGCTGATAATCTTTACCAGGTTGAAGGTGCTCCTTCTATTCCACTTTGTTATTTTTTTTTTGTCCTTCGAGGGAACCTTTTCTGTGTTTATCGGGGCTGTTACAGACAGATATTTCAAGATACCTTTTCTTCATTTTGAAGTGTCCGGGATAGAAGAGCCAGGTTTAGATTTGTGCACTCAAACACAAGGATACTCTCAGAGGTTAGCTTTCGGAGGACTCGTACAGAAACACATGTCCAGGACTCCCCCTTCCTCCATGGTGGGAGAAAGGCAGCATGATCCCATAAAGAAAGTTCTAGGCCTCGACGTAGATTGCCTGTCCTCATTTCAGTTGCATCACCATCTGAGGATTTGTTTGAAGATTTACAATACTGCAAAGCGTGATGGTAAATGAGTTTTGCTTCCATTTTTTTTTTTCTCTGAGACAGTACTTGGTTATGGGCCAGGCTATCTGGGCCATGACCACACAGACTTCACTTTGCCCTGAGAGTCCACATCATGTAAGAAATGCTTCTCCCATGAGAAAATTCCACCTCTGTCTTCCTGATCCTGCTGAGCACACCCTGCTTAGAAACCGCAAATGTTTCTGTTCTTCTTATACAATGCAAAATGTTCTCTTTTGGGTTCCCATTTTTCTTGGACAATGTACCCTCTCAGAAAACGATGGTCTAGACCTTAGCCACCATTCATTAACTTGTCCTCCACGGGGGTCCTTTTGACCCACTCCCCCTTCTGCTTATGATTTTAGATGGTTTTGAATCATAGCCACAGCCACTTATGATCAATGAGGTTTTGGACTATAAAGATGTACTCTAACCCCTGGAGGGGGTTACAGGGTGTGGGCTTGCAGCCTGCCCCTGCTGGCTGGGCTGGGGTCTGAAAGATACGTCTCCCCTGCTGGTCTCAGGGAGGAGACGGTGGCTGGAGAAAAGACAGTGGCACTGGTGATTAGCTGAGGTGTGATTCAGGGGAAAAAACACAGACTCAGTCCTTTTCCAAGGAAAATAGCTGTAGAAGCTCTCCAATCATGGCTGGAAGGGGGGGGCTTTAACACTTGGGCTCCCTGGGGGAACCCACTGCAAAGAGGAGCGAGTCACAGACATTTCTCTCCCTGCTTTTTTAGCGGCAGCTGATGCTACTAATAGCAAGTCATTTTGTGTCTCTTTGTATATAACGGAGGCCTGCGGCGCCCCAGAGAGCAGAGCAGCTGGTTAAGTCTACTCCGCGTGCAAGAGTGGAGGATTTCTTTTCTTCCACGGGGACGTGTTTCTGGGTGAACACAGCTCCGTTTTCTTCGTATGTTCTTCAATCAAAAAAGCCTTTTACTCTCCCACTTGGAAAACATCCATCTTTCTGTCCATCCATCCATCCATCCATATATGTTTCCCTTCCTCATCTGTCAATAAGGGAACCCTTCTTGAGTAATCTTATTATTATTCTTCCTTCAGGCTGATATTTGCTGAGCTCTAAAAATATGCCACTAATTTTTTCTATATTCTCTCCTTTATTCTTCACCTAACCCGTGAGACGTTTACTGCCATGATTCGATTATATGTAAGGAAATGGAGACACAGGTGAAATAGACTTGCTCAGTCTCAGAGTTAGTAGTTGCAGAAGCCCATGGCAAAATCCCAGACCTTTTTGGTGCTATGGCCCTTTCTGGGGACAACAATGTACCCAGATCATATTGGCTGTTCATGTTCACTTACTTTGAATCTCAGTTATTAAACACAATCATTATCAAAAATTAAGTGATTGTTGGGCCCAGTTGTGCACTCCTATAATCTCAGTGGCTCTGGTGGCTGAGGCAGGAGGATTGTGAGTTCAAAGCCAGCCTCAGCAACAGTGAGGCCCTAAGTAACTCAGACCCTAACCAACTCAGTAAAGACCCTGTCTCTAAGGGAAATACAAAATAGGGCTGGGGATGTGGCTCAGTGGCCTGGTGCCCCTGAATTCAATCTCTGATAACACCTCAAAAAGTAAATTATTTCTATTTTTGATTAAATAAATTATATTTAAATTTAAAAAAAACACTTAAACTCATCACTTTCTGATTATTTCATCCCACTTTGTCCATACTTTAAAACTATTTCCATCAACTGCATCTCTGTGACATAATATTTAGTGATCAATAGTTTGACATTGGCCATGGTTGGCTATTTTCCCCATGGAAATCAGTAAGTTCTACAAGTCATGACTTTTAGGACCTAAAGAGTGAGTCTTATTGTCCCATGATGTCCCACCATTCTATATAAAATTAAAAACTTGGGACTTAACAGATTTTTTAAACTTGGAATTTATGGGTACAGTGGTGGCCCCTTGTCTCAACTGCCACAGATATAACTTCTACATAATGCTATAATATTATGGATAGGCATAATGCTGGATGTGGAAAATACAAAGATGAATTAGTCAAATTAAAATGAAGGAAGGAAAGAGAGCCTCTTCAACAAATGGTGCTGGGGAAACTAGAAATCTATATGCAGCAAAATGAAATTAAGCCCTTATCTCTCATCATGCAGAGAACTCAAAGTGGATCAAGGACCTAGGAATTAGACCAGAGACCCTGCACCTAATAGAAGAAAAAGTAGGCCCAAGTCATCTTCATGTTGGATTAGGCCCCAACTTCCTTAACAAGACTCCTAGAGCACAAGAAATAAAACCAGGAATCAACAAATGGGATGGATTCACTTCTTTTTGGCAAAAGAAATAATTAGAGGTGAATAGAGAGCCTACAGAATGGGAGGAAATTTTTACCACACACATCGGATACAGCGCTAATCTCTAGGCTATATGAAGAACTCCAAACAATTAATGCCCCAAAATTAATAACCCAATTAATAAATGGGCTAAGAAACTGAACAGATATTTCTCAGAAGATGATATATAATCAATTAACAAATATATGAAAACATGGTCAACATCTCTAGTAATTAGAGAAATGCAAATCAAAACCACTCTAAAACTTCAACTGACTCCAGTCAGAATGTCAGTTATTAAGAATACACACAACAATAAGTGTTGGGAAGGATGTGGGGAAAAGGCTCACTCTTACATTGCTGATGGGATTGCAAATTGGTGCAACCAATCTGGAAAGCAGTGTGGAGATTCCTTAGAAAACTAGGAATGGAGCCAGCATTTGACCCAGCTATCCCTCTCCTCGGTTGATACACAAAGGAGTTAACATCAGCATACTACAGGGACACAGCCACATCAATGTTTATAGCAGCACAATTCACAATAGCTAAAATGTGGAACCAACCTAGATACCCTTCAACAGATGAATGGATAAAGAAACTATGGTATATATATACATAATAAAATATTACTTAGCATTAAAAGAGAATAAAATCATGGCATTTGCAGGTAAATGAATAGAGCTGGAGAATATCATGCGAAGAGAAGTGAGCCAATTCCAAAAAACCAAAGGCTGAATGTTTTCTCTGATGTGGATGCTGATCCACAATGGAGGTGGGGAGGCTTGGGAGGAGTGGAGGAACTTTGGATAGGGCAAAGGGGAGGGAGGGGAAGGGAGGGGGCACGGGGAGGGTGGAATGAGATGGACATCATTACCCTAGGTACATGTATGACTGCACATGTGGTGCAACTCTACATCATGTACAGCCAGAGACATGAAAAATTGTGCTCCATTTGTGTATTATGAATCGAAATGCATTCTGCTGTCATGTATAACATGACAAATCAATTAATTCATTAATTTTAAAAAAATAAGAAAGAGGAAATCTTACCTATTGAAACCAGAAGATTGTGGAGATTGCCTGATTCCAATTTGAAACATCACTTTAAATAAATTATCCAGGGCTGGAGATGCAGTTCATTTCTAGAGCTTAGCATGTATGAGGCCCTAGGTTCTGTCCCTTGCACCATAAAAACAAAACAAAAAATAAATAAATTGTATAGATACCATTTTATATATAGGGAAATAAGACTCAAGTCACCCAGGAAAAAACATAAGCTAGAAGTTTTCATTGTATTAAACTCCCCTCTCTTCACTTTTTTTTTTAAAACAGAGGATACAATAAGAATCAGTTGTTCTGTGAAGTGGACCCATTTTAAGGGCACTTGTGACCTTCTGAACATAGACTCTTTGACTAAGAGAAACACCATTTCTTACCCAGAACACTTTCACTTAAGAACCAACTAGGCCTTAAATCAGACAGATGCTTTGTACAGTCAGGAAAAGGGTTCTGTAAGGAACAGTTAAAGTCCATGATTTTGGTAATTCTTCAACCAGACATTTTCCTAATAGAATTTCATACCAGCTTTGACTAGCCGGTCACTCAGATTCATTCTCAATGGCCCTAGGAGAAAGGAAAAGGTGAGAGAGTCTGGAGACCAGTGTGGTTTTAAATGTGGGTTCGGCCCCAGCAATTTTCTTTTTCTGTACTTCAGTATCACAGTTTATCAAATAAGGAGTTGGGGCCATCTTACCTTTTTTTAAGTGTAGGTTACAAAAGCATTGCTAAGAGAGAGCCTCCAGATCCATTAGCTTTTTACATTAAGGTCATTTGAACCCAGACCCTGAGTTCCCAATAGTCTAGTCCATCAGACAGCCACATCATGAGGCTTGGTGATCTTTATTTCAATCTGAATCTCTTGCTATCCTGATAATAAAAAAGACTATGTTTTCCATATGAGTCAACCCAGTTAGCGCACATATGATACTAGTAAATATAGAGTGTCACTTGAAATGTGCCTCTTAAAGCAAGATACTTTGTCTTGTATTATCTGTTGGTTTACTTCTTCTATTTGAGAATTGCCTGCAATTTTCCTAATTTGATACCAATCTCTGGATATCATTTCATCATTTCTATTTAAGAGAAGATCTAGCGTGCATGTTCGTGTTATCTGGGTGATGGAAAAATCTAGCTGCCAGTTTTCGTGGCTAAGAACATTTTGGTAATTGGCTTCCTGAAAGGATGAAAAAAAAAATATAAAGCAATCACCATGTGTTTGCTGGGAATTATTTTGCAAAGCGTTTGGAAAGAGACCAAGATTTGAATTATTGTACTATTGAATTCAAGTCACTATTATAGAAAATGGAAACATTGGATTGGCTTTTAGACAGATAACTTACATAACTGATCCAATTGAGGCTGGTCCTGTAATAAGAAATAAGATATGAGAATAGACAATTATGTGTTATTGTAAGAGGAGGATAAAGGTTTCCTCCCTGATCCTAGCTCTGACTGGTTTCTGATGCATAGCAAGAGATCACAACTCCATCTTTCTCTGGATCTTAGGAGTTCAGTGACCTTCTGTGATTTCCATCTACCTACGAATTCGTCCTTCTTTTGCTAATGGCACCTCAGCTTTCCCTTGGGTGATACAATCTCCCTTCCTCTTAGACCATGTACCTTGGGGGCGAGAGGATGGGGAGAAGGTGTCCGTGGGCACAGTGATGTGCTCTGGCTGGGCATGAGGCAACGGGGGCCGTTGTCTTCAGACTTCTGGTGAACGACTGGAGAACATTGCATCCGGCTGTATTTGAAGAAAGGAGTGGTGCACATCTGTGATCCCAGGGGCTCTGGAGGCTGAGGCAGGAGGATTGCAAGTTCAAAGCCAGCCTCAGCAACTTAGTGAGGCCCTCAGCAACTCAGCGAGACCCTGTCTCTAAATAAAAAGTGAAAAGGGCTGGGGATGGGGCTCAGGGGTTAAGTGCCCCGGGGTTCAATCCTTGGCATAAAGACAGAGAGAAGAGGAAAGAGAAGGAGAAGGAGAAGAGGAGACCCTTTGGCCACAATGTTGTCCTTCTGAGTGATCTAAAAGTGAAGGCACCATGTGAAGAATGGATAGCTTTGTATTTGTTCTTTTTATATATACATGACAGAGCATGTATTCTGACATATTATACAGACATGGAGAATAACTTATTCTAATTAGGATCCTATTCTTGTGGCTCTTCATGATGTGGAGTTTCACTGGTCGTGTGTTCATATATGAGCAGAGGAAACTTATGTCCAGTTCATTCTATTGTCTTTCCTTTCCCCATCCTCCTCCCCTCCCTTCATTCCCCTCTGTCTTATCCACTAAACTTCTATTCCCCCACCACTTGTGGTGGGTTAGTATTCGCACATCAGAGAGGTCGTTCAACCTTTTGTTTTTCAGGGGGACACGCCTGTTGTATTCAGCATGATAGTCTCCAAATCCATCCACTTGCTGGCAGGTGCCATAAAGTCATCCTTTTTATGGCCAAGTAATATTCCATTGTGTATATATACCACCTTTTCTTTATCCATCCATCTATTGAAGGTTACCCTGTTTGGTTCCATAGCTTAGCTATTGGGAATTGATCTGCTATAAATATGGATGTAGCTCATCACTGTAGTATGCTGACTTTTTAATTTGTTTTGTTTATTTAAGACTAAATCCTGATTCACTGAATCACTGAACAACTTCACCCAAATCATCTAAATTCTCTCTACTACAAGGTTTTAGTTTTAAAAAAAAGATGCATGAAGAATATAGCAATCAAAAATTCTGGTTCTTTCAACTTGTAATACAATTGTCAGAATGTACAAACATAACCGTAAAAAAGAACATGTAAGAAATTAGTAATAGCATTTCCCATGAGGAATGGGGACTACAATTGGGGAGTTTCAGTTTTCAGTATAGGCCATTTTGCACTCTTTGAGTTTTCATTTTTATTATTGATGCATTTTATCTCTTAGAAATCCTAATTAAATGTTTCTACAAAGACAACTTCTTTGGTAAGTCCTAGTGTACTTATGATTCACCATGAAAGGTCCTCTTTTGAATCGAAAACTTGGTAGCACATAGAGGATCTCTACTTGTTCAGCTCTCCCTGACAAATATGTTAAAATAGCAGTGGTGACACAAACGTTCAACGTTCAGATGCTTCAGAATATAGCAAAAGCTAAATTCTACTCGAAATGCTTTCTGAGTTTTGTAGACAATGCATCTCCTCCCTCATTTTCAGAGTATTAATTCAATCTATCAAGATGCCATCTGTTCCATGCCTCTAATCCTCAGCTCACCCATTTTGAAGATGAGAAGCGTCAAAGTAATGCATCATTCAAATTGAGGACTTAGGGCGGCTTATGGAATTTTATTTTGTTGCCTCGTCTAGCCCTTCCATTTAATTTCCCATTGTCCCCACATCATCTTATTATGTGGGTTTTTGGCAAATGGAGTTTATCCAAATGACTTCAGTGAACCTTCTGCTCAGAGGAATAAAAATACAATATCTAGAAATGAGAGCTGTAAATATAAATATTAATTGGGTACATTTTGATCCTCCTGTGTTTTCTTTCTCTTTGTAGAGTAATATATTGGGGTCAGATTAGGTGGTCTTTTTGGGGCTACCCTGCTATTAGTTTTCTGCCCCCTTCTGTTCAGGGCCCAATGGCTACACCATTAGCAATTTGGATCTCAGCAATCAAATTAAAAAGGACCTCATTGAGATGTCAGGATCTATATGTTCTTTGGAAGTCAAGACCGTGTTATAACTTCACTCCAAGGCAGCAGGAAGTCAGTTAAATAGCATTAAGGATAAAGAGGTTATACTTCACAATTAATTTGAACACAGTCAGGTACTTTACTGTTTAACTCTCATTTAATTCTCTCAATATCTGTTTTAAGCAAGTGCCACCATTATTCCCGTTCTATAGAAGAGAAGATGAAGGCACTCAATGCCCGGCTGAATAGCTTGTGGGAGTCCCCACATGTAGGACCCGGGATCAGAACCCTGACTCCTGACCCCATAATGTATGCTCTTTCCTCTTAATTGTTTCAGACACTAGGGAGATGGATCATGGTTTAAACCAACAGAGAAGGTGGAAAGCTGAATTAGGAGCAAGGTGCAAAGGTAGATCAGAGGAAGGCATGATGAATTCTCTCTAGAGACACCAAAGGGACTCTCGGGAGAAGTGTTCAACAAGAAAGACAGCGATGCTCCTCGTTCCTAGTGGACAGCATCTAAGGACCATCGAGAGGACAGTGTGCTACAAGCTAAAACAGATTCCAGCCCTGAAACAACTCCCGGTTCCCCTAGTGAAAGAACGAACTCTCTTTTGTCCTGGGGATCTGTTGAGATCCGTGGCGCTCTATGCCCACGCAAACTTGACTGCAGCACAGAGAAGCAGGAGTCCTTATTATCTAAGTGGATGTGGCCGATTGTTTGCACGGGGGACCCCAATTCTTTATCCCTTTCACTGCGGAGGTGCAGCCTGCATCCTTCCTCTGCAGTCTGGGCTGCCTGGATGACTTGCTTGGCCCATGAGACTTCAGCAGATATGACACCAACAGAAATTTTAAAAAGGCACTTGAGTAACAATGTGAGGGGAAAATATAAGACGCATTTCCAAGGAAGGGTTGAGAGAAGAAAAAAGTACGGGTGCATTTTGCTGCGTGCTTTCTCTTCTGTCATCAGGAAAATAAATCTAGAATAGTCTGTGGGAGAATGAAAGTAACAGGGAGCCCCGAGGAGGTCTGGCCCCTTCATTTCAGAAAGCGCCACCCTGAAGGAGCTCACAGCCAGTGATCCTTAGGATGGTGACACTGAGTCCAGCCCTGTCAGTCAACTCACTCTGAATCAACTGCCCCCCGAGGCTCGCAAGCGAAATCAAGGCTTATTATTATAGGCTGCTGAGTTTTCCATGAGCATTTTTTTCTACCTGCAGATAGTTTGAGGGACACAGTAACTGACCTTGCAGTTACTCGCAGGGAAAACTTTGAAATAGTTCGCTCTTCCCAAGGAAGCTCCATGGCCGAGTTGATGTTGCCTAATCACGCAGCATCGTCGTGGGGACAGGTGACGGATGCAGTAGATATCATGCTTTCACAGCAGCATCAGCATCACTGACTCATGGAAATCAGGGAGCGCTATTTATTTTAGGTTACTGATAAAAGCAGAGGCAACAGGCACATAAGACACGCTTTTAAGACAAACAAAAAACACTCTAATAGTAGTAGGGTATTTCCTGTTTATCCCCAAGGGAACTACAGGGTAAGTTACTGCAACCATCTTGTCATGTAAAACCACCAACTAATTTTACAGCAATTTTATCCAGCAGCTAATATGAACGCCATTGGAACCACCAGGTTGAAGTTATGGGTACACTGTAATTTGGCTTTTTAGAGGAAGGAGGATACCTAGGATTGAATCCAGGGGTGCTTAACTACTGAGCCCCATCCCCAGCCCTGTTTTGTATTTTATTTAGAGACAGGATCTCACTAAGTTGCTTAGGGCCTTGCTAATTTTTTTGAGGCTGGCTTTGAACCTGTGATATTCCTGCCTCTGCCTCCCGAGCTGCTGGGATTACAGATGTGCACCACTGTGCCTGGAAAATTAGGTGTCTTTTTTTTTTTGTTTGTTTTAATTGCTCTTGCAGGGAACATGCAACAAAGTTATCATTCCATAAGCCTTTGAACTCAGGGAGGAATTATAGTTCCAAGATTAGGAATGTTCCTGAATCTTTTTGTAATCTAAATCAGACCCATCCCTGTATGGGTAAAAACGCATCTCCATTAGTTGCAAACAAAAATTATCATAAATGGTGTGTTTTTCTCCATGTACACAATAGGAAAGGGATAAAAATAACAAATACAAATAGTCCCACCATTAAAATATAGTTGTTGTCAATATACAGATATTTAAAATGTAATCTTTTTCTGATTTTATTTTAGTGATAACACACTTTGAGATACAGTGCTGAGAATTTTACTTTCATTTTTTTTCATAATTATCATGCCCTTGTGAGTTAATATTATCTTTTTTTTTCCCTTTTTGTACCAGGGATTGAACCTAGGGATGCTTCACTTCTGAGCCACATCCTCAACCTTTTCTTACATTTTGTTTAGAGACAGAGTCTGCTCAGTTACTGAGGGCCTCACTAATTTGCTGAGGCTGACCTTGAACTCACAATCCTCCTGCCTCAGCCTCCCAAGCTGCTGGGATTTCAGGCATGTGCCACCATGCCCAGCTATTATCTTCATTTTTGTTTGGAAGTAGTATCTCCATTTCCCACTCCCCATCCTCAGTAAGGAAACAGAACATAATAACGGTTTTGTTGCATATTAATTAGCATCTCCCTGCTGATGCAGAAATTCAGAACATCACATTAGGAGTCTCTCAGTAGTCTCTCAATTAATATTTTATTATGAAAACTCAAACTTACACAAAATTAGGGTGAAAAGCCTCATGACCCCCAAGGCTATCCACCTCCCAGCTTCAACAATGATCTTGTTTCACTGCTAAACTCATCCAAGTTTTGCTCATCTTCTTTTTCTTCAGTTTTCCATGTGAACCCCTCTGGCCATTTACATCTTGAGAATAAATAACTCACCTTGCAGATCCTCAGGGGCAAACATGAACTCTCCTGGGAATTTCAGAGAGGTTACATTGATGCATTAATTTTGCTAACTGTGTAACCTTTTGCCTGTTATAGGGGGTTGTGTTTTGCCTAATGATGCACATGTTTGATGAAGGAATTGAGGTCCAAAAGCAAAGGGTGTCAACACTGTCATGCGTTGTACCTATGAACCTACAAAGATGAGAATAAACAAGATGCTGGATAGTTTGCCAACCAATCTTACGTTTCATCAGATGTGATGAAATGTCCCATTGATTCCTCTGCTTGGGGCATGGTTTTCTGGCTCCAGGAGAATGCATTTCAGGAGCCAGCTGACTGTAGACTATTGGTTCTCTCCCACCCAAGGGCCAGGCTCCTCGTGAGCTGGGCTGCTACGCATGCTGTACCCACCACTCACCCTGAAATGCACCACTGGTTAATATTCATGAAGGCGTCTACCCAGTGGAGTCTGTTGGGGCATATGGGAACCACAGTCTCTGTTCTCAGCAAGTTTGCAGGAAAACGTCTGAGTCTATTTACTCACAATTTGCCGATGTTTTGACATTTCCTTGCTGATCTGCCTCATGAATGAGCGCCTCACGACACTTTCCCAATCAAAGTGATATCCCAGGGAGCCAACAGGAGGAGACTGGCTTTCCCTGTCACCACGGGCCGTCCTGTCTCATTTTCTCACAGAATAAATGTTGCACTCAAGGCCAAATAAAAAACATGGTGGCAGTCTTAAATATCTCCAGTTTCTGTCTCTGATGCATCGTTTCTGGTGATGAGAACACAAAGTAGAATCGCCACCTTGCTCTACAGACTTACCAGCAGAAGGTAATGTTTTCACTTGGGTCCTGGGGGACATTGATAAAGACAGCATTGGGATCATACGATTCTGTTTTCCATTTAAAAAGTAAAATATGTTTGCTGTCAACACAATATGAAAACTGTGAAAATTATAAAATCTACAAGGAGAGACTACTGCTTTGATCTCACCCTGCAGCTCGATTTATTTAACTTTCTCCTTAGAATGAATTATTCTTCCTTCTGTTGTATATTTCTGGCTATTTTTCAATTTTCAAATATAGAGATATTTCCCAAGCTACCATGGGAGATTGTCCGGACAAGTCTATCATAACTGGAAAATATCATAAGTCGCCAATGCTTTTGACACACACCCCAGCGACCCAGCCTCACATCTTAGCTACACAACATACTTTAGATACTTTAGGGGACCCACTCTTTCCACTTATGAGTGATTGTGCAGGTGACTGGGAGCTGCTGCCACTCAGCATCTAGAGAAAATAGCTTACTGTCCTGCCAAAGATCAAATTCAGAAGCTGAATATAATTTCGACCCAATGTTTCTTGTCTTTGCATTGTTGTAAAGCAAATGATGGAAAGTCAAACCATTGTAGGATGGAGACTGTAGACTAGTGTGTGTGTGTGTGTGTGTGTGTGTGTGTGTGTGTGTTTGTATGTATAGATATACACAGTGTAAGAGAAACAGATGAACAAATCTATTCACATATGTATGTGGTTCTTTTTGCATAATGTGTTAAACCGTAGATGCCACTGATGGTACAATATGTCATTATTTTTTTTTTTTTGAACGGCATCGAGTCTGTTGCCTGGTCAATGACAATTATAAGACACCAACAATTATAAGATGATAATTGTGAGAATATGAAAAATGAACATCTTGAAATCAATGAACTATGTCATTGTTTTGTGTCTTTTCCCCCATGTAGCAGTATAGCGTGGATATATTTTCACTTCAGTGCAAATAGATCCATTTGTTTTCCAACCACTACATATTTTAGCATATTTAGCTGTCCCACAATTTATTTAGCCGCTCTCGTATTGTTGCACATTCAGGTTGCTTCCAAATTTACTATGAAAACAGCACTGAGTGAATATATCTCACTACAAACTTTGGAATTACATATGTGAAAAGTTTGGAAAACAGATTACTGAAATTGTAAGTAAGGGCAAAATATTATGAACCAGTAGAATTGTTAAAAATGCTTCTTTTAATCATACCTTTATTATATTGATTAATTTCTATGTGGTGCTGGGGATCCAACCCAGTGCCTCACATGGGCTAAGCAAGTGCTCTGCCACTGAGCCACAACCCAGCCCAGGAACCAGTAGAATTTCTAAAGATATGGAGAAAATAGAAGCTGATGTTCTTATTCCCCATTTTCCAGTACTTTCCAGCAGAGAGTACTCAAGTGACTTATGGATGCAATTGACTTGTTCAGGCTAGTGTGGTTAATGAAAGGCAGAGTAGGTGGCCATGTTTTCTCAGTCTGGGACAGTACCGCCATTTCTCACTACCTAAGAGGGATTGGTTCCAGGATTCCCCATGGATATCCGAATCCACCATTGCTCAGGACCCTTATGTAAAGTGGTGGTATTTGCATACAATCGGTACACATCCTTCTGTATGATTAAAGATTACTTATAATACCTAATCCAAAGTCAATGTGGGGTAATAATTGTTACACTGTATTGTTTAGGGAAAAATGACAAGAAAAAAAGGTCTGTGGTGATCAACACGATGCAGGCATCACAGGCCAGTGGTCTGCGGTTGACTGGGTCTGGGAGTAGGGAACTCAGGGAATAGGAGAGAGAACTGCCCCCTCAGCCCCACACTCTGCCTCCTTGGTCCTTTTTGCTACAAATTCATTTTGAAAAAAGCACAGACTCATCAGCGAGTTTTACAATCAGGCATTTTAAACCCTTGGAGAGAGAGACTCATTTTTTTCCAAGGTTCCGAGCCTGACATTTATTTGAACAGCTTGCACTTTGTGGGACATTTAATGACCTGTGATGGCAAAGACATCTGAATTATTTGTACACATATCTGAGCAATCAGATTCCAGGCTGATTGCTCTGGTGCGGTAGAAGCTGTTTCTTCTCTGTGGGAGGCATGGGGCTTCTGGTCCTACGGTGTGATTACCTGGGAGTTATACGGAACTGCATGGTCCAGATTTGGTGGTCTGTTCCAATTTTGTGGGCTTTTTTTCTTTCTTTTTAGTTGTAGATAGACACAATACCCTTATTTTACTTGTTTATTTTTATGTGGTGCCGGGGATCCAACCCAGTGCCTCACGCATGCTAGGCAAGTGCTCTACCACTGAGCCACCACCCCAGCCCAAGTGGATTTTTCTTATTCCTCTTTTCATTAGTAAGGAAGAAGAACCAGCGGGGACCTGGGTGATCACATAAAACCAAGCAAATCTTGCTATCATCACACTCTTGCAGTGTTCATCAGAAATAAGAGTCTATTTAAAAACCCCTATAATGATCCTGATTGACAGCCAACATGATCCAAGTCTCAGAGCAGCGCTTCTCAAATGCTAGTCTGCATATAAATCCCTGCAGTTCTTATTAAAATGCAGTTTCTAATTTAATACATATAGCACAGCATTGAAATGCTAGACTTAATGCCCCAAGTCATGCAGATGGGCAGGTCCACAGATTCCACCTTGAGTAACAAGGTGCCAGATCAGGGGTCAGCCAAAATATAGCCTGTGACTCAAATTCTGCCCTCTGCCTGTTGTGTAAATAAAGTTTTATTGGAACACAGATATGAACATTGGATAATATATTGTCTGTGGCTATGTTCCCCTGTAGTTTTTTTATTTGTTCTTTTTAGATATACATGACAATAAAGTGCATTTTGACATATCATATATATATGGAGTCCAACTTGCCATTCTTGTGGTTGGACATGATGTGGAGTTTCCCTGGTTGTGTGTTCATATATGAACAGAGGAAAGTTCTGTCCCATTCACTCCACTGTCTTTCCCATTCCCATCCCTTCCCTTCCCCTAATCCCCTTTGTCTAATCCAGTGAATTCTATTCTTCCCCTCTCTATCCTCCCTTTTTGTGGATTAACATCCACATATCAGAGAGAACATTTGGCCTTTGGGTTTTTGTTAGCTTATTTCACTAAGCATGAGAGTCCCCGGCTCCATCTATTTACCAGCAAATGCCATAATTTTATTCTTATGGCTGAGGAATATTTCATTTGTGTATAGACCACAGAGAACTTATGACCTGCAAAGCCTCCAGTATTTACTATCTGGCCCTTCGCAGAAAACATCTGCTGCTTCTACCCTAGACGATTCCTTTGGCAGCAAATACTTGCTACTCAAGACAGATTTTCAACATCCATCCAACATGCCCCACACATTTACCTAACACTTACTATAGGCTGGACATCGTGCTAGAGGATGCTATTGTGAACAAAATGTAATCTCTGCTTTCATGGAACTTGTACTGTCTTTCTTTCTCAGTATTCATGCAAGTGACTCCGTTCTCTAAACCTCAGTTTACTCATTTGTAAAATGGGGGTAAAATACCTACTCCTAGGGTTGTCGTAAGGAGAGTTCTAGGCACCTAGGAAGCACTGAAATAAAGGTTGTCTGTTGCTTTACTTTTATATTATCTTTCTTTCTTTCTAGATTTCAGGAAAATGAGCTACTTCACACTTGGTGATTGTGTGTGTGTGTGTGTGTGTGTGTGTGTGTGTATACGCACCCATGCACACACACCCAAGTGAACACCTTCACTCTCTTCCTGGCTATTCATAGGACGAGGTTCAAGGTGACTTTTCCTTCAGCCTCAAAATAAAAGTTTAACAATTCACTCAGAGCTGCTGACATCAAAATCTTTCTTTGATTCTGGGACCAAAGCAGAAGAGTGTTTCTGTTTCCTAAAAGGAGCCTTTCGGTGTTTCTCTAGTGGCTTAATCTTTCATCAGGGAGGTGCTGGTGGTAACATGGCCCCTGGTAGGGGAGGGTGAGGAGATGAGAGAGGACCTTACTCTCTCAGCAAGGGGGACAACCTTTGATGAGATTAACTAACAGCTCCCCAGGGCCACCACACACACAGCCACTATGCTAAACAGCTGAGATGAATTCTTAATTCACTATTTACTCAATTTCAAAGGCTTAAAGAAACAGAAAATTCTCTTTGGGTCATTGGAAGTCTGCCTGCTTTTTTTTTTTAAATGTCCTTTTGTATCTATATAGATGTGTAATAGTCCATATATTCTTTATAGTCAGGAATGGCATGGGCTTTCATTTTGGTTCCTAAGAAGCAGACCTTGAAGCAAAGATTCAAGTGTAAACAGTCTATTTAGAAAGTGAGAGAAGCAATGAGGCAGGGTTGGGGGGGGGATGAGACAGGGCAGTGCAGGCTGTGAGATTCGGATGTGCTGTCCCTAGGTGGGTAGCATCCAGGCGCCACTAGAGTTGAATCCTACTGTGGAACTCTGGGGAATTGTGTGAAGCCTGGGGGCTGAGGGTGCTAGAGGGATTGTATGCCCATGGTTCATTTGTTGGCCAAAGGCTCTTGGTGAGGTCCGTGTGAATTTTCTGGCATTTCTGACTAAAGACGGGCACCCACTGTCCACCACAAGAAGTCAGACTACATGGAACTGGGAAGTCCTGCAGGAATAGCGGGAAGGCTTAGCCCTCTCTACTTCCCATCCCTGAAATCTGTACAGGCTAGGGGCTCCCCGAGGCTTGGCTGTCCTGTTGTGGAGGAATCTAAACATGAAAGCCCAGATAAGGTCAGAGGACAGCATTGAAACGTCTTAGAAATTTCATCTTCTGTGGGAAGAAAAAAAAAATGAATGCCAGAGCATCCTTCATGGAATAGAGAGATTTGAAGACAAAGAGCAATGGCCCTGAGAGTCTGGGTGGAAGAGGACAAGCTAAAGATACAGACAAACTGAGGTTCGGTTGTAGTTTGGATCTGCAAAGTGGTACACAGTCTCTTGTACCCAGAGGTGGGGCTTTGAAAAAATGAGTGGATCCGGAGGGCTTGTCCCTCATCGTCAGTGGGTTGGTCCATTGATGGCTCAATGGACTACTGGGAGGTGGGCTGGGTTGGAGGTTAGAGGTGGCAAGTTCACTGGGGGTGTGTCCTGGAAGGGTTCATCTTCTTTCCAGCCACTTCCTCCCTCCTTCCTTCCTTCTTTCCTTCTCCTCTTCCTCCCTCCTCTTCTTCCTCCTCCTCCTCCTCCTCCTCCTCCTTCCTCCCTCCTCCCTCCTCTCCTCCTCCTCCTCCTCCTCCTCCTCCTCCTCTTCTTCTTCTCTCTCTCTCTGTCTCTCTCTCTCTCTCTGTCTCTCTCTCTCTCTCTCTCTCTCTCTCTCCTGTCATCAGATGAGCAGCTTCCCTCCTCCACACCCTTCTGCCATGATGCTCTGCCTCCCCTTAGGCTCAAAGCCATGGAGTTGGCCAACCATGAACTTTATAAAACCTCTGATACCATGAGCGAAGATGAATCTTTCCTCCTTGACGTTATTCTTGTCAAGTATTTTGGTCGTAGCGATGAAAGGCTGACTCAGGTTCCAATTCCTCATACTTCTCCGCGTCTCGTTTGTGTTTTTCCCATGTTCAATGCCGTCCGTGAGGTTGTATTAGATAATCAGAGACAACAGTGATCCCAAGGCATCAGAGCCTGTGCTTCAAGGACAAAAAAAAATGTTGAATGTCAGAACATCAAGGGTTCAGTTTGCGGGGGAAGGAGTCAGCGAGGTGGAATTTATCATGTGAGTTTTGTCTCAGAGGTAATCCTTGGGATCCATTCCTTGGGGAAGAAAAGAGAAGGAACTAGAACTGGACAGAGGAATTCAGCGGGTCAAAGGCCCAGGGACAGTTTTGGCCAACTCTTCAAAGAGTTAGAAAAGTTTCACTGAGCTTCCCAAGTATGGCTAAGATAACCAGGTCTTTATACTCCTGGCCATCTCCTTGATACGGGCCATTGGATGGGGGCTGCCCCAAGAAGAAAAGATGATCCCGAGAGCCAAGGGCATCCTTGGAAGGGAGGATGCTGAAGGCTTCTGCCGAGAGCATTGTTGGCAGCGGAGGTGGAGAGATCTTCACTAGAGGGGCATCCAGGCGCCCACCCAGCGCTCCCCACTCACTTTGCCCCTCCCCCAGTGTCCTGCGCCCTGGATCACCAGGGAGGCATGATCTAACCTGAGTGTGTTTCTCATACCTCATGGCCCTCTAGGTCTGTGGCTCTTTAGTTCTAGAACCTTTCTGCCTGCGCCAATACTCGCTGCTGTGGGATTCTACCATGGATCTTTCGGAGGCTCATCACAATAAGCACTTATGGTAGTGGCACATCAATGGGGTGGATAGGGACATAAAATCTGCCATTTACCATCTAAGTGCCAATATTTTGATTTCCAATTTTAGGCCCACCCACTTGGACTAGAACAAGAACGAGGCAGCTGAATGGATCATCTGTGTTGTGTTGCCATGGTCTCTGTAATTCAGATTATGAAATAACCTCACTTTTGTTTTTCCTGGAGTTTGTAGTAGCTTGGAGTTTGTCTGAATGATGGTTTGGATCTGTGGGGTCAGGCATACAGCTTACAACAATCAGTACTTGTGGGAGTGTGTGTGAGTGTGTGTGTATGTGGGGGGCGGTGTGTGGGTGTGTATTGGGGAGGAGGGCATTTAACCCAGTAGGAGGTAAGCTAGGGTCTTAAGAAGTGGTGGAGCTAAACTTTGAGTAGCACCATGGAGAATGGAGGCTGAGATATCCGGTGTGGGCCAAGCTTGCCAGACAAAAGTGCTTCCATACTCTTGCTTGGCCACATGCAAACATGGAAATTCCCAATATTCTAGCCCAAGGTCACCAAGATTTATTTTCTTTTTCTTCTGTGAGTCATTAAATTGGTAACTTCTATATTTAGATCCATGGCTTATTTTTATATTTTGGAGGGCATGAAAAAGGGGTTCAATTTAACACTTTTATGTGGCTTTCCAGTTCTCTCAACTGTATTTGTTGAAAAGACAGGTTTTTTTTTTTTGCTATTTTACTTTTTTAGCATCTTTGTGAAAAATCACTTCACTGTGAATATAAGGGTTTATTTCTGAACTATTACTTCTGTCCCATCTGTAGGTCTGGTACCCCACTGTAGTAGTACTATAACTTTATATTCAGTTTTGAAATTGGGCTATGTGAGTCTTCCAATTTTGTTCTTTTTAAAGATTGATTTTGCTATTTTGGGTTCCTTAAATTTCTACATAAATTTTAGAATCAGCTTGTCAGTTTCTGCAAAGAAGAAAAATTGCAATTTCGATAGGGCTTGGGGTGGGATTTAGAGATCATTTTGAAGAATATTTCCATTTTAGCAAAACAGTCTCTTGACTCATAACCCAAATGATGCCTATTTAAGTCCGTATTCTCTAATTCCTTTCAACAGTGTTTGGTAGTTTTCAAAGCACGTGTTTTCTCCTACTTTGATTACTTTTTTTTTCCTAAGTATTTTTATTAATTTGCATGCAATTTTAAAAGCAATTGCTTTCTTAATTTCATTTTGATTGTTCATTGATAGTTCTCTTCGTTAATTTAGTGCAATCAAATGCTTCAGACTGGGCAGCTTAAACAATAGATATTTACTTCTCATTGTTCTGGAGGCTGGGAAGTCTCCAGAGGCTGTCTTCCTACAGTTTCACATGGCAGAGAGGAGAGAGAGAGAGAGAGAGAGAGAGAGAGAGAGAGAGAGAGAGAGAGAGAGAGAGAGAGAGAGACCTTCCCCACTCACTCCAGTCTTTTCCTATAATGTTGCTAATGCCATCATAATGATTTTACCCCCATGACTCATGTAAACCTAAGTACCTCTTCTGATCCCCCTCCAAATACCACACACTAAAAGTTAGGACTTCCACATGCAAATTCTGGGGATGCACATTCCGTCTATAACTTAGTACGTAGAAATGCAAGACAATTTTGTACACTGCAATCTTGATGCATTTAATTTTTTCTTTTTTCTTTATTTTTTTTTAAATTTGTTATAATAATAACATGGCAGTAGAACTCACTTTGACACATCATACATAAATGGAGTATAGCTGTATAGCTTCTCATTCTTCTGGTTGTACATGATGTAGAATCACACTGGTTGTGTAATTGTGTACGCACATAGAGTAATAATGTCTAATTTATTCTACTCTTCTTCCTACCCCCATACTCCTTCCCATCTCTTCACTTCCCTCTGCCTAATCCAAAGTAACTCTATTCTTCCCTAGCCTCACCCTCTGCCTTTTATTGTGAATTAGCACCTGCATATCAGAGAAAACATTTGGCCTTTGGGTTTTGGGGACTGGCTTACTTCGCCTAGCATGATATTTTCCAGCTCCATTCATTTGTGGAGGATACTCCATTGTGTATATAGACCACATTTTCTTCATCCATTCATCTGTTGAAGGACACCTAGGTTGGTTCCATAGCTTAGCTATTGTGAATTGAGCTGCTATAAACATTGATGTGGTTGCATCGCTGTAGTATGTTGATTCTAAGTCCTTTGGGTGTAAACAGAGAAGTGGGATAGCTGGGTCAAATGGTAGTTTGTGTCTTAGTATTAGCCATACACATCATCATGCCATTGGCATAGAGAGAGTTTTACTTATTCCTTTCTTATTGGGATGACTCTGATTTCATTTTCTTATAGAATGAATATGGCTTGAGCTACCGGCACAAGGGTGGAATAGAAGTGGCCATATCTTTGTGTCATTCCTGATCCTAGGGGGAAACATTTTAGCCTTTCATCACTAAGAAACAATGTGAGCCTGGGTTTTTTCAGAGATGTACTTTATCAGGCTGAGGAAATTCCTTTCCATTCCTAGATTATTGTGCATTTTTATGATGATGAAAGGGTATTGGATTTTGTCAAATGATGTTTCTGTATTTATTTAGACAGCTCGATGGTTTTGTTTGCCATTCTGTTGATACACTCTATAGCATTGATTGTGGATATTAAATAACTTTGTATTCCTGAGATAAAGTCTACTTCCTCATGATGAATCACTTTTTAAAATTCAGTTTTCTCATGTTTTTGTTGAGTATTCTTGTCTATGATCATCAGAGATATTGATCTGCAGTTTCCTTTTCCTGTAATGCCTTTGTCTAGATTTAGTATCAGGGCAGCATTGACCTCATAGAAGAAGCTGAAAAGTGATCCTTCTTCTTCTATTCCATGGAAGAGTTTGTGAAGATGCGTTACTGATTTTTCCTTAAGTATTCAAAAGAATTCACCATTTTGGCCCAGGGCTCATTTTGTGGGAAATTTTTAAATGATGATTGACTCCATCTCTATACTGGTGATAGATCTACTCAGATTTGTTATTTCCTTTGAGTGAATCGATTTCAGTAGTTTGTCTCTTTTTTGGGAATCTATCCATTTCTCCCAAATTCTTTCTAATTTGTTGGCTGAGAGTTTTAAATTGCTTTTTTTAAAAAAACTATTTTTATAAGATAAACTGAGATGCTGTCTCTTTGATTCCTGATTTTTATAATTTGAAACTTCGGGTTTTTTTTTTTTTTAATCTTGTTCAGTTCCCAAGATTTCTATTATAATTTGTAGGATCTTAGGCACAAAATGATCTAGGTCACATGTGATGGCCTATCCATTTTTTTTTTTTTTTGGTACCAGGATTGAACCCAGGGTTTTGTTTGCCATTCTGCTGATACAGTATATAGCATTGATTGTGGATATTAAAAAAACTCCTGCCCTTTTCATTTGTATTTTAAGACAGGGTCTCACTAAGTTGCTAAGTGGTTCATGGTCTGGCTGAGTTTCCAGGTTGGCCTTGAACTTGCAATCCTCCTGCCTCAGCCTCCCCTGTTGTGGGATTACAGATGTGTGCCACGATGTTCTGCTCCATTGTTTGTGCTTGGTTGTGTTTTTTTTTTTTTTTTTTTTTTTTGTGTGTGTGTGTGTGTGTGTTTTCTTTTTTTTTTAATCTTTGAAAGCATTTTATTCTGACAATATTTTTATTCCTTCATTTAATAATGCACAACATAGTTCTTATTAAACCATAAGTTTATTTAAAAACAAACCCTGTCTTTTCATGCAACTCAGTATCAAATGCTGCACTCATGCAGACAACTAAACTCTAAAAAGATAACCATGGATAAAAACTTCCATATGAAGGAGCATCATTTTTTTTTTTTTCCCAATGGAGAGATGTGGGTAACAGAACTAGAAACCAGAATCCAGAGTTCTACTTCCTTCCAGGTGACCGCTGAAAACAGGAAACCATGATCAATCAAGTTGGGGAACTGCTCTGTGCTGTGTTCCCTTTTTGGCGTTTGACAGCACACTTTGAATGTCAATGGCTCTCAGGTAAAGGAGACGAACAGCCACATTGGCCATATTTCTCTGTCACTATGATCCCCACCCGGGTCTATTCATCCTTTTAACAAATAGGTACAGAGTACCCAGGTGCCAGCCCCAATCATGGCTGTAGGACGCAGCTGAGCCATAAGTAGTCTCTTCCTATATGGAGCTCCCATCCCACTGTATGTGAAGTTTCAATGTGAGCAGGGCACTTACTGGCAGATAGTAAATGCCCAGTGAATGAATGGCAGAAGGCAGCTGTCCATCACTTTCCCCCTCCTGCCGTTAGATGCAGGCTCTCCAGGGAGAAGGGCTGGGCAGACCCTCGTGCTGTATCTCTTCCCCTACTCCCCATTCTCCCATCCCCCTCCCCTTCCTCCATTCTGCTCAAATACAAATGCTGCAATGCAATTCTCTTTTATGTCTCACTTCTAATTATCTATAAACACATGTTTTAAGGAGAGGGTTCTCATCTTTTGATGTACGGGGAGGTATCAGACATCCAGCTACTCAGGCCCCTCCTCGACCCCCCTCCTGGCTGCTTTGAAATCCGAGCAGCCCAGCACCTTGGCAGAGTCACTTGCAGACGTTCATTTACCTCTGTCCTCCGTGTATTTTTCATTTCCCGTGTCCGTGTATTTTTCATTTCCCGTGTCCCTCGCTTGCTCCTGCCGCAGCAAGGCTCCCTCTCCTGCCTCAGGGGACGCTAGCAGGGAACTAGACAGTCCCCAGGTGAGCGCTTGATTTACTCAAGTCTGAGGAGAGGAGAGAGGGCAGAGGGAATCCGAGCCCAAGGAGAGAATTTCATTTAGACGAAAAAGGGACTTTGGGAAACTGAGAAGAGACAGGAGAGAGACAGACAGACAGACAGACAGACACACAGAGACAGTGCCTGTCTGTGTGTGTGTGTTAAACTGCAGGGGCTTGTGGGGTCCTCTCCAAAAGCACCTCAGAGAGACGTCCAGGCCTCCCAGGGGAAGGAGCGTTTGCAGTCCCTGCAGACCATCAGAGGCTAGAGCCTTCCTGTCACTCCTAGGCCCCAAGTATGTCCCTGAGGCAGCAGCACCACCAGAACTGGGGGTGGGGTGGACGGGGGATGGGGTGGCCCCTTGGTGTCACTCAGAGTGGGTTGCAGTTAATGACCACAGAAGCTTCCCTGAGGCTGTGGTTCTACATAACCTCCAGGGCACTGATCATCCCAGGGAAGGAGAACCCCAAGTGAGCAAACCCCCTACCGGTCATCCAGCAGGGGTGGACGTGGCATTGGAACTAAGGGGTTTTTAAGGAGATGAGGAAATGTTCCCCCCCACTCCCAGTCCCCATCTAAGCTCCTGAGCTGAGAGTCCTCACCGTTGCCTTAGCCACAGGAGAGGAACTAGTTAAAATGCAGGGTTTCTGGGTCTGTTCCGTGAGCCCAGCCTCCTTCTCTGAGACTCCCCAGCTTAGGTGTGGGAAATTCCCTGCCCTGCATCATTGTGTGTTCTAGCACTTTCCTGAGTCACTCGGCTTTGACAAACGCAGACAGATCCAAAATGAGAAAGGGACTGAGAAACCCAGTACAGCCCATGATTCACACACGCGCCTCAACAAAGCTGGGGCTCAGTGATTTCCCTGCCTACGAGAGCTACGTGGCAACCAGGGGCACATTGTGCAATGACAGAGGACAGTCAGAGCGTTTCCAGTCTACCTTCTGATTAAAAAACCTGTCTCCCCACAGACTGAGGGCTGCGGGCTGGCAGCATCGATGATTAGTTCCCGGGGTAGTTTGTGCAATAATTACCAACAGAGTAGGCACTGACTCTATGTTAATTCATGAAACAACTCATTTTTAAAATGTGTCCAAGTGTCGTGGCACACGCTTGTGATCCCAGCAACTCCGGAGGCTGAGGCAGGAGGATCGTGAGTTCAAAGCCAGCCTCAGCAACTTAGCAAGGCCCTGAGCAACTCATCGAGACTCTGTCTCTAAATAAAATTCAAAAGAGGGGCTGGGGATGGGGCTCAGCGGTTAAGCGCTCCTGGGTTCAACCATCTCTGATCCGAAAATCAATCAATCAATCTACTGTAATCCTGAAATTGTCCTTGGCACCAGAAAAAACGGTATCACATTTGATCCTCTAAGCCACCCTGTGAGATGTTTGCAGAAAGTCTCAGAGCTACTCAAGGAAAAGAGTTCAACCAGGTTTCACTTCCCACTCACCCTCTCTTTACACATTCAAGTCACTTTGGTATAATGGCCACCACTGTCAGAAGTTAGAGTTTTAAGTTTCCATATTAAGGAATGAATAGGAAAAAAATTCAATTTCCTCTGTACTTGTTTTTCAGTCATTCATCCATTTAGTGGGGAAAAAAATATATACTGAGTCCTTCTAGAACGCTGCTCCTCTGTTCCTTTCTGTGAGTTCCATCCTATCCTTCTAAATGACTTTGCACATCAGTAGGATATTTATGGAACTCAGAAGAGTAAAAGAAAGAATCTCCAGTTTCCAAAAATGTCTGGTTGTCTCCTGGGCTGCTCAGGGAGGCTGCCTGGGCTTCTGGAACAATTTTAAAATTTGTGATTGCAAGACCCAGGTTGACATACCGGGTTAATCATTTTCTAGCTTAATGGCTCATTTTTCTTTGGGCAATTTAGTTAGCCTTGCTGAGTCTCAATTTTCTCATCTGTACTCTAGAAATAAGAACCACATGTGAGGTTATGTATGGTACAGCAATTTGGAAACAAAAACCTAAACATTTTTAGTCTTCATTAGAATCGCTGTAGTGAGATAAGAAGAGTTTTAAATATATACATTGTTATGGTGTGGATGGGAGGTGTCCCCCACAAGCTCACGTGTGAGACGGTGCAGGAAGGTCCAGAGGAGACATGACTGGGCTGTGAGAGCCTTAACCCAACCAGTGAATGGACCCCTGATGGGATTAACTGGGCTGTGGCAGGTGGGTGTGGCTGGAGGAGGGGGCATTGGGGGCGTGGCTTTGGGGTCTCTATTTGTCTCTGGAGAGTGGAGTCTCTCTCTGCTTCCTGATCACCATGTGAGCTGCTTCCCTCCACCACACTCTTCCTCCATGATGTCCTGCCTCCCCTCGAGCCCTGAGGAGTGGAGCCTGCTGTCTGTGGACTGAGTCCTCTGAAACCCTGAGCCCCCAAATAAACTTTTCCTCCCCCAAATTGTTTCTGGTCAGATGTTTTAATATCAGCAGCGAAAAAGCTGACTAGGACATATATTTACATAAATACCACCACTACTGTGGAGCCAAAGGGAGTTTGGGGGGATGGGTCACTTAGGATTTGGGGCAGTTGAACGACCTTAGATGTGATTGGCTGTATCTGAGGGGATGAAGAAGGAAACCAGGGCAGGAAGGTAATGTACCGTGGTGCACCTGGGGCTGCATGAGGTCCCCTGGACAAGGGACAGGAGAGGTGGGCTGAAGTACAAGCTGTGAGGTTGAAGGGTGCCTCTGACTGGCCAAAGGAAGGGGGTCCCTTTTACTCTGTGGAGTCCCCCAGACGGGTTCCTCTTATCCTCCTCCTTCTTCTTTAGTCTTTTGCTTTCCGGTGTCTCCCAGCAAAGTAGAAGCTACTCTGCGATGCACCAAGGGATGCAGGTAGTTTATTTGCAAGGAGACACCGGAAAGCAAAGTAAAGAAGAAGGAGGAGGAAGGGAAGGGGGGAGGGGGAGGGGGGAGGAGGAAGAGGAGGAGGAGGGGGAGGGGGAGGAGGAAGAGGAGGAAGAGGGGGAGGGGAAGAAGGAGAAGAAGAAGAAGAAAGGGAGGGAGGGAGAGGTAAAAGCCAGTAAAGCTCCTGTTGTTAAACTGCCCCCCACCCAGGGCAACTAAAACTCAATTGAATTGAGGACCCTCCAAGGAAATTTTGGAGAAGTTGGTGGCTGTGATGTGAATATGGCTTGAATTTGTCCCCCAAACATTCACATGCTGGTAGCTTGGTCCCCAGTGTGGTTGTGTTGAGAAGTGGTGAGACCCTCAACAGGGGGGTCCAGGGGAAGGTAATTCGGTCATGGGGGGGACTCTGTCCTAATTAAGGGATACACACTCATCTCCCAGAGTGAGCGAGTTCTTCTTGCAAGAGCAGGTTGTTTGGCTGTTGTTTGGCTGCTTCTGCATGTGGCTGGTTCCCTGTCTGTTCCTCAGTCATCTTGTAACACAGCCGGGGAACCCCTCCAGAGTGCCAGCAACGAGAACCCACCCACCCTTCATTAAATCATGAGCTAATTACGCGTCTTTACATTATAAAGAACTTAGCCTCGAGTATTTTCTTATAGCAATACAAAACAGACAAAGGCAATGATTGATCACAGAATGGGAGATTGGGGTATTTATTTACTGACTTTATCCATCATTGATAAAGGGCTGCCACCAAGAAACAAATCATACCACATTTTAGAGCCCGATTGCCCTCTGAGACAAAAAAAAAAAAAAAAGACTTCCTCAGGCTCGCTCTGGAGATGGAATATTGGCAAAGTACAGAGAACTGTCCATCAGTGGAGTTCTGACATTAGGCAGGTTCAGGGCTGTGTTCCAGGCACAGCTCTGGGCTGGGAGTTTTTCAAAGTGCCCCAGAAAAAGTGGGTTAGGTTGATAAATAGGGCTGGGGATGTGGCTCAATGGTTAATTGCCCCTGAGTTCAATCCCTGGTACCAAAAACTAAAATAAATAAAAAGTAAATAAAGTGGGTTAGGGAATGGGCATGGGAGGCCCCTGAATTCACTCAGACATGGCCAAGGACTCATCTTATTCAGCCTCTTGACTGCTTTCCACTTCCCCTCCTTTTGTTCTCCTGGTGCCAATGAATCATACAGTCAGTTCCTTTCCCTACTGTCTTAAATAGCTGTCTGGGTAGCCATCCGTGTGACTGGGTCCAGAGGACATTTAAAATGATAGCATGGCTATTCAGAGATAATGCACAATCGCTGACTCATCAAAATACTTAGGCGCCACCACAGAACAAGCCTGCCAATGATCGTGGCCACCAGGGCTCATGAGTATCTTGACTCCATTGATGCATTATTATTTTGGGTGGTGGGTACCAGGGATTGAACTCAGGGGCACTCGACCACTAAGCCACATGCCCAGCCCTATTTTGTATTTTATTTAGAGATAAGGTCTCACTGAGTTGCTTAGGGCCTCACTGTTGCTGAGGCTGGGTTTGAATTCATGATCCTCCTATTTCAGCCTCCCAAGCTGCTGGGATTACAGGCGTGCACGTGGCTCATTGCTGCATTATTTATTTTTTTCTTCGCTGCTTTATTTCATTAGCACACAATCATGGGAATGAGATTATGATCTGAATCATCACGAGGATGTCTAATTAATTTAGGTATTCATGTATTCCAAAAATATCACGCTTTTTGACAGCCTGCTCCATGTGGAGCTCTGGGCTAGGCACTAACAAGACAGGGTTCAAGGACGTTCAAGGTCTCTGCCCTCCTGGAGTTGACATTCTCATGGGGAATATATACAGAATGAGAAGAGTATCATGGAGGAAAGTTTCCTGGGAATGTCCTATTTTAGATAAGTTGGTCCAAAGGAAGCCAATTAAGAGATGTTCATTGACCTGAGACATGAATAACAAGAAGAGCCTTTTAGGAATAGGGAAATACAAATAAAAGGCTGGTTCCTGTAATTTTAGAGAGTCCAAGAGGAGGACATGTCCTCTTAGGAACCATAACACAGCGATGCATTGTGTGGGCTCGGCAGCTAGAGTAGAGCCCATAATAGACCTTGGACACATCTTGGATCCTTTCTGAGCTTCCATGATTATTTCATCTGTAAAAATGTGATAATATAATTAATGACTATTTCCTATAGATGTTGTACAGACAAAATAAAATATTTTGTGTTCAGTGGCTATCACCATACTTGCTCATGGTAGCACATCTACAAGCACCCTTGGGTTGTGGATGACTTGATTTCTTCAAGAAATTCAAGCAGAACAATAAAAGGAGGTCAAACTTTTAGTAGGGAGTTTGGTCCAGAGGTTTACCACCAACTCAGGGTCTAGTTCTCTTCTCTCGGGTATGTTCTCCAGGGCAATCAATGTTTTTATTCAACTAGCTCCTGGCATGTGATAAAGATGGCCTCCTCCACCCTGGGCCCTTCTCTGCATAAACCTGGAAGTGATTCAGCCTTCCCACTCACACCCCACACAAGTGGGTACTGGGTATTGAACTCAGGGGCACTCCACCACTAAGCCCCATCCCTAGCCCTATTGGGTATTTTATTTAGAGACAGGGTCTCACTGAGTTGCTTAGCGCCTTGCTTTTGCTGAGGTTGGCTTTGAACTCACCATCTTCCTGCCTCAGCCTCCCCAGCCACTAGGATTACAGGCATGTGCCATCATGCCCTTTTACAATCAAATATTTTAAGATCCTGTGGATCCGTAGTGAAAAGTAGGAGCGTATGGTATGGCAGAGGAGACATGTTCCTAAGGATGGAGACAATGTGTCTAGACAATGTTGTTGCTTACTATTATCATTCAGGCTAAACAACATCAGTTCAAGGTCAATCAGGAGACCCCTGCCGTAATCTTGATTCTCTCACAGCTGTAAGAAACAGTTGACCCCGAGAATATCAGTTTCTTCACCCTAAATGTATTTGTCCAACAATTTTCTCCAACTATTATTATGGAAAATACAAAGATCTGGTGGAAATAAACAGAACCTTCCCGGTCCACATGGGGCTCATGTTCTAGTCTAGTGGGATTTCAATTATGAATTTTACAACCTCATTGAGCAGATGTTCTTAGCATCAAGGTGAAATAAAATGTGGCACAATTTGTCTATTCTCCCCTTGAGTCTTTATTTTTTTTTCCATTTTGCTTTGCAAGCAAGTGGGCAGAAATTAAAACATAATAGCAAAACTATGACAAAGTACATTTTATCAGCTTTATTTTTTTTCCTTTATTACCTCCCTTGCTGTTGGAATTGGATCCTACTAGAAGCTTTTCTTCAAGTATTTCATCGTTTCATTTTAGTCTAACTACCCTGTTTCTATCATAACATTTTCATTTGTTATGAAAAATGTTAAGAGATACGAGTAAAAACAAAAACCACACGGAAATAGAATTTATTGCCAAGAAAAATAAAAAAGGTACAGTAAAGATTTATAGCATCCCTGGGGGGAAATGTTTGATTTAATCAGGAATCACTCTAATTAACTGGTAAAAATCCATCACAGCTGATACCAAGCACTGCCACAAAAAAGAAAAAAAAAATCAATCATAGCAAATAAAACATGTAACGCAGAGACTGAAACTCAAATTTTAATTTCGGTTTACTTCTCTGGGAGCTTCATTTTCTCAGAGAGAGGTATGCTGGTTTTGTTTTACAGAAATAGTCTTATTTTTTATTCCTGTTGAAATTCATTGCTCCTTATAAAAACTGAGAATGACCTTTCTCTTTGCTCTAAGTTCCCAGCTGGGTCACTATAGAAAATGGCCAAGCCATCATGGTGATGGAGGATGATGGAGTGTCTTCTTTGGTATTGGCTGCAATTTTGAGGGAAGATTAATGAATTTTTTTCCTCTGACTAGTATAAATGAAAGTCCACATCCAGCTTAATCCTTCTTTGTCTTCTACCACTTGTACCCTCCCTATATCCCCCCACTCCACTTTGGAGGGACAATGGTCTCAACAAACCAGTGTGCCAGTATCACATGGCACACTGACTGCTTCTAAAAATTCTTTTAAGTCTCATTGAAACGTGAATGTTTACTGATGGTATCAGGCATTTGCAGGCAACATCTCTCTCTTGGCCTGGGACAGTTAGGGCACCGAGAGTGGCCAAGCTCTGGAGATTTCTTTAAGGGCCAAAATGACTGAATTTTTTTGGAGACCCCACCTCAATCTCAGCTGAGTTCTCTGGGTGAAGCTGATGCCACCCCAGTTCCAGGTACAGATCTTGTGAGCCAGACATGAACCAATCAATGGAAGAATTTTATATTCATTTTGTTTCATAAATACAAAAATGGATATATTACCAAGTGCAGCCCGACACAGGATCAATGAAAGCCATTTCCTACAGGATCAATGAAAGCCATTTCCTACAAAATCCCAGGGAAGTGGGCTCTTTCTTTTCCACTGGACATAAGCAGGTAATCATGTGTTCTCAAAATCGTTGACCTTCTCCTGGGATGGTGGTGCATGCCTGTAATCCCAGTGGCTCTGGAGGCTGAGGCAGGAGAATCTCGAGTTCAAAGTAAGCCTTAGCAAAAGTGAGGCATTAAGCAACTCAGTGAGACCCTGTCTTTAAATAAAATACAAAATAGGGCTGGGGATGGGGCTCAGTGGTCAAGTGCCCCTGAGTTCAATTCTTGATACCTAATAACAACAATAACAACAACAATAATAATAATAATAATAGTAATAGCATGTTCCCCACAGGGCAGTTGTAATGATTTCTATGAGATCATATATGCAAAGTATTTAACATATGGTGGCTTCTCAGTAAATGTTCATTGAGTAAAATATAAATAAACGTGACTGAATACATAAACTATTTTAAAAAGGAATTCCCTAAGATTTTGGATAACTTGGGTAACAAGTTAATGCCCAAGAAATATCTATATTTTCAGATCCCCTTCCCCACTTCTATACCCAATTGAAATTTTTATATTGGTACCACTAACCCTAACATTTTTAACTCATTAAACATGTTCTTAACTCACAAGAGGTGACCCATCATTTCCCTTAAACTGTGATTCTTATGTATTCTGCTCTCTGCTTCAAAGAAGTCCCTTGTAAAGTGATCCTTTCCACAGCACATCTTTTACTTTGTGTCTCTTGAGATTATTGTCACTGACTTCACTGGCTTCATAGTTTAGACCCTTTACAAATATATCTTCCAGAGTGTTATGGTGTGGATGTGAGGTGTCCCCCAAAAGCTCACGTGTGAGACGGTGCAGGAAGGTCCAGAGGAGACATGACTGGGTGGTGAGAGCCTTAACCCAACCAGTGAATGGACCCCTGATGGGATTAACTGGGTGGTGGCTGGAGGAGGTGGGTGTGGCTGGAGGAGGGGGCATTGGGGGCGTGGCTTTGGGGGTCTCTCTTTGTCTCTGGAGAGTGGAGTCTCTCTCTGCTTCCTGATCACCCTGTGAGCTGCTTCCCTCCACCACACTCTTCCTCCATGATGTCCTGCTTCCCCTCCAGCCCTGAGGAATGGAGACTCCCCTGCTGTCTATGGACTGAGACCTCGGAAACCCTGAGCCTCCAAATAAACTTTTCCTCCTTGACTGTTGCTCTGTCGGGTCCTTTAGTCACAGCAGTAAAAAATGTGACTAAAACCTTGAGATTCATGGATCCACTGCATGCCTCAGCTCAGTTGAGAGGTTTCCAAGATGTAAGAAGTGACTCTGGGTGACCCGGGGCATTGAGTCCATTCTTATTTTCCTGACTTCTATACATATAGCTTATAGCTATGCAAATGGCCTTATGGTATTCTTACCTTTAACCCTGTGATTGTGTTAGTGTGGTAATAGGGAGGCAGCATGGAGTAGTGGTTAGAGCCTGGGACCGGGTGCTATGCTTCTGATAGGCCAGTTAGAAGTCACACTTGAAATGTGGCCAGTGGGGACTGAGGAGCTGTGACTTTAATTTTGTTTAACACTCTTTTAATTAAAAATTGGAAAAATGAATACTCAGTTCAGATATTAGAAAGCTCTAGGCTTGGAACAACTCAGGTATGTGAACTTTCTTTTTCAACTGTAAACGTATGAAACCTAAATACATATGACCTACTTCTGTTAAAAATTTACATTCCAATAGAGATGTGCTGAGAGCATAAAATGTGCAGTGGGTTTCAAAACTGAAGATAAAAACAATTTAAATCTCATTAATAATCTTTATTTTGATTCTATGTTAAAATGATAATATTTTGCATGTGTTGGGTTAAATAGCAAATGTTAAAACAAATTTCCTCTGTTTCTTTTTACTGTTTAAATATTGCTACCAGAAAATTTAAAAATATCCAAAATTGCATATGTGGCTTAAATATTCCTTCCTTCCTTCCTTCCTTCCTTCCTTCCTTCCTTCCTTCCTTCCTTCCTTCCTTCCTTCCTTCCTTCCTTCCTTTCGTACCAAGGATTGAAGCCAAGGGCACTGAACCCCTGAGCCAAGTCCCCAGCCCTTTTTTATATTTTATTTAGGAACAGGAGACAGGGTCTCACTGAGTTGCTTAGGGCCTCACTAAGTTGCTGAGGCTGGCTTTGAAAATACAATCCTCCTGCCTCAGCCTCTCAAGTAGCTGGGATCACAGGTGTGCACCCCTACGCCCGTTAATTATATTCCTATTGAACAAACTGCTCCAGAGAAAGACTCAGTTCAAATCTTAGCTTATATAAGCTGTGTCAGCTTTGGCAAGTTATTTAACTGCTCTGGGCTGAGTGGAACTTGTAATGGTAAATTCATCTTTTGTTCCCTACATTTTCAAGGAAAATCTGAGCTGATGTTTACCATATGCTTTCTTCACATGCCTGACATCACATTATGCATGAACATTAGCTTTTCAATTTTCAATATTAGCTTTTCAATGACACTAATATTTTCAATTTGTATCATTGTAACTGCATCATGTATTTTTTAATCCATGCCACAATATTGATTTTGGGAAATGTCAATATGCTTTTAGCATATTTCCCACTCACTTTTGGCCATATTGCTCTGGCATGCTTTCAAAAAGATAATCAATACAACATCAACCAAAGCAAAATCAGAACAGAGATTCCTCAGGAAACTTGGAATGGAACCAGGACTTGACCTAGTTATCCCACTCCTTGGGATATACCCCCCAAATTAAAATCAGCATATTACAGTTATGTGTTTATAGAAGATTGATTCACAATAACTAAGCTATGGAACCAACCTAGGTGCCCGTCAACATTTGAATGGATAAAGAAAATGTGGTCTATATACACAATGGAATATTACTCAGCCATAGAGAAGAATAGAATTATGGCATTTGCCATTAAATGGATGAAACTGGAGCATATCATGCTAAGTGAAAGGAACCCATCCCCAAAACCAAAGGCTGAATGTTCTTTCTGATACGTGGATGCTAACACACAATAAGTGGAGGTGGAGGGAAGGTAGAAGTTCACTGGATTAGACAAAGGAAAATGAAGGGAAGGGGAGGATGTGTACAGGAAAGACAGTGGAATGAATGGGACAGAACTTTCCTGGGTTCATATGTGAACACACGACCAGGGAAACTTCATATCATGTCCAACGGCAAGAATGGGAAGTAATACCTATGTATGTGTGATATGTCAAAATAGACTCTACTCTCATGTACATCTAAAATGAAGAAATCAAAAATTTTTAAAAAAGAGGAAAGATCTATCAATGCCATGGAGAAGATGTGATGAGTATAACAGGGTAGAAATAGGGGCCTTGACCTGCTGTTGGTTCATGGAGACTACCCAGAGACTTGTTTCCTAAGAAAAAGGAATCATAACTAACACCTTAGGTTACATAAGAGCTATACAGCATATTGTGTGTGTGTGTATGTGTGTGCGTGTGTGTATGTGTGTGTGTGTGCGTGTATTGGGGGTGATTGATAGTGATGATGGTGAACAATCTGGATGATCTTCCAGACAAACATGACCTTGAAAGGTCAAAATCCTTTTGTCTGTATGGAACCTGATTTTTTTTTTCAGGGTTTTTTGTTTGTTTGTTTGTTTGTTTGTTTGTTTTGTTACTGGGGATTGAATCCAGGGCGCTTAACCCCTGAGCCCCATCCCCAGCCCTTTTTATATTTTATTTAGAGACGGGATCTCACTGAGTTGCTTAGGGCCTCGCTGCTGCTGAGGCTGGCTTTGAACTTGTGATCCTCCTTCCTCAGCCTCCCAAGCCGCTGGGATGACAGGCATGGGCCACTGCCCCCAGCTCAAGGCTATTTTAAATTCCGACACAATTTCTTTGTTATCCTGCTTTTAATGATCTCCCATCCTCACTTCCTTGCGGAGTGAGTGGCTCCTCCGACCAAGTCACAGTGCCCGCCTCCTCTCAGCCTTTGATATGAAGTTTAAATTTATTTTCATGGTTCATCAATCGATGTCTCTCTTCCGCTGGACTGTAAGATCCATTAGGGCAGAGACTGGGTTCAGCGTTGCTCAAGGTACGTTGAATAGGTGAACCTAGAGGTATTTCAGATTAACATTTGGTTTTGCCCTGAAATTATCACTATGAATTTACATTGAGACCTTAAAACATGTACTCCTATGTGAAACAGAAGTGAATTTTAGGCTATGGACTATTCCAGTCTATTAACAGGGCACCCAGAGTGAGTCTCGGGACCTTTCCCATAACACCTTTCCAGGTAACCTATCTAGATGCTGTTTTCTCAGCAACACACATTGCGCGGGAAGATGCTGATCACCCTATAGATGAGTTGGTACATCTACATCTACAAGTTTCTCTTCTCTGTGAAGAAAAATCAGTATAGGTCTTTCAAAATGAAGTGAAAGAACCCTTTACATTGTTTCTCGGCTTTTTCTATGCAACGAATCAAATACATTTAACTATCATTAGTAACTCTTGGTTTCCTTTCTGCATGTTTTTTTTAAATTTTTATGCTTTTAAAAAAAACATATTTTAAAAGTATTGTGTTGCCACCCTACCAAATGAAAGACCTGGATGAAAGAGGATATATTCCTTTATTTTATTTACGTAAAATTTTAATATAGGCAAACTTCAGCTGTTATACTACATGTCAATAACAGAGCTGCTGTAAAGATCAGCAGAGCCCGAAAGATCAGTAAAGTAGAGATGAGGAACAGAGATAGGGCAGAGCAGGGAGGATCAGTGTAGGTAATGAGGGCTAAATTGAAGCAAATTATATACCATATATTTATAATTATGTGAAAATGAATTCTAATGTTCTGTATCACTGTTATAAACCAATTAAAAGATCTAAACCAAATGATGATGATGATGATGATGATGATGATGATGATAATAATAATAATAATATATTTGCCCTTGTAGAGAGTAGAGACTATAAGAGTCTACAACCTGGCCATGCTCCCTTTCTTGGTCTAGGTGCTGGTTACAAGGTGTCCAGCCTGTGAAAATTCACCCAGCCATACAATTACAACTGGTCTGTAATTCAGAAAAAGTAATGAAGCAAGGAGTTGACTTTTGTTTGTTTGTTTAAAGGACATAGATGGAAAGTCAGATTGAAATGCCTGAGCGTTGAATATTTCAGGAAAAAAAAAATGGGCCCATGGATGGTTATGGGAAAAGGTAGCACTGGATCCTGCTGCACACCTCTGAGAAGAGATTCTGTGTGCTGCTCCATGCAGGGTGGCTGAAAGGACCATCTGGAGAGCATAGGAGACCATGGAGAGATTGGAGGTGGGACCCGAAGCCCAGAGGCTGGCTCCTAAGCCTGGCTGCTGACCAGTGCACGCAGTTACAGGCAATGCCGCTCGAGCTCGGTGCTGGCTCCCACCAGAAGCACTTGGAGGGAGGGGCTGAGAGAAGCAAGGTTGGGGTTCCCCTCCGGAGATATTCAGGATGCTGGGAATTGTTCTAAAGCTCCTCTGGTGATTCTGGTATTCTTCCCTGTTGGGATTATCCTACACTATGTTCCCATGTGCAGCTCGCTATGATAGACTATGGTACATGGCTTCTTCAACGTACATATTGCTTCAGAATATATAGGCTTAAAAATAAAGATATACATGGAAATAACAAGTACCAAATTAGAGGTAGGGATTGCGTTCAGGAGAGAGGAAGGGAGCAAAAACCAGGATGATTACAGGGGTGACTTCCACATGCATACGTTTGAATTTTATGTCTATTTCTTTTTGTTGGTGCGGGTACCCGGGATTGAACTCAGGGGTACTCAACCACTGAGCCACATCCCCAGCCCTATTTTGTATTTTATTTAGAGACAGGGTCTCACTGAGTTGCTTAGGGCCTCACTAAGTTGCTGAGGCTGGCTTTGAACTTGGGATCCTCCTGCCTCAGCCTCCTGAGCTGCTGGGATTACCAACCTGGTTTATTTCAATAATTTTCTTAAGCTGGTTAGTGAGTGCAGAGAAAGCTGAACTCCTTCATCTGTTACCATAATTTATTGAGCCCCTATTTTGTTGAAGGCTTTTTTTTCTAGGTTCTGGGGATGTACAGCTGGGAAAAAGGACAGACGCTATCTTCATGCAGCTAACATACTAATCAGGGAAATCAGATAATAAATACATACCTAACAAAATACATATTCTGTAGGGCTGAGATGGGCATTATGGATAAAACTAAGCAGGATAAGGAGATAAAAGGCTGAGGCAGGGTGGGGGTGGGGGAGAGGGCTGTTTTAGTTAGTGGTGTCAGGAACGGCCTGTCTGATACGGAGACATTTCAGAGGCCCGAGCACATGGGGAAAGGAGTCAGTGGACATTAGGAGCAGGAAGCGAGGCGTGGAGGGCTGGTGCTGGGAGCCATAAATGGCCAGGAGGAGGGAAAGAGGCAGATGCCTGGGGGAAGGGACCCCAGCTCCTGTAGGGCTACACTGCTAGGGCCAGGAATCGGGCTTTTATGTTCTGTGAGAGAGGAAGTCTCTGGAGGGTATTGCAAAGAAAAGCCCTATTCTTTATGCCTTTTGTATGCCTACAACATTTCATAATAAGCTAAATAATGGAGAAGTGCTATCAGACACTGATACTGGGAGAGGCATTCATTTCTTGGATTCACTATCTACCATCAGAGATGCTCATGGTACCTTGAGACACCCTTGAAAGCAAATTTGTTAAGTGCAGAGCTTTAATTTGTTAAGGTGGTCCAGGCTTCTAATCCTAGCAGCTTGGGAGGCTGAGGCAGGAGGATCACCAGTTCAAAGCCAGCCTCAGCAACAGTGAGGCGCTAAGCAACTCAGTGAGACCCTGTCTCCAAATAAAATACAAAATCGGGCTGGGGATGGGGCTCAGAGGTCGAGTGCTCCTGAGTTCAATCCCTGGTAACTCACCAAAAACTATGGAGCTAAAGGACCCAAGAAAGAAGCGTGTGTTTGGGGTGGGGGTGAGGTAGAGAGTAGTGGCTGAAAACAACGTGAATATTCCGGATTAGACGTCAGATCACATTATACAATTGATATACCCGGGCGCTGGGAGACTTCATCTCCACACGGTGGTCTAGGCAATTCTTAGGAGATCAGAATAAAGAATCAAGGAAGGCAGAGACGAGCACAGGAACCAGAGCACCATCTTCTGATTCTTTTTAAAGCTTCCCTTGTAAATGTCTCCCGTGTCCGTTCTGTTATGGAGAAGGGTTGCATTTGAATTTCAAACAGCTCCACTGTTCTTAGAAGAGACTCCAGTAAATTAACTTTTTACAGACTGACACTGTCTCCAGTCCATTTGCTCTGGGGACAGCAGGCTGCTGAGAAGCATTTGGAAGTTTGTACTTTCCATTGGAAGCTCATTAGAAATACGTGGCCAACCAGGCGCAGTGGCACACGCTTGTGATCCCTGGGGCTGGGGAGGCTGAGGCAGGAGGATCACGAGTTCAAAGCCAGCCCCAGCAAAAGTGAGGCCCTAAGCAACTCAGTGAGACCCTGTCTCTAAATAAAATACAAAATAGGACTGGGGATGGAGCTCAGAGGGTGAGTGCCCCTGAGTTCAATCCCTGGTCCCCCCCCCCCAAAAAAAAGAAACGAAATACATGGCCATTTGTTATGTTCCTGGTTTTCTACCCAAGGGAGATGGGTAGAAATCCTGAACTGCTTCGTTTTTAAGACGATTTCCAAGAATGCACAAATATGTTGACATGGGGGTGGGGATAAGGGAGGTTGGAGGGAGACCCATGAACAAAGCCTTGTTGTCCCTTACCCAATGTAGTCCATCTGCAGTCTTTGTTAAAATAAGCTCAAGGGAGCTAGAAATGATCGCCTCTTCATTTTTTGCTCTCTCTTTTTTTGTGTGTGTTTTGTCCTTTCTATTTTAGGTGTGGCTAGGAGTGCTCAAGCTGCCAGACCGTGAAGAATCCATTTAAAACCAATATATACTGTTCATGGCTGTGGGACGAGAGAAAGGTCAATTAATAATTTCATTTTAACATTCGCCTGCCAATTTTGATAAAGCTGTGAGTTTGTGGTCCATGAAGGCGTCTGAGCTGCACTTGTAGGGGTTGAATGCCGACTAGTGCACCCCAGTTTTGCAAATGATGGTTAAAAATAAGATAGCTGTGTTTGTATTGAATGCTGTGTCTGGAATAGAGGACCATTGATTGTTGCAATGGTGGAAGGAGCCTAAGACCTCAAAGACGTGTACAGAACGAGGTCAAGAAGTGCAAGTGACTGTCCCTTGGTAGAGAATGGAACTCTTTTGTATCTATATTTTTAAGCAGCTTTAATGGAATGATAATAGCTACTAATTATCAAGCATTTGCTTTGGACCCAGCATCTGCAATATGCTTAAGATCCACATTTCTTGCTGGGCACGGTGGCACACCTCTATAATCCCAGCAGCTCAGGAGGCTGAGGCAGGAGAATCGTGAGTTCAGAGCCAGCCTCAGCAACTTAGTTTGAGGCTCTAAGCAACTCAGGGAGACCCTGTCTCTAAATAAAATATAAAAAAAGGGCTGGGGATGGGGCTCAGTTAAAAAAAAATCCACATTTCTCACCTGGGCATCTTGCTACAAGGGACCTTCTGCTTCAGTAGAACTGGGGTAGAGCTTTGGACTCTGCATTTCTAACAGTCTCTCAAATGGTGCTGACATCCACATGTCCGTGCACAGTTGGTCTAGCATGGCACTATAAGATGTGTTGTATAATATAAGCAGAGTGTCACTCGGGGAGGTTGTTAGTACTATTACCTCTTTATAGATGAGGAAATAAAGGTGCAGAGGACTTAGGTGGATTACCCTGGTCTTGGGTAGGAAGCAGCAGACATAATTCTATCTGACTCCAGAGCCTGCAAGCTCAATAAGGATCCTCTAACTGCCTCCCATCAAAACGGAATCACTCTTAGTGGTTTTATTCTATAATTAGCAAATAAATTTTAATAGGCAACATTATGTCTAAACCTTTCGATTTAGTCAAGTCAGTTGCCCTTCATTTTAATGGGCTGGTGCAGCCTGTATAAAAGCTTAGTTTATTAAGGGAAGCTTGTATTCTTCATTTCGACCAGCTCGTAATCGCAAACCACCCTGACATTTCCCTGTCCGCGTTTGGCATACTAACTGTTTTGAATGTTAGTCTGGTTTCATGGGAGACATTAAAGGAGAACATCAATCTTAGCTCAGAACATGCCCTGCATGAAAAATCAGGCCGGGTAAGGGTTTCTGTAACATTTGCCAAACTAATCAGTGTGGATACGCACAGAGTAAGCATTCACGTTAGGTATTAAAGCAATTTGTCTACATTGAGTTCAATTCTGAAACATTTATTGAGCACCTACTAGCTTCAAGTGCTGTGTCTCAGGCTATAGTGGAACAGAGGTGAATAAAGTGAAGCCAGGATTTGCTAGGATCCTCTTATGGTAGTCTCCCATCCTAAAGCATCCAAGTTTGGGATAGTTAATTAGCATCAGGGCTGAAGACATGTTCATGAATAAGGCAATATCTGCTTGCATTAGACACATTTAGTTTTGAAGCATCCTGAGAATAAAAAGTTCAGTGCTATTGGTCTGATTCCTTGCCCTTCATGCAAATGAATTATTTGCTTTGTGTGGAAATGTTTAATCACTCACTCCAGTCTCTTGTTGGCTGAAATTAACGCATGCTTTAAATTTTCCAAAACAGTCTCATGATATGGAGAGAGAATAATAGATATCATCTGTGAACATCAAAATTATCCAATTAACTAATGCATATTGAATACCTACCAAGTGGAATACCATGGTCCAAGTTTTGGAAAACAAATGTATTAGGCCTTGTCTGTACCCTGGAGGAATTAGCAATCTAATTCAGTGATTCTTAAAATTTTATCTGCAGACAAATCACCAAAAGTCTATTTATACAATTACATTCTATTTAGCATTAATAATGAATTACCTATGGATACACGAGATAATACGGGTTCATCTCAGAATCAGCAAGTGAGAGAAAAGTTAAACTCAAGGGTATATGCTGAACGTATTCATTGTAATGAAATTAATTGTTATGAGTAAACCAGACAATGCTCAAAGAGGCTCATGATCCTGAAGCTGTTTTTCATGAAAATATCTTTGTTCTCCATCACCCAATCTACGGGAGACCTTCTCTGTTTATTTCTTCATAAAATTTACTGTAGTTTGTGATTATATATTAATTTCCAAGAGGGCAAGAGTTACTTGTTCATTGTTTGCTGCTGTATGCCTGATGGTTTTCCAGTGTGAATGAAATACCCAGTGGATATGTATTGCAATAATCACTGCAGGCTTCTTGACAGTGACATTACTATTATTGTCATTATCACTATTATTATGATAGCGGCTATTTCTATTTACTTGTCTTCTAACTAGTAATAGGTTACAAAGGGATGATCTCAAATAAAAATAATAATTTAAATAATATTATAATATGATATAAATTATATATTATTATCTTACTTATTTATAAATTATGATATAGTCTGCTATAAATAATATTATAGCATGATATAAATAATCAAATATAATAGGAGAGACATAAATAAAGTTACAAAGGGAGGATCTCAAAAATAATTATCAAACTCAAAAAAAGAAATCTCTAGGAAAAATTTATGATCCCCAGTTCATAAACCAATTCAGTAGTGTGGGATCCTTCAACAAAATCTGTACGGATGGCTTTCTAAGATGAGAAATCAGTTCATTGAATAAATGATGCAAGTCAGTCTTCAGTTAAGGTCCTTTAAACAGTTAATGGAACGGATAATCCGTAAGGTGAACTGACCTTTCAATCAATCTTTATTTTACACATCGTAGGAAAGACAGTAGAGTCCAGCTGAGTTGTTCTCAACACAGACTAGAAACTTCAGGGCCCTGGGTCTCCTCTCCACGCCGTGAAGTTCTGAGTCTGTTGTTTGAACTAGTTCCTAGGCACCAAGAGTTTGTAAAACTTCCCAAGTGATCATAATGTTTCTGTTAGGAAGAGCAGTTGTGAAAGGAAGGCGCATTGTGTGTGTGTGTGTGTGTGTGAAAAGATTCCCATCAGTCCCTTTCTAGCTGTGTGATCTGATGCAGATTGCTTAACCTCTCAGAGCCTCTGGGTTCAATCTATAAAATAGGTTGATAGTGATTTCCTTAGAGTTGAAGGTTAGACATTATATGAATTTCCAACACACAGTAGATCCCTTTCATCATTTCTGTGCTGAGGTTGACAAATCTTGTGTTCTTTAGTTCTGTTCCAAAAATGTTAGTATATTGACATCCTAAGTCCAGGACAGCATCTTCTCCGGGCTGTGGAAATGGAAGTTGTGCCTCTAAATGATCAAATTGTTAAATGAGGCCACAGCTTTATGATCAAATCTGTCTTTGTTGTTGTTGTTGTTTTTTTGTACCCCGGATTGAGCCAGGGGTGTGTGTGTGGGGCTGGGGGGTGGGGGTTAGCCACTGAGTCACATCCCCAGCCCTTTTTTATGCTTTTATTTTGAGACAAGATCTCACCAAGTTGCTGAGGCTGGCTTTGAACTTGAGATCCCATGCCACAGGGATTATAGGCACGCGCCCCACGGCTCAGCACAAAACTGTCTTTGGAATGGCAGCCCCCCTGAACTCACAGTATCCCCAAGGAGGACCAAAGACGTGGTATAAATTGATAATTACAAATTGATAATAATAAAAATTAAGCATTTGCTGTGACCCAGGCCCTGCTTCGTAAGCTCTGTATGTCACTGCATTCAATCCCTAGAGCAACTCCCCTGGCATCCGGTGGCACTTAATATCATCTTCATTTGATAATGAAAGAAAAGGAGGCACCGAGATGTGTCCCACAGCTGGGACACGGTGAGGGGAGACTGGAACGCAGGCAGCCTCCTTCCGGGGATGCTGTCCTCAGTTCTCTCTCCCCGATCGATCCCTTTCTTGCAGAAACCAGCCCAACGTGAGTGAGTGCAGTCCTGAGTCACTGGATGAGCGGGCTCTAGTCAGAGGCTGTGTCACCAGGTGACTTTGTCATCGTGTGGGCCATTTTTCTCTCCCACAGAGCTAGACAGTGCAGCCCACTACACACTTGGGATGTGTGACGTTGGCCTCGGTCGAGCCTAGAGCTGCTCAAAACAACAGGAGGTCAAATCAAGTCAGAGAAAACGACACGCGACCGAGAGACTCAGTGGCTTGTGTTCTTGATCATTGCCGTTCTGACTGGAGCGAGACGGCATCTCAGTGCAGTTTTCATTTGCGTCTCTCTAATCGCTAGAGATGTTGGACATTTTCTCATATGTTTGTTGATCGTTCCTGTTTCTTCTTCGGTGAAGTGCCTGTTGGGCTTCTTTGCCCAGTTATTTGATTTTTGGTTTTTGTTTTTAGTTTTGGTGTTGTTTTATGAGTTCTTTGTATCACCTGGAGATTCATGGGAGAAAAAGTTCACTGATACATTGCTGGTGGGACTGCAAATGGGTGCAACCACTCTGGAAAGCAGTATAGAGATTCTTCAGAAAACCTGGAATGCAACCACCATTTGACCCAGTTATCCCCTCCCTGGTACATACTCAAAGGACTTAAAATTAAAATACTATTGTGACACAGCCACATCAATGTTCATAGCAGCTCAATTCAGAATAGCTAAGCTATGGAACCAGCCTCGGTGACCTCCAACAGACGAATGGATAAAGAAAATGTACACACTGTGGAATATTACTCAGCTATACAAAATTAAATTATGGCATTTGCCAGTAAATGGATGAAACTGGAGACTATCATGCTAAGTGAAATGAACTGATCCCCCCCCCAAAAAAAAACAAAGGTAGAATGTTCTCTTTGATATGTGGATGCTAACACACAATAAGGGGCAGGAATAGAAGTTCATTGGATTAGACAAAAGGAAATGGAGGGAAGGGAGAGGGATGGGAATGGGAAAGACAGTGGAGTGAATGGGACAGAACTTTTCCCGTGTTCATATATGAACACACGACCAGGGAAACTCCACATCATGTCCAACCACAAAAATGGGGAGTTAGACTCCATGTCTGTATAATATGTCAAAATACACTCTACTGTCATGTCTATATAAACAGAACAAATAAAAATAGAGAGACTCATGAAACACAAGATAATATGAGGCTTCTCTTCCCTAACATGCATAATGTTTTACAACAATTTTTTAATAAGTAGAGGAGCGTACTCTAAAATAATGATGAAAATACATCATAGTAAAACTCATACGCCAGTAACCTCGCTGTTCATTGTCAAGTGTGATGTACTGTGGATAATCGCTTGCACTATACTTTTCTGTGATTGGAGAGCTGTGGGTTTGTTTGCACCACCAGCCCCACAGACATGTGATCAATGCTATGATGTTAGGATGACTACCATGTCACTGGCAATAGGGAGATTTTGGTCCCATATCATCTGATGGGACCACTGCCATATATTCAGTCTGTTCCTGACTGAAATATCTTTAGGCAACACACAACTGTTCCCCTACAAATTTTGGTTAAGGAAATGATTCTTCATTTGTCTGATTAGATGCATTTGGGAACCAAATGTTAATGAGTTTGAAAAGAAGCAGATGGACTGAATATATGAAACTAATGTAAACTCCTATAGATATGGAATTACTTTTGAATTCTATATAACAAAGAATTGACTTTACATCTTGAAATTTTTTGGGGGGGATACCAGGGATTGAAATCAGGGGCACCCGACTGCTGAGCCACCTCCCCAGCCCTATTTTGTATTTTATTTGGAGACAGGGTCTCACTGAGTTGCTTAGGGCCTCACTTTTGCTGAGGCTGGCTTTGAACTCACCATCCTCCTGCCTCAGCCTCCTGAGCTGCTGGGATTATAGGTGTGTGCTGCCACCGCGCCTGGCTACATCTTAACTATTTTTACATGAAGTTTTCCTGCATGTAAAAATAGTTAAAATAGAAACTTCTTTGTATACATTCTCTTGTTATTTTAGTAAGTTTTTCAGCTCTAGTTTTCCCTTCTATCCTTCAACTAAGGCCAGGAATCTGTCCCTAGTGGACTGAGTCTCTTTTAGGTGCAGGCTCTTGTCTAAGACAACCCTATAATTACCCTTTGTCTACCTGCTGAATTGTGTATCTGTGAGGGTGGTTGGAACATGGATGAAAATTTAGAAAGACTCTTCCTTTTAAGTGGACACGTGGATCTTTGGAGCCCAATTTGCATTTGGGACTTTTGCTGTCTCTAGATATCAGTACCATCGTGCCGTTTACTGGAGACTTGAAAATGGTTAAAGGAATTTGACTTTCCACTGAAGTCATTCATTCCCTTATCCAGTGACCATGGATCAATCCATAAGCAAAGGCCTGACAGTATACTGTGGTGGGTATAAATTAATTAATGGACAAAACACAGTCTTCCCCAAGCAGCTTGTAATGCTGAGGTGGGCTGAAAAGTGAAGGATTTATATCCACCTCCTGCAGCTCCATCAGCTACCATTTTGGGGGGGGTGGGGGTGAGGATTGGGGGGCGGGTACCAGGATTGAACCCAGGGGCATTCGACCACTGAGACCCATCTCCAGCCCTATTTTGTGTTTTATTTAGAGACAGGGTCTCACTGAGTTGCTTCGGGCCTTGCTTTTGCTGAGGCTGGCTTTGAACTCTCAGTCCTCCTGCCTCAGCCTCCCAAGCTGCTGGGATGACAGGCATGCACCACTGTGCCTGACCATCAGCTACCAGTTTGGATTTTGCATGAGGTAAGTCAAGGGAGTTGAAAGGGCTGGGTCCTCATTATGGCCTCACTACCTATGTGCTGAGGCCAGGTCTGCTCTCCAGTGGAACGTGGCCTGGCCCTGCTCCTCCCCCCTCTCAGTGGGGGCATCCTGGATATCGTACATGGCCCTCCTAGGCTTTGCATATATGAAACGAAGCTAATAAAAGGCCTCCCCCATAAGACTGTTCTGAGACTTCAAGAGTTGTCATACAAAGCTTTTATCATAGTGTTTCAAACACAATAAATGCTTGGTAAATGATGGTGAGGATTTATCTTCAGAATGGTTGGTTTTATACCTATTTCCTCTGCAGTGGCTATCTCTAAGATCTTTTTATTATTATTATTTATAGCATCCTTGGAAATATCAAGTAAGTGTCAGAAAATTGGAAAAAGACCAAAGGCTTTTTAGCAGCTTTAATAGTCATGTCCGTGCACAATATTCCAAGCCCTGAATATTGTCTAGATAGAAACATCACTGAGCTCCTACAGGAAATAATGGTAACTATCTAACATCTTAAGAAAATAAGGAGGACCAGGTGCCGTGGTGCACACCTGTCATCCCAGCAGCTGGGGAGGCTGAGGCAGGAGGATCGTGAGTTCAAAGCTAGCCTCAGCAAAATCCAGGCCCTAAGCCACTCAGTGAGACCCTGTCTCTAAATAAAATACAAAATAGGGCTGGGGATGGGGCTCAGTGGTCGAGTGCCCTGAAATCAATCCCTGGTACCAAAAAAAAAGAAAAAAAAAAGAAAAAGAAAAAAGAAATATGTAGGTATCCCTGCTAGTGCATTTAATAGTGAAGAAGCAGCTCCTTGTTAATCAAGACTGTATTTATTTATTGGAGGATATTCCAGGTTGTCTTCCCACACAGATGAATGTGTTAAACAGGTTAATGTGACTTTATTTTGTCCAATTGAAAACAAACTTTCCTGAAGGTCTGGCAGACAGCTTGGCTTGATGTTTTTATCTACGGCCTTCGCTGTCACACCTGGCTGAGGCCAAACATGCACACACGGGAGCCTCAGTTAACTTGTGTTTGCCTTGCAGAGGGATTTAGAATAATTGAGGCCCTTCCGATTCTCAGGAGTTGTTTCCTTTGGAAATAAATACACTTTGGCTCTGGGCAGAGTAGAACAATTTGAAATTAATGGAGAACTTTAAATTTTTCTTTCTTCTTCCTTTTTTAAAGGACTACATTGTACAAACCTTTGGAGTTTGGGAACTCATGATCATTAGTGACTATCAAAAATCTGGGCGCCCTCCATTTGACCCAGCTATCCCACTCCTCATATATACCCAAAGGACTTAAAATCAGCATGGTACAATGGTGCCACCACATCAATGTTGATAACAGCTCAGTTAACAATAGCTAAGCTATGGGACAAACCTAGGTGCCCTTCAACAGATGAATGGATACAGAAAATGTGGTCTATATACACAATGGAATATTACTCAGCCATAAAGAAGAATGAAATGATGGCATTTGCCAGTAAATGGATGGAACTGGAGACTATCATGGTAAGTGAAATAAGCCAATCCCAAAAAACCAAAGGTCAAATGTTCTCTCTGATATGCAGATGCTAACACACAAAAAGGGGAGGGAGGGGAGAATAATAGAAGTGCATTAGATTAGTAGAATAGTAGAAGTGGATTAGACAAAGAGGAATGAAGGGAAGGGAGGAGGATGGGAATAGGAAAGACAGTGGAGTGAATGGGACAGAACTTTCCTGTGTTCATATATGAACACACGACCAGTGAAACTCCACATCATGTCCAACCACAAGGAAGAATGGGAAGTTAGACTCCATGTTTGAATAATATATCAAAATGCACTCCAGTGTCATAAATAACTAAAAAGAACAAATGAAAAATTTTTAAAAAAGAAAGAATACAGAGCTACTTTAAGACAACAGCAACAACAACAACAAAAAAATCTGGGTTACTGCACAAATATGATGATTGACCTTACTACCTAGCATCTTGAGAATGGTGCTCTCTACACTTCCACCCTGATTTTCCAGTGTTTTGGGTGGGCTCTCAAGAAATCAAGTGCATTAATGATAGTGTAAATCTGCTAAAAATTCAACTCACGGATTCCTTTTTCTTTTCCTGGTATTATTTCAAATGGCTCTTAAAGGGCCAGGCACCTGTGAAGTCTAGTGCTCTCTCCTGACTGCCTCCAGAGTCTGGAGAGGGGGTCTTGAGTTTTGAAAAACAGGAAGGACCTTCCTCTGTGCCTGCAAATTAGAAGTCCCCAGGGATGATTTATCTACGGAGAATGACAATATGCAACTCTGAGATTCTGTTCTACTCTCAGAATTTGCTGAATAGGTAGAAGGGCCTATGAAGAAAATACAAACTAAGGAAAATTTCCAAAACATGGAAGCATTATCAGATTTCTAAAAACAAGTTATACATAACATTCAATGACTCTTTTTTTTTTTGAGGGGTACCTGGGATTGAACTCAGGAACACTCTGTAAGGGTCCGGCGAATCGTTGGAGAAAGAGACCACAAGAGACCAGCTTCATGCAATGAGCAGGAGGGAGTTTATTGAAGAGGATCCTAATTCAGCGCGCTGGGGTTCCGTGCTCACTCAAGAAGGGAGAGCAGCCCAGAGCCCCGAGCAGAGGTTCAAGCAGAGCTTAAGTACACTTTTTGGGGAGGGTGGGGGGCTTTGCATACATCAGAACAAATCATCATGAGGCTCGGGAAAATTGAACAACAACTCTGAGACGTGATTGGCACATTCATTGGCCGGAACTGCCTGGGCAGGGGTGATTGGTCACTCCTAAGCAGGGTACACATTCAAACTGATTGGTTTGGGCCCTGTGACACACTGCACAGGGCCCTAGGCTAAATGGCCAGTAGGGCATTGTCTTAACTATCTCAGGAATCTGGGTGTAACAGAGGAATTTAATAATACCTAATCTTTTACATTTTAATTCAAGCTTTCCAGCTTAGAAACTGTACCCTTTCAACTCCACCACTGAGCCCCATCCCCATCCCTATTTTGTATTTTATTTAGAGACAGGGTCTCACTGAGTTGCTTAGGGCCTTGCTTTTGCTGAGGCTGGCTTTGAACTCATGATCCTCCTGCCTCAGCCTTCCAAGCAGGTGATGTGCCCAATCTTGGAGGGTGTCCAAGATAACAGGCATGTGCCACCGTGCCTGGCTCAATGCACTTTTTATTTATGCAAAAAACTAATTAAGGTTCCTCTCTTGAAGAACCCCAAGCTGACCTTCAAGTAAACTCCCGCTCATCCTTCAAGACCTAATTCCAATGCCGAATGGACGGGTAGCCTTCCCCGAGAGACCCACGGAGAGCTTCAGTGTGTTGACAGTGAGGTTTTGTGCACTGTGTTTCCCCACTCCCAGCAGATAACTCCCTTCAGGGCAGGGATGTACTCTGTTCAACTTTCTGTCTCCAAACATTTTACTGAAGACAATGTGAACTGACACCACACACCCTTGCTGGCTACCTGGCCTGGGGAGGCAGGCTCCCTCCTCCCACAGGGCAGGAAGCCAAGGCAGCTCAGGAGCTGGGCACCAGGACCTTTTAACTGTCTCACTTCTTGCTTTGGCTGTTTTCCTTGTTACGGGCAGATTGCCTATGGGTTCACTTTCTTCATATTATAGATGTCACAATGAACTTATCCAGGCAAACTCATACTTCTCATCTCCCGTTGGATTATTCCAGTTATTCAGATGCTATAGTGTGGATGTGGGGTGTCCCCCAAAAGCTCACGTGTGAGACGGTGCAGGAAGGTCCAGAGGAGACATGACTGGGTGGTGAGAGCCTTAACCCAACCAGTGAATGGACCCCTGATGGGATTAACTGGGTGGTGGCTGGAGGAGGGGGGTGTGGCTGGAGGAGGGGGCATTGGGGCGTGGCTTTGGGGTCTCTATTTGTCTCTGGAGAGTGGAGTCTCTCTCTGCTTCCTGATCACCCTGTGAGCTGCTTCCTTCCACCACACTCTTCCTCCATGATGTCCTGCCTCCCCTCGAGCCCAGAGGAATGGAGCCTGCTGTCTGTGGACTGGGACCTCTGAAACCCTGAGCCCCCAGATAAACTCTTCCTCCTCTACAGTTGTGCTTGCTTATCAGGTCTTTTAATCCCAGAAGCGAAAAATCGACCAAAACATCAGGTGTTTTAAGACATGGCTGGGATTTGTTTCCATGCGTTATGATAAGGTACGCAGCCCTGGAAGTGAGTGTCCTGGAGGGAGCAGCTTTTACCTTCACACATACCTGGAAGCAGGAAGCAGGAAGCAGGAAGCAGTGCACTCCACACAGGGACGCACAGGGAAGCACCAGAGAGCAGAGGTAGTCAGGGGGAGAGTGGCCCATATGTTTGCTGTGGGTTTTGTAGGAAGAATCACACCCAACAGAGCAGTCAGGCTAGGGACTGACCAGTGGAGTGATCTCTGTGGCCTTCTGTGGGGAAGAGGAGTGACTTAGCAGTCTAGTTCTTGGCCCTAAGTAGTTGAGGTGTGTTGAGAGCCACAGCCAAAGGGGCCCCAGCAAACTTCCAGCTGCCAGCAAACTTCCAGCTGCCAGCTGATGATTGGCTCACAGCTGCCCCAGCAACATCTAGCTGATTGGCTCCTCCACGGAGCTGCTCATTGGGGGACTTCTTTGGCTCTGCCCACGCAACCCAGCCAATCAACCTCAAGAGCAGGAGGATTGTGGGAGGTGGAGAGGCGTGTGTTAGGGTGAGAGGCTTGTGGAAGCCGGTGGTGGCAGTTGGGCTCTGAGGGTTTTTTCCTGAGGAGCTGTTTTGTTTGGCCTGTGTGGTTCTAAAAATAAAGTTAGTTTCTTTTGACAAGTGGCTCCTGAATTGTGCCCAGCCAGACTGAAGCAGAGGTGGATGGATGTGAGTCCTGAATCTAGTAGTTCAATAGAGGAGGTGGTGGGATTTGGGGGCTGGGATTGGTTGGTTTGCATATGAAAAGTGTACCCCTGGGGTACCTTGTCTGTCCCCTCCAGGAATGATGTAGGAGTTCCTTCCAGTTTCAGGGAAGTCTCAAGATGTCAATGCATCAGAACCAAAAGACGCGCTTAACACATCAGCTCTAAAACTGATGGCTGGGGAGGATGTCTCTGCGTGGCCCTTTCCGGCTGATGAGAGCTCGGCTTGGAGGTTTGGAGCTAACTTTGATTGAATGGATTTACTTTGGATTGAGAAGTAAAAATGAAAGGAAGAAGGAGGGAAGGAGAAAGGAGGGTGGAAGAAGGTAAGAAACGGAGCACATGGTAAATACTCAGAATATCTTTGATGAATCATGAATAAAAGAATGAATGGATCAATAAAGATTGATCACCAGTATGTCCAGGCCTCATCTTTGCATCCGACCCCATTGCATCATTCATAGGAATGCAAATCCCTGTGTTAGAGCCAATAGGAATACCTGCAATTTAAAACCTTGATTTTTTTTAAATATTCAGTTGTTTAATCATTATTAACAGTAGAACATAATCATTAAGTAAAAATTGGAAAACAGAAACGTATAAAAAGTTTCCCAGTCTCACCAATCACATAAACTCTGGTTTACATTGTTGCCTTCTAATTATCTTTTTTCCTTTTTCTTTCTTTTTTTTTTTGTTTCCGGTCCTGGGGATTATTGAACTGAAGGGCACTCAACCACTGAACCCCATCCCCAGCCCTATTTTGTATTTTATTTAGAGATAGGATCTCACTCAGTTGCTTAGCACATCAGAATTGCTAAGGCTGGCTTTGAACTCAGGATCCTCCTGCCGCAGCCTCCACAGTCACTGTGATTACAGGCGGGTGCCACCAAGCCCAGTTTTTTCCCTCATTTTATTTACTTATTTTAAGCCCAGCTAAAATTTTGTATGGGTAATTCTACATCTTTCACTCTCTTACTTTTGGCTTCTCTTTCAACATTTCTCACATGTTCACTTATATCCAAGAAAAAAACCTGCATTAAGTGAGCAACAGGTCAAAGTTGAGTTTCTAGCAAAGTAAACCTTAACCTGCCTTGAATTTGCTTAGAGAAGTCTATATACATTTAAAAGAAAGTGACCTAATATCACCAATGTTAGGTAACAGCAGTCGGGTGTGGCTCAGAAAATGCACTTAACTCGTGAAGAAATCAAAAGAAGAACTGAGGAAAACCCTTTTGCTGTGTAAATTACTACAGGAATTAATAAGCATCTTCACTGAGTCAAGGGTGAGCATAATTTCAGCACCTAATAAAATGAAGATCAACCTTTTGGAACTACAATTTCCCATTACCAAACAAAATCATTTTGTCCCAAACCAGGAAAGAAACAAAGCAAAACTACCAATAATTCTACACTGTTTATCAACAGATAAAAGTTCATAGGCTTTGGTTCAATAATTGTATTTCTACAGTTCTATAGGAAATGATCCTAAATCCAGAAAATAATTCATGTCTGAGAATATCCATCACAAAGTTATTTATATATATAAACAATACATATGGGGCTGGGGTTGTGGCTCAGTGGTAGAACGTTCACCTAGCACATGTGAGGCCCTGGGTTCGATCCTCAATACTACATAAAAAAAATAAAATAAAATAAAGGTATTAAAAAGTACATATAATTTATGTATAGAAAGCAATTAGAAACCACATAAATTTCACCAAAAAAATGACTAAAGTTGTAATATTGTTCGTAATAATTAGTTGTAATAATTCAATCATTAATGCCTTAATTTTAATTATAAATTAATAGCTATTATGCACTATTTCAGCTATCACTGATAGCAGATGGATTGGTGCATTCTACATAGTCCTAAAATTACAGCCTGTAAGGGTCATGCCTACCTTGTCCACCTGGTAGTGGTTTGTGCCCACTCACTGAAGGGTTCAATCATCTGCTTCATCAGTGAGCAATAGTTCATTGGTTTAATGCATTCTTTGGATTCTTCTAGCTAAAAACCTCAGGAGAAGGATTGCTCCGGCTGATATTCTGATTTCTGTGTCCACTAGTGAATAATCTAGGGGCTCCTCCATTTTGAAAAAAAAAAAATTCCCATTTTTCAAAGGAGACAAGCGACTTAAAGAAGGATTTGTCACTGAATCGCCTCGCGATGAAACGAAACACGTCCGATACATGGACGTGTTTGTTTACAAATTATTGTAAATCAGCTTGTCAGAGAAATTTGGGAGCCACGGGTTAGAGAATAGCAGACTCACAAATGCTGCCAAGATCAATCAGAAATGATGAGAACAAAAATAACAGGTCTCTGGGGAGATAGGATCAGTTGCCAAACTGGAAACTGCATATGATTTTTTTTCCCCAGGTTGCTCCTGCAAACCAGAGCTCTCTGATCTGGAGGACAAGGTTAGACAGGGACCTCAATATTTCAGTCACCATAGAGGATATGAATAACTCTCAAGATGGATCGTCTGCAATAAATTTGTCTCGGGGTGACCCAGCTGACTGTAAGAGGAGACTAAGGTTATGGGCTGACACCCTCTCCTCCCCCTGCAAGTGTTGACTTCAATAAATTGATGGGTGTGATCAATTTATTTCAAAATATTCTCAATCTTCATATCCCCCCCCCCCCCCGCTGCAAATCCATGACCACTGCATGTCAATGGCTTGCTGTGGTCCTTAGAACATAGAAGAAAGAACTGTGTGTCAGCTCCTCCTACAGGGCTCCAGAGGTGTGTCTGCTTTGGTTTTGTCTCTTGGAACTCTGTTAACCCTGTGCGAACAAGCCTATTGAGTCTGCTGGATGACACAGAGAGGTCTGGTCACTGTACTGCTCCAGGCAATAGCTAATCATCCTCAGCCAGGTGGGTGTCAAGAGACCTGTCAACTGGCTACAGATGGGTGTAGCCCAGGTTAAATAAACCTGTCTTAGATCATCAGTGCTAGCTGACTGATCAGTAAAGTCATGAGCAAACATTCCTATGATATGAAGGTTTTGTGACTGCTTGTTACACGGCATTATTAGGGCAATTGATAACCAATACAATGTTCACAAAAACTGGCAGGAAAAGAAAGGAATGTGTGTTCTTTCTTTTCTGATCAGTCATCAGGATTTATCCCATGTGTTATGAATCTCTAATCCATCTCCTCTCCTCACCTTCACCGTGGTACTCCCCATGGCTAGAAACTTCTCATGCAGTTTCCTAGGACTCTGCCCTTCTCTCACAAATATCACTATAATTTGCTCCAGCGTTCAAAGATTCTGGGTCAAATTTTGTAGAGAAAGAAGAGAAAGGCATTAACGCTCATTGATCATCTACTTTATTCTGGGCACTTCATGAAGCTTATTAATAAGTTATACTAAATTAGCCAACATGGTTTACTTACATGCTTTATTTCACTCTTCATCAAAACCCCCCGGGAGATTGATGTCATGTCCCCCCCTGCCCACCACCACCACCGGTGACAGAAAAGAAGTTTTTCCAGGTTCAGTAATTGAGTCTACATCACACAGCAGGTACTTAGGAGACAAGGTCACTATTTATACACCCTCATTTAGTGGTCTATGTGACCTGGTCCTCACAGGGACCATTTCTTCTTTGATCTGTGCTGGGCACTGAGGATTCACTTGGGGTTATAGCCGTGCAATGGTGGATACAGAAGCTCATGACTCTCTTCAAGGAGAAAATGTGTGTCTTTTAGTGAGAGAGGGAGAGATGAGGAGGGAGAAAAATGGCTTCACACCAGACACAGGGAGAAAAACAGGGAGAGGTGTGTCAGCCTTTAAATATGCCACAGTTTAAAAATATAAAGTCATTAGCCAGGCACGATGGCACACACCTGTAATCCCACCAGCTTGGGAGGCTGAGGCTGAGAGTCCAAAGCCAGCCTCAGCAACTTATCAAGACCCTAAGCAACTCAGTGAGACCCTGTCTCTAAATAAAATGCAAAATAGGGCTGGGGATGGGGCTCAGTGGTTGAGTGCCCCTGAGTTCAATCCCCGGTAAAGTCAGCTCCTCCTGCTCCCCCCAAAATGTAAAGCAATGAAAGCAAAATGAGAGCAAAACTCCAAGGTGGCTATTTCATGTCCCATCGGAAGCTCCACTCCCTTCTTCCACTAAAGAGCTTTTCTGGTGCTTGGGAGCCTGGGAAAAAGTCTATTCTGTTTAGGACAATAGAGTCACACAGACCCCCATGGTCACTGTCAGTGCTGCACGCTTGGGTTCCACTGCTCCTTGTTTTCTGCATTCCTAGATTATTTTTCTGAATATGAGAGTCCTAGGGGAAGATTTCCCCTTCTCCGTGTCTCAAGTTGAGGAATGGATCTGGTGATGGAGGCTGTAGAACCCTGGGCTCCATCGCCCACTCGGCTTCTCTCTCCTAAGCCACATTTTATCCACCAGCAAACTCCCCCGATGAGACTTCATCATGTAACCACAATCGACTGCCTGTCACTTCTGCCACTGCAACCACCATCTGACCTGACTTCATTTGGCCAGGGTGGCTGTGGTCACCTGCAAACTGGTCCCCTGCTTCACTGCAAATGCACGGGTAGAGTGACGCTGGTACAAGATGAGACAGTGTCATTCTTTTTTTTTTTTTTGGTACTAAGGACTGAACCCAGAGGTGCTTAACCATGGAACCCACCTCCCCAGCCCTTTTTATATTTTATTTAGAGACAGGGTCTCACTGAGTTGCTTAGGGCCTTGATAAATTGCGAGACTGGCCTTGAACTCCACCTCAGCCTTGGGAGCTGCTGGGACTACAGGCATGGGCCACCGCGCCTGGCTTGTTGTTGTTGTTGTTGAAAGCACTTATCTCCTTTCAAAACATGAAAATGTCCCCAATTTGGAGGTCCAAGATGGTGGAAAAGAGGTGCCCAACCCTCTCCTCCTCCATGAGAAGAACCAAAGTACCAGGTGTAGAGCTGCACTTTGAGGTGAGTGAGGCGGGAGGACACCGGAGATCAGCTGAAGAGAGACTGGAGCCTTGTACGTTTCAGAGACCTGGGGCAACAGAACAGTAAGAGAAACAAAATGCCCTGGCACCTGCCACCCTGCCTCCGCCGCTGGGAGAGGAAGCAACTCCCCTTTGCAGGGACATTGGTGAAAGAGAGGGTCCCAGCATACCAGGTCGGCGTGGCTGTGGGCAACCTGGCTGCGAAAGCTGCCCAGTCCCCACAGGTTTTCAGCCCACTCAGGTAAGTCACCTGAAATCTTCACAGTAGACTTGCTTTGGAAGATGATCTGAATACCCAGGATGCTGTTGCCAGGAACCATCTAAAGAACTGAGCTACTGTCTGGGCTTCGTCTGCTCTGCAAGGAAGAAACCCAGGCCTATGCCCATCTGTTGGATTTCACAGACATTGCCCTGCACTGGTTCGGGGTCTATCTACCATGTGGGTGTGAGTTGGCCCAGCACAGTGACTATGACCAAAGCCTGATGCATGGTAGGGGACGGATGTTGTGACACAGGTGGCCAGAGGAAGCCACCTTCAAGAACTGGGAGATCAGAGTGCTTGTCTCTGAGACCAAGGGAGTGGCCTGTTGTGAATGGATGTATGTTAGCTTCAGGACTAAACCCAGGTGTCCACGTGGTTCCTGACATCCCTCCCCACCCCACGGTGCACAGATGCCCATTGTAATAGGGTGGGGAGGAAGCACCCTGGTTGGTTCTTGCTGTTGCTCTGTGCCTTGGGCTGTTTCTGCATCCCTGAGCTTATGCTGTAGCTGAAGGATCTGGTGGCAGGGTGGGATGGGGGAGAACAGCCTGGAGCCAGACATTGCCCTATATCTGGTACCTATGGCCAAAGAAGAGTTATAGGAACACTTCTAGATGTGTACAGCTAGCCATGCGAGGATCACTGTGGTTGCTGTTGCCATTCCACTTACAGGATCCTGCCGCCCACCTATGCACCTTGTGTGGGTATTCACTGGGGTTAGAACTGGGTGGGAGCACCACAAAATGGCTGCAGTTCCTGCCACTGCCTTTTTCTTGACAGCATCTGGACCCATGCCACTAACTGGTGCTTCAGGCCCCTCACCACTGCTGGGGTTGCAAATGCCTGCTACCCCTGATAGTACCACGGACAGCACCCTAGTACCTGAGGAAACACCCATCACCCAATAGGCACCAATACTCCTATTGTAGGAGGAGCCACGCAGTGAGGACCCTCACCCATTGCCCTCTGTAACACATCTGCCTGAACTGCTAAGAGGTTCCCACCTTGTGTGGCCTGCAGACACACTGGATCTTTCCAAGTCTCCACGGCAGGCAGTGTATCCAAAAAAGAAGCCATTAGCAGATGACACTATGATAGTCCAGTTGGAAATAATGCCAATATTGCCTATCAAACCACTACCCCGAGACACATCGTCAGAAGAAAGCCACTTACCAAGAAGGCCACCCCATTAAACCAGTGGATATACTTGATTCACCAGATGCATAAATCAGAATCCGTGAGCATAAGAACTATGAAAAACCAAGGTGATATCATGCATCCAAAAGAACATGATAGTTTTCTAGCTACAGATCCCAAAGAAATTGATATGGATGATATATTTTTTTTCCTTGTCTTTTCTTTTTCTTTTTTTATTGATTGTTCAAAACATTACAGAGCTCATGATATATCATCTTTCATACATTTGACTCAATTGGGTTTTGAACTCCCATTTTTACCCCAGACACAGATTGCAGAATCACATCTGTTACATACTCACATTTTTACATAATGGCTTATTAGTGACTGTTGTATTCTGCTACCTTTCCTATCCCCTACTATCCCCCCTCCCCTCCCCTCCCCTCCCATCTTCCCTCTCTACCTCTTCTGCTGTTGTTCAATTCCCTCCTCTTTTTTTCCCTCCCCCTTGCCCCTCATAATCTCTTATAATTTTGTGTATCATTGAAGGTCTCCTACCATTTGCATATCCTTTCCCTTCTCTCTCCCTTTCTCTCCCCCCACTCGTCTTTGTTTACTGTTAGTCTTTTCCTCATGCTCTTCCTTCCTGTTCTGTTCTTAGTTGCTCTCTTTACATCAAAGAAGACATTTGGCATTTGTTTTTTAGGGCTTGGCTAGCTTCGCTTAGCATAATCTGCTCTAATGCCATCCATTTCCCTGCAAATTCTATGATTTTGTCATTTCTTAGTGCTGCATGATACTCCATTGTGTATAGATGCCACAGTTTTTTTATCCATTCATCTATTGAAGGGCATCTAGGTTGGTTCCACAGTCTAGCTATTGTGAATTGTGCCTCTATAATCATTGATGTGGCCATATCCCTATAGTGCGCTCTTTTAAGGTCCTCAGGGAATAGTCCGAGAAGGGCGATAGTTGGGTCAAATGGTGGATCCATTCCCAGCTTTCCAAGGAATCTCCATACTGCTTTCCAAATTGGCCTCACCATTTTGCAGTCCCACCAGCAGTGTACAAGTGTACCCTTTTCCCCACATCCTCGCCAATACTTATTGTTGTTTGACTTCATAATGGCTGCCAATCTTACTGGAGTGAGATGGTATCTTAGGGTGGTTTTGATTTGCATTTCTCTGACTGCTAGAGATGGTGAGCATTTTTTCATGTACTTGTGGATTGATTGTATGTCCTCCTCTGAGAAGTGTCTGTTCAGATCCTTGGCCCATTTGTTGATTGGGTTATTTGTTATCTTATTGTTTAATTTTTTGAGTTCTTTGTACATTCTGGATATTAGGGCTCTATCTGAGGTGTGGGGGGTAAAAAATTGTTCCCAGGATGTAGGCTCTCTATTTACCTCTTTTATTGTTTCTCTTGCTGAGAAAAAACTTTTTAGTTTAAGTAGGTCCCATTTGTTAATTCTTGTTATTAACTCTTGGGCTATGGGCGTCCTATTAAGGAATTTGGAGCCCGACCCCACAATATGTAGATCGTAGCCAACTTTTTCTTCTATCAGACGCAGTGTCTCTGATTTGATATCTAGCTCCTTGATCCATTTTGAGTTAACTTTTGTGGATGGCGAGAGAAAGGAATTCAATTTCATTTTGTTGCATATGGATTTCCAATTTTCCCAGCACCATTTATTGAAGATGCTATCCTTCCTCCATTGCATGTTTTTAGCCCCTTTATCAAATATAAGATAGTTGTAACTTTGTGGATTAGTCTCTGTGTCCTCTATTCTGTACCATTGGTCCACCTGCCTGTTTTGGTACCAGTACCATGCTGTTTTTGTTACTATTGCTCTGTAGTTCAGTTTGAACTCTGGTATCGCTATACCTCCAGATTCACACTTCCTGCTTAGAATTGCTTTTGCTATTCTGGGTCTTTTGTTTTTCCATATGAATTTCATGATTGCTTTATCTATTTCTACAAGAAATGCCGTTGGGATTTTGATTGGCATCGCATTAAACTTGTAGAGAACTTTGGGTAATATCGTCATTTTGATGATGTTAGTTTTGCCTATCCATGAACAGGGTACATTTTTCCTTCTTCTAAGATCTTCTTCTGTCTCTCTCTTTAGGGTTCTGTAGTTTTCATTGTATAAGGAAAACCACTCCATTCACAATATCCTCAAAGAAAATAAGATACTTGGGAATCAACCTAACAAAAGAGGTGAAAGATTTATACAATGATATGGATGATATTGATATGGATGTATTTACCTGATAAAGAATGTAAAAGAATGTTTATATTAAAAAACACTCAATGAGTTTCCAGAGAATGCTGATGAACAGTTAAATGTCATTAGCCAGATAATGCAGGATATGAATGAGAAATTCAGGAGAGAAATAAAAAATTTTGAAAAAGAACTCAACAGAAATATTAGACACGAATGCTTAGTAAGTCAAATAAAAAAAAAAACAGTTAAAAGGCTCAACAACAGACTAAATCAAGTCAGGCACAGTGGCACATGCCTGTAATCCCAGTAGCTCAGGATGCTGAGGCAAGAGGATCGAAAATTCAAAGCCAACCTGAGCAATTTAGCAAACCCTGTCTCTAAATAAAATACTAAAAAGGGCTGGGGATGTGGCTCAGTGGTTAAATGACCCTGGGTTTAATTTCTGGTACCAAAAAACAAACAAACAAACAAACACACACACACACACACACACACACACACAGAGAGAGAGAGAGAGAGAGAGAGAGAGAGAGAGAGATAAAGAGAGAGAGATTAGATCAAGTAGAAGAAAGAATATTTGAACTTCAAGATAGGTTTTGTTTATTTATTTTTTAAATCTTAGTCAGACACACAAAAAAAAAAACCAAATAAGAAGAAATGAAGACATCCTTGGAGACCCTGGGATACCATGAAATGCACATATAGCCACATTTTCAGAATATCCAAAGACAAGAGGAAAAAAAAGTTAATGTCAAACAAAACAAAACAAAACTGTAAAACCATATTCAGCAAAATAATAGAAAATTTCCCTAATCTTAGGAAAGATAAGGATGTGTATATACAGGAGGCTCTGAAATGGACATGAACAGAAGAGACCTTCACTGTGGCAAATTATAGGAAAATGGCCAAAAGGAATACAAAGAAGGGCTGGGGATCTACCTCAGTTGGTAGAGTGCTTGCCTTGCATGCACAAGGCTATGGGTTCAATCCCCAGCACAACACACACACACACACACACACACATGCACACAAAAGTACTACAAAGAAAAAAAATTCTAAAGTCTGCCAAGAAAAGCAGCAATTCACACTTAAAAGTATCTCTATCAGAATACAGCATAAACATTAAGAGCCAGAAAGATCTGGAATGATGCAATTCAAATCTTGACACAAAATAAGCACCAACCAAGAATACTACACTTAGCGAGTATACTGAACCAGAAGATCATAATAAACCCCCATAGACCAATAACAAGTAATGAGAACAAATCAGCAATAAAAAGTCTCCCACCAAAGAAAAGCCCAAGGCTGAAAGATTTCTTTACTGAATTTTTTAAAATGTTTAAAAACTTTAAAAAACTTCATTAAAAATTTTTAAAAGCTTAAAAAAAACTAATATCAATTCTTCTCAAACAATTCCATAGAATTAAAGATGAGGGAAGCCTCATCATCTGAGACCAGCACTGCCCTACTACCCAAATCAGACAAGGGATACAATGACCAAAAGAAAATTATAGACCAATATCCTGCTAAACAGAGATTTAAAGTTCTCCACAAAACTAGCAGCTGGGATTTAACAGCACATCAACAATATCATTCACTATAACAAAGTTGATTTAATTCCAAGGATGCAAGGATGGTTCAAGAGATGTAAATTAATGAGCATCCTGTCAACAGAACGAAAGATAAAAACAATATGATCATCTCCATAGATGCAGAAAAAATGCATCTGATAATATCCACCATCCATTCATGGGGAAAGGCCTGAAGAAATTAGCAGAGAAGGATTGTAGCTCAGCATAATAAAGGGTGTATATGACAAGCACAAGGCCAATGTCATGTTGGATGGGAAAAAGCTGAAAGCATTTCCTCCAAGATCAAGAACAAGACAAGGGTATCCATTCCTATGACTCTCATTCAATTTAGTACCCGAAGTTTTGGGGCAGAGCAATGAAGGAAGAAACTAGGCAGAAAATAAATGACATACAAACAGGAAGGGAGTAAATCAGCTACCCCTGTTTGCAGATGATATGATTCAACATATAGAAAAAACTAAAGATCCGCAGGGAGTGGTGACACAAGCCTGTCATCCCAGCAGCTCAGGCAGGAGGATTATGAGTTCAAAGCTAACCTTAGTCATATAATGAGACATTCAGCAACTCAGTGAGACCCCGTCTCTAAATAAAATATGAAAAAGGGCTGGGGAGGTGGCTCCATGGGTGAGCACCCCTGGGTTCAATCCCTGGTACCAGAAAATAAAAACAACGGCAACAAAAAAATAAACCTAAAGATTGCACCAAAAGATTATTAGAACTGATGAACAAGCTTGGTGCAGTAGCAGGAGAAAAAATGTACATACAGAAATCAGTAGGTTTTCTATATACCAATAATGGTTTGCTGAGAAAGAAACCATGAAAGCAATCCCATTCACAATAGCTACAATTTAGATAAGTAACATGCCTAGGGATAAAGGGAACGTGAATATCTCTACCATTCAAGCTACAAAACCAAAACAGCATGGAAACTGGCGCACACACACACACACACACACACACACACACACACCAACGGAACAGAACAGAGATCCCCGAAATCAACCCATACATCTACAGCAACGGATTCCCAACCAAGGTGACAAAAACCTATGAGAAAGGGCCACCTCTTCCATCCGTGGTGCTGGGCAAGCTGAATATCCACATGCAGCTTGACCCTCTTTCTCCTCCTGTCCAAAAAGAAACTCAGGATGATCAAAGACCTACATGTAAGACCTGAAAATCTGAAACTATTAGAAAAAAAAACACTTCAAGATACTGGTACAGGTCACAATTTTCTGGATAGGACCCCAAAGCACAGGGACCATAAGCAAAAATGGATAAATGGGAGTGTAGTAGAGCAAAATGGGGACTTCAGCAGTGTAAGAGGTGACGGACTGTGGCTTTGCACGCTCACACACAACAGCTCTGCTGACTGACACTTAACCACAGAGGCCTGCAGGGGCTGACAGGGACCTGTAAGAGACAACTGCAGTGGCAGAAGCAGGAAACACAGCAACGGGACAGAACAGTCCCCCTTTAGGCTTAGGGCAGTGAAAGTCCCCATGCTGTATGAGCTCAGAGTCCCCAGGCTGTTGACAAGCTTAAATCATATAAGGAATGTAGAATGTACCCTCCAATAGAATCACACCCTACTTAATGCACTTGCCTCGATGCACCCTAAACTCACCTGCCTGGTGCACTCTAAACCCACTATGTATAAAAGTGAAAGCCCTGCTGTGCTCGGGGCTCAGAGTTTGGGAATTATCCCTCTGGGCCATGGCGCCACTAATAAAGTGTTGCTTTTAGATCTTGGTGTCCTGACCCACGTTTTCTGCTTCAGGATTATATCAGACTAAAAAACTTCTGCACAGCAAAGGAAACAATGAATGGAGGGAAGAGATAGCCTACAGAAGGGGAGAAAATATTTGGCAACTGTTCATCTTACAGAAGATTAAAATCCAGAATATGTAAGGCACACAATAAATCCCACAACAACTGCATTGAATAACTACCACATAATCTAGTTAAATTTGGAAAATGATCTGAATAGTCACATCTCAAACCAGGAAATGCAAGTAGCTAACAACCATGTGAGATAATGCTCAGTATCATTAGCCATCAGGGAAATGCCAATTGAAGCTAAAGGGAGTTAGCAGCTCATACCAGTAGCACAGCTATTATCAACCATCCCAAAATAACAAATGCTGGAGGAGATGTGGATAAAAAGGAGCCCCATACATTGTGGGTGAGACTGTGAATTAGTGTAGCCTTTATGGACAACGATATGGAAGTTCATTAAGAAACTAAAAATAAATCTACCATATGATCCAGCTATCTCACTTCTGGCTACATCACCAAAAAAAAAAAAAAAGAGAGAGAGAGAGATCAATATACCAAAGAGAGACTTGGACATCCATGTTTATTGCAGAACAATTCACAATTGCTAAGATATGAAACCAACCTGGGTGCCATAAATAGATGAATGGACAAAGAAAATAGGGTGCATCAACACTGTGGAATATTACTCAGCCATAAAGAAGAAGGAAATCGCGTCCTTTGCAGCAAAACAGATGGAACTAACTGTAGGAGATTGTGTTAAGTGGAATAGACCAGCCACAGAAATAAAAGTACTACATTCTCTCTCCTATGTGGAAGCTAAAAAATATCAATATGAAAGTAGAAGAGTGATTACCATAGACCAGGAAGGGTGTGTGAGGGGTGGGAGGGAGAATGACGAAAGGAGGTTGGATTTGATTTCTTGCTATATGTGCATATGGAGATATCATGCTGAGCCCCATGAATATGCATAATTAATACACGGTAATAAAATTAAAATATACACCCTATTTATTTATTGGCCTTCTTCTTGTACAGAATAGAAGGTTCATGAGGCTAGAGATTTTTCTTCTTTGGTTTACCTACAGTGCCTATCACAGACTATGTTGAGTGACTTTGTGCCAAATAAATGGGTGAGCCTCACCTATTTATCCAGGGCACCATTTAATGTAGTGTTTAAGAACCTGGGCCACGGAGCTAGACTACTTCTCTCAAGATGCCTGCCCTACCACTTCACAATCCATGGACATTTAGTTCACCTCCCTAAGTTCCAGTCTTCTCATCTGCAAAGTGGGTAAAACCATCCCCTGTGATCTGTGGAGGGGCTGCTGATGGAGCTCTTAGCCTGTGTCTGGCAGGTATCGTAAAACCAGCAGATGTTTATAGTTATTATTATTATTTTAAAAAAATCAGTATTCAAATGCTTCTTTTGCTTTCTTTGGTTGCAGAATGATTTCAGAAGAAAAATAAGACGTGGGAGAAGCGAAAGAGCTTTGAATGAACGCCTCAGCTCATTTAACCCTCATGACTACCCTATGAGACAGTGTTGCTTCCTCATCCAAAAGATGAGGCCACTGAGTCATCATAAAATTGAGTAACAGGTCCAAGGTCACGCAAGGGCAGAGCTGGGATTCGCATTATCTCTGGGTTATTCTAATGACCTTGCTCTGACATTGCAGGCCCTCATCTCCTCACCTGACAGTGACATTGAGAAGCATTGACACATTCCCTGAGCACCTTGGTCTTTCCTGGGTCTGAGCATGCTTATGCCCACTCTGCTGGGCTCTCCTTTACCACCAAAGATGCCCTTGGAAATCCTTCTTATCTTTTCAGGCCTGCACTGGGGCTATTTCCCCTTTATCCTTTCTGATGGGCCTCAGATTTACCCCCCTTCTTTCCCTTGCATAAGACAGACACAACCTTCTCCCTGATGTGTTAGTTATTCTTAATCGTCTCCCTTCTGCATAAGATTGGGGTCTCCTTGAGTGTGGAAATGTCGCAGTTCTCATCTCTGTGTCTCTGTAGTGCATGGCATGGCACAGCGCAGTCACGACCTACACAATTCTCACCTGTGCTAACTGCAAAGCCTCCATTACATTCCCTGCCAGGGTGCACACAGGCCCACCACTCAATGCATGTTGGCAAAACCTATGCAAAAATCACGTGGATGATCCCGAGGAGTTCCGACCTGTGACCAACGGCTGCAATATGTTGGCCAAGTGGCCAAGGGCATAGGTAGTGGTACCACATCAATATCCTCAGGAAAGAAATTCAAGCATTAACTGTAAATCATAAAGCATTGCTAATTTAAAAAGATAAACTGAGCCAGGCACAGTGGCACATGCCTGTAATCCTAGCAGCTCGGGAGGCTGAGGCAGGAGGATCATGAGTTCAAAGCCAGCCTCAGCAAAAGCAAGGCGCTAAGCAACTCAGAGAGACCCTGTCTCTAAATAAAACATGAATAAAAGGGCTGGGGATGGGGCTCAGTGGTGAAGAGTCCCTGGGTTCAATTCCCAATATTTAAAAATAGAAAGAAAGATAAACTGATGTAACACTGTAAACACAAAAATCACACAGACACTTTGAAACGCATGGGGCAGGCAAGTTTGGAGTATCTGGAAGGTAATTTTAGTTCATGCAGCTTGTATCTAAACCTGGCACAGAAGAGGCATGCAATCAATGGTTGCTAAGTTGTAAAGCTGATTTGAATTGAAATAAACCACAAATGTATGACTAGGAAATTGAGGAAGTACCAAAAAAAAAAAAAGAAAAAGAAAAATCAGGAACAGAAAAATCCTTTCTGGCCCTTAAATAGTTTCCTATAATTTGATGTATCTATCTATCTATCTATCTATATATATATATAGAAATATCTCTTGAATGCTAAAGATAGCACAAGTAATTGAAGGTGGCCTGAAGGATGACAAGGGACTTGACTGGGAAGGAAAATTCATCTTGTCACTTATTACCTGCAATCCAAATTTATGCAAGACCAGCCAGAAGGCAATTTTTTATTTTATCCCTGATAAACCAGAGCTTAAGCTACCCAAGCCTGTCATCTTGAATGTCTCCAACAGTCACTCAAATCGTTGGTGTACTCTTGTTGGGAATGGTTGTTATGACAATGGTCAGGCTCTCTGGATTTTTCTGAAATACCACGCAGGACACTCTCATGGTCAAGGACTGACTGTAGAGGGACATGGCATGGGAAAGACGTTCCTTGCATCATCTCAGGAAGGCACACCGTCTTGGTGCTCCTACCCCCACCCTCCCCAAACAGCCTGCCTGCCCAGGACAGGTTTACAGTGAAACCTGAGCTGTATGTTGAATTTCCTCTCCCTGCAGCTGTATTTGTCTTAATTAATGCTTCGAGGTGGGAGCGCAGGTTAGCATAGTTCAAACCTGGTGCATGCTATTTTATGATGGCGGTTTGAGTCAGCTTTTCCACTGCTGTGACTAAAGGACCCAACAGCACAATTGTAGAGGAGGAAAAGTTTATCTGGGGGCTCACAGTTTCAGAGGTCCTAGTCCATAGACAGCAGGCTCCATTCCTCAGGGCTCCAGGGGAGGCAGGACATCATGGAGGAAGAGTGTGGTGGAGGGAAGCAGCTCACATGGTGATCAGGAAGCAGAGAGACTCCACTCTCCAGAGACAAATAGAGACCCCAAAGCCACGCCCCCAATGCCCCCTCCTCCAGCCACCCCCACCTCCTCCAGCCACCACCCAGTTAACCCCATCAGGGGTCCATTCACTGGTTGGGTTAAGGCTCTCACCACCCAGTCATGTCTCCTCTGGACCTTCCTGCACCGTCTCACATGTGAGCTTTTGGGGGACACTCACATCCCAACCGTAACAATGTCTATTCCCCCCTGGTCCTCCATGCTCACCTCCAGCCTTTGCTAGTTCTCCCTCTGTCCCCGGGAAGCTGATCTCTGTGGGCTGTAGTATCCACAATCTCTTTCCCTTTGACTTCCGGCTGGGTTTCACTCTTTGTGGGACCCCGGGAGAGGAGGCACAGCCAGAGGAGAGGGAGTTGGGGGGTCCTCATCTCCCTGGCTCACTCCTTGCCAAGACAGGAGGCAGTTGTGGTCTCTTTCTAAAGCCCTGGCTCCTGGGGGACATCTCCTTCCAACTCTGGCAACCTCTCCTCCTTCCATGCCTCTTCATGCCTCGACATGGTAGAGGCTTCACCAGGACCCCTCTGTGCTTTCCCTTAACCCCGCCCCTACTAAACTCTCTGTAACACCTCTCAGGTAAGTGCGCCCTTTCTCTCTCCTAGGAATTCTGTTTCATCCAGGTTCCAAGGTCAAGACTAGGAAAATAAAATGACAATAAAACACCTTCTATTTGTACAGTTTTTGCCATGAGTTTTGCTCCTCAGAACATCCCAGATCTCCTCTACTCTGTCGACAGTAAGGGCCTCACCATCATCTTCTTTTTCTCATAGCATTTACCATAATCCAGAAGTCTGTTGTTGATTAATTTTTAAAATATGCTTTATAGTTTCTCTCTTCCACTGGACTGTAAGCTCTAGTTGGGCAGGTATCTTGTTTATTTTCTTATTCAACAGTAACTGATACCCACTAGAAACAAAGCCAAAGAATGAATCCTACATTTCTCTGTGGGGAAATAGATGAGGTAACAGAGCTAGTCACCAAGTCAGGCCCGGACGGAAAGGTTTGGTTCAAGCACATGATCATGAATTAGGCTTCAGAAGTCACACAGGCACAGCTTAAAGCATAAGAGCAATATTGTGGTGGCTTCTAAATTCTAGGTCCAGGTCTAAGTTTTATAGCAGCCCATCCATTGGTAGATATTGTATTCATTCATTTTTCTGTGGCTATAACAAACTGTCTGAGGCTGAGCCATTTTAAGAAAAACAGATTTATTTAGCTTATAGTCTTGGAGGCTGAAAATGGAAGATCAGGTGGACCCATCTGTCTGACCTATGGTGAAGTCCCCCTTGGCTGTGTTGCAGTATAGAGGGGGGCATCTGGGTGGGACCATATGTAAGAGGGAGAGATCCCATGGATGGTGGGACAGGAAGCCAGAGAGCAGAAGGACCAGTCTTGTCCTTTTTGGGGGCAGGGGGCGGGTACTGGGGATTGAACTCGGAAGTGCTTAACCACCGAGCCCCATCCCCAGTCCTATTTTGTATTTTATTTGGAGACAGGGTGTCACCGAGTTGCTTAGCACCTAGCTAAGTTGCTGAGGCTGGCTTTGAACTTGCAATCCACACCTGTTCTCGTGGAAACTAAATCACTCTAAGAGACCAACATTGATTCTTTTTGAGGGAAATGATCCAATGACCTAATTATCTCTCAGGAAGCCCTGCCTCTTATGGGTTCTGCCACCTTTTCATGCTGAACCAATGGAGACCAAGTTTCCAACCTATAAACCTTTGGGGGACAAACCCCTTCCAACCAGGTATCATAAGTAAGGAGGAGGTCCTAGTGGGCTGGAATGGTTACTCTGGCTTTGGCATTTGGAGATGCCAACCTAGTGACATTTAAACTCCATTTGGCTTATAAAAGAGGCTCAAGTGTCCTACCCAAGTAGACGGAAGCATAATAGGTACATGAAGTTCCAAAGAGAATCAGTGACAGCATTTCTGATTCACTTGGGAGCTCACCACTATGTCATTCCTCAATGGCTGGATTAAATAAGCAAAAAGAATTCCTAGGGTTCTAAGATGCTGGGACCAAATGAGACTTAATGGCTTTACACAGGCAGTAAATGGCATCTACACTTCCTGTCCGCCATAGGATCATTTTTCTACTGTGACAATTGGAGAATTCCTTTTTTTTCTTTTTTACTTACCAAATTAAAAAAAAAAAAAACCCTGTGGACATTATAGATGAAAAGCAGAGCACAGAAGTAGGGTACATAGAGGCTTTAGAGAGAGCCCCCTGAAAAAATGCAAAGTCCCACAAATTGAAGGGGAAACCATTAATAGCCAATGAGCCCAAGGCAATTTGCAGACAGCTGGAGAGGAAAGCCACCTCTGTTTGTAATTCAGTTGATCAAGACTTTATCCGGGTTCCAGTGAGTTTACAACCCAGAGGTTTGTAACATCACCAGAAAAGCACACCGTGAAGGCTGGAGTAAAGCATTGGGGACTTGAGCCCATGGAGTTTCCCAGAAATAAGATGATTCAAGTTCCTCCCTCGGCAGGCATTCCCCTGAGAATCAGCCTCCTCCGTCTAGAGGCTTTAGAAATGCAGCCATTGTGTTCAGGCTGCTTTGTGTCGCACTCTCCAGCTGGATCAGGTCTCTCTTAATGAAAAGGATGAGCAGAGCACTTAGTGGCATCTAAGAAGGGGCCTTTCATTTCTCTGGCAGGACCTTTGCCACCTCTATCGATGGGGATGTTTACTGAGCCTCGTGGAGAAGTGTCAGCTGAACTCTGCATTCAGTACATTAGCCCTCCTGGAAGCCTAGTCAGTCCCTGGGGAAGAGGCAGAGGTACAGAGAGGGAACTGAAGATTGGGGTGCTGCTCTAATGGGTCAGTTTCCTAGTATGCTTTTATATAAGTTGCTTCTCTTTTCTTTTGGGGTCACAGGTGCATGTATTCCTTCTGAGAGCAAAGTCCCAATAACTCCAACACTGGGAATTCAGTGAGATGCTCCCCGTATTCCCAAACTCCCTCAAATTAAGTGGTTCAACTTGTATCTATCAAATAACCTGGCTGTGAGCTCCGGAGCTGCAGGATGACATTCCATTCATCTTAAGTGACTCAGCTTAGTTAGATTCAATAAGTGGGTTGAGTACAGGAAATACATCTCTCTGTTTTCTACAACTCGTTTGAACAGAGGGCTCGTCTTTTAACCACACTGGGTTGATGCCACAAGATTCTCCCCTTCTTTTTCTTTGTTATCCAGGTTTATTTTCCAGTAGCATGAAGTGTTATCTGTTATCTGTTGATAAGAAGTAGCTGGTTAAGTTAGTTAGAGCAGACAGCTGAACTAGACAGCCACACCCAAGAGATGGAGAGTGGAATTTTGTCTGCATGGATCAAATCAAAATCAATCAGGTCTCTACGAAGATGACAAGGATGTTCACAGTAGCTTTAGTAATAATGACTCCGAAGTGGAAAGACTGCAGAGATCCATCATGGAGAATAAACAAAATGTGGATACAGACACAAGAGAATACTACTCATCCATAGGAAAGAGATGAATCTTGATACAGACAACCACTTGGATGAATCTCAGAAATGATTCGTTACAAGAAAGAATCCAGGTACGAACGGGTGAACAGTGTCTGTGTTCATTTTAGATGAAATTTAAGAGTCGTTGGAACTCGTCCAGGTGACAATTGTCACAACTGACGTGGCCTGAATATGTCACCTGCCAGGGGAATTTGCATGCTGTCTGCTTCCATAGGGCCACTCAGGGGTGGGAGGTCTGCTTCCCACGTTCCCCCATGGGCCCCTTTAGGTGGGGGGCGGGGTCAGAGCGTGGTTTGCGTATTCAGAATGTAAGATGGGTTCCCTCGTCCCCGCTAAGCCCCAGGGTCTGTGTGAAGCGCAGGCTGCGTCCTGCCCCCAGGTACTCCATGACCACGGGAACTGCCGTTTCAGGCTGTGCCTAGCCCTGAAGTATTCCATTGGATAAAGCAGCAGTTCTTCACGAGTCCCTCTGTTTTGAACTAAAGTGCCAAGGGACAATGACTCTACACCTTGTTTGTCCAAGTACCTAACCACCATCTGCCTGGCATAACCACGAGGTGCAAGTTAAACGGTTATGCTAATAAAAATGACCACTTGTGAACTTCTTGAATTAAATCAGTAGCAAGTGGGTGCATGCAGGTTGATATTAACCCCAGATCAGAAAAAGCAAGACCACGAACTTCTCAAACACCAGCCCAGGCCAGGTACGGTGGCCCACGCCTGTGATCCCAGAGGCTCAGGAGGCTGAGGCAGGAGGATCGCAAGTTCAAAGCCAGCCTCAGCAACTTAGTGAGGTTCTTAGCAACTCAGTGGGACCCTCTCTCTCTAAATGAACTATAAAAAGAGCTGGGTGGCAGGTTCCAGATTCTGGTGAGTCCTCCTGCTCAGGCTAGGTGAAGCGCTTCAGGGCTGCTTACTGGCTGCTGCCTCTGGGGGGCATCAGGAAACAGGCCAAGTGACTTGGCAAAAGTCAAGCTGTGTCCCTGTAGCCTGCTGATTTTAAGTCCTTTTGGTGTATACTGAGGAGTGGGATAGCTGGGTCCAATGGTGGCTCCATTCCCAGCTGTCTGAGGAATCTCCAGACTGCTTTCCAGAGTGGTCGCACCAGTTTGCAGTCCCACCAGCCATGGAAGAGTGTGCACGGGAATGATTTTTTAAAAAATGGGCAGGGAGGACTGGGGATGTGGCTCAGGGGTTAAGCGCCCCCAGGTTCACTCCCGGTACCCCAAAATAAATATATAAATAAATAAATGACCACTGAGTGGGTCAACCCTTCCCCTGAGACCTGAAACCCATAGAAGAGAACCCTCCCAAGACTGGAAACGGTGCCACAGGCCCACTCATCATCAGACCACCTGGTGTGTGTGTTCCAAGGTGAACAGGAGCTGAACCTCCAGTTCTGTCCCCAGGCCTCAGCTCTGCTTGACCTCCTTGCTTAACGTGGCCCCTTTGAAAGTACCTGCCCCCCAGCTCTGGGCCCACAGTGAGTCCCACCCTCTGAGCTGCTCCTGATCTTACCTGAGCACCTTCAGGGACTCCGTGTTCACATCTGCTCTGTCCTTGCTCAGGGCACAGGCTCCCCTGATCTTGTGGCCACCTCCCCCTCCCCCCCCCCCTTATTTTTTCTGTGACGTGTCACTGCATACATATGATGTGTGATCGGAACGTTTCAGATATTAGTGATTAGAGTTGCTGTAGAAGGATGGTGACTGCCCAGCTCGTGACTATCAGGTGACACGTGAGTTCTTCTTCCCAAGTATGACCAAGAAAATGGCGTAGCTTGTGGATTCATTGTGATGTGATAAACCCTGACACCGTGGAAGGACGCAGACACCTCTGGTCTATGTTCACAGTGTAGCTCGGCTTGCTGGTGACACTGTGGGTGTACTTGGGTTTGGTTGTTCTGATGGTGTTTGGCTGGTATAGAGTGGGACAGTACCAGAAAGATTTTGTTGTTGCTGTTGTTAGTTTTGCCTCTTTTTCTGTCTTTTGGGGGAGAATAGGGTCTTCATGGAGCTTTCTTGTTTGGGCTACTTTGGTGGGTCAGAGCTGAAGGCTGATGTGACGTCCCATCGTTGATATTGAGGAGTTGGGAAAGAATCCTGGAGGACTCCCCAGTTCCCTGGGATCCTGGGCTGCGGGTCTTCTTTCCACTTGCCAGAATCTTCCTCTGCTGTGTATCATGTTACATCCATGGATTTTCACTTTTAAGAGGGAGGACCTGGGTCAGGGCGGGACTACTCCATCTTTTGCAGAACCAGAAATCTTCTCCTTCATTTTGTTTGCGTATCAACATTTTGTAGTACAACCCAGCTGAAGGCTAGCACTTAGTAGGTGCTCAATTCATGTCAGCTGATCTGGAATCCAAGTTTTGCTCCCACTAGACCTGCCTATACATTGTTGAAGAATGCTGACTTGAGTCTCTTCTTTCTGAACTTTCAACTTGTCAATTCTGTTGTAGTCCTACTGTGTGACAATTCTTCTCAGGGCCCTGAGCAGAAGTCTCTGAGCTTTTTAGTGTAGTTCCCAATAGTAACGCACCTCAGTTAGGGCTAGGCTGGCCAGGTTTCTGGAATTCTCCTACTAGGATTTGCTTCTTTCTTCCCTTCTCTCTGACCCGTAGAACAATCACGCATTTTAACTTGGCTGCCATTTCCTCTGCACCTGTAAATTGTATGCTTCATAACCACCAAAGAAGAATGGGGTTTGTTTGACTTTCCAAAACCCTTTGAGGTATTTAAGTTCTCTAAAACTGTAAATTACCACAATAATCATCGTGATTGAGCTGCTAACCAACTGAGAGCAACAGTCTGGGTCCCCCCCTAATTGCTTCCTCTGTGACTCTTTCTTTCTCGTGAGGGAAGCTGCATGTTCAATAGGTCCCCTTTAATTTTCTAGAGGCTTCCGTCGCACCATGAGATCCCTTTGCCCCTGGGTGACTGGGATAACTCATAAGATTAAACGTGATATGCCTTACTTTTATAAGAGTAGTGAGAAGAAGAATTAAATTCTACAGGACAAGGCCAAGCAGGGGGCAGAGAGATCACCCCATCTTGAAAGCTAGCAGCAGCATAATCACACGACAGGAGAAAATGCTAACTGATTTGTTCAGGGATTCACTTTGAGTTGTATTTATTTGAGAAGGGCTTTTGTGAAGTATGAAAATCAGCATCTATTCCTGAATCCCTACATCCAGAATTACAGTAGGCACAATAGATTCAATTAGAGAGGTTTTTGGTTTTTTGTTTGTTTTTTGGTACCAGGGATTGAACTCAGGGGCACTCGACCGACCACTGAGCCACACCCCTAGCCCTATTTTGTATTTTCTTTAGAGACAGGGTCTCACTGAGTTGCTTAGGGCCTCACTCAGTTGCTGAGGCTGGCTTTAAACTCACAATCCTCCTGCCTCAGCCTCCTGAGCCGCTCAGATGACAGTCTTGCGCCACCACACAGGCTTAATTAGAGATTTTTGAAATACTTCAGTAAGGGCTGTCCACATGCTGAGGCTGGCTTTGAACTCCTGATCCTGCTCTAATTACAGTATATGTTCTGGCGAGGGAAGACAGATCATGAACAAACCAGAATATCACATGGAAGTGCCTTGGGAGAAAAATAGAACCAGATCAGAGATAGAAGGTAGAAAGATGATTTCAGATTTTGCAGTGAGAACAATTATACCAGGTAATACTGTGTGGTTTGATCTGGGGAGAGGATGAGGAGGATGCATGTGGCCTGGGAATGTGCAGTATAGCACAGCTCAGCTGGGGAGGCTGAGGCCGGAGGATCACGAGTTCAAAGCCAGCCTCAGCAGGTGGGCAGCCCTTACTGTGTTATTTCAAAACTCTCTAACTGAGCCTGGTGTGGTGGTGCTCCTGATGGCTCTGATGTCTTCCTGGCCGTCACTGCAGAGGGAACCCATGTTGCTCCTTGTTTATCCCCACCTCAGGTGCACACCATCGTGACCTGAGAGGAGGCCTCCAAGACCTCCCCTGGGCCACTCTGCCGCAGGGATTGGAAAGTGACCGTCCAGGAGCCACCTCTGCTCTGTTTGTGTAAATAAAGTTTTATTGGAACACATCCACATGCACTATTCATACCCCATGGAAAGCAGCTTTCTTGCCCTTACAGCAGAGTTCAGTGGTGACAGGGGAGGCTTTTGTGACCTGTGAAGCCAACGTGCTCACTGTCTTCCTGTTATAAGTAAGTAGCACCACATCTGATTCGTGAGCTGTAGAGCCTTCCAGGGTGGCTCCTTGACATCCCTTCATATCTCCCCCTCCCCCCTCCCCTCCCCCTTCCCCTTCCCTCCCCCTCCCCTCCCCCTCCCCTCCCCCTCCCCTCCCCCTCCCCTAACCCTCCCCTCCCCCTCCCCTAACCCTATCCCTACCCCTCCCCCTTCCCCTAACCCTCCCCACCCTCCTCCCCCTTCCCTCCCCCTCCCTCCCCTCCCCCTCCCTTTCCATCAATGAGTTTCTTTTTTTTTCTTTTTCTCTTAAACTTTATTTTCTTAGTTGTAGGTGAACACCATAACTTTATTTTATTTACCTATGGTGCTGGGGATTAAACCCAGGTTTCACACATACCAGGCCAGTGCTCTACCCCTGAGCTACAATCCCAGCTCCTGGTCAATGATTTTCAACACCAGCTGCTCCTAAGAATCACTTGGGAAGTTTAGATATGGGTGCCTTGGAGTCACCTCCGGAGATGTAGATTTAAACAGTCTCGCTTAGGCATTGGTCCTCAGCACTTTTTGAGAGCTGTCTAGGTGATGACCAAACACAGCTGGAACTGGGAATTATTATTATTATTTATTATTATTATTATTATTATTATTTTGTTACCAGGGATTGAACCCAGGGATGCTTAACCACTGAACCACATCCTCAGCCCTTTTTTCTATTTTATTTAGAGACAGGGTCTCAGTGAGTTGCTTAGGGCCTCGCTGAGTTGCTGAGGCTGGCTTTTAAAGAATTGGGGATCTTATGCCAGATAATTTTTATCTGCTCTTTATATTACTATCATCATCATCATCATCATCATCATCTATATAGCCACAATGAGCAAATCTACCATCCCATTTAACCTTGAATTTGTGTTCATCTTCATCTCTGAATTTTGATTCATCTTCATCTCTCCAAATACTCACTTGGCATTGTCACTTGGATTCTAACCAGTCTCTCAGACATCTCACACGTCCATCAAAACTGACATCCTTATGCACCACCTCCCTGACTCAGTAACCAGTCACTCAGCACAAAAATCCTACAGTCATTCCTGACTCTCGCTTTTCTCACATTTCAACCAATCCATTAGCAACTCCTACTGTACCTTCAAAACTTGTGGCCATCCTCCTTGTGTCACCTAGCCCAAGCCTAGTCACCTCTCACAGAAATTAGTGCAGGGGTCTCCTCTTGACATTCTCTCCCTGCTCCTGACCTTGCTGCACATTTTAGTGTTAAAGCAAGAAACGAGAATGATTCCTACAGAACATGAATCAGATCAAATCACACCAGTATTACCCTATCGGGCACAATTGCTCTGACTGCAAAATCTGAAATCATTTTTCTACCTTCTATCTCTGATCTTGTTATATTTTTCTCCCAAGGCACTTCCATGTGATATTCTGGTTTGTTCATGATCTGTCTTCTCCTCGCCAGAACATATACTGTAATTAGAGCAGAGCTGCTACACTGCACATTCCCAGGCCGCATGCGCCCTCTCTATGAGAAGGAGCTTCTGAGAATTGTGCAGTGCACAGCCTGAGCAGCTGCTGTGGTCAGCCTGCTTGTAAGCAAAGGGTTTAGTTTGTTCACGGCTGTATTTCCAGGGCCTTGAACTGTGTGTGACACAACGTAGGTGCTCAGTGATGTTTGTTGGATGAATTGTTAAGTATTGAACACAATTTTGCCTAGATCTATAATCATGAAAAAGTTGACTTGAGCAGGGTGTGGTGGCACATGCCTGTAATCCCAGTGGCTGAGTAGGCTGAAGCAGGAGGATCACGAGTTCAAAGCCAGTCTCTGCCAAAGCAAGGCCCTGAGCAACTCAGGGAGACCCTGTCTCTAAATAAAATATACAAGAGAGCTGGGGATATGGCTCAGTGGTCAAGTGCCCCTGGGTTCAATCCCTGGTACAAACAAACAAATAAAAAAGACTTGAAATATTGATATAAATGCCATTCATATTAAAGTATTTTCATTCATCTTGACCTTTCTATATAGTTGAGAAATTACTGTTTTTTTTCCATACTTTCAAATATTCCTGATACCAATCCTCATTTTTCTTTTCTTTTGTTTAATGGACACCATGATGGGTTTCATACCTTTTCTTAGTATTCCCTGCCCTTCATCACCAAACTGTTTTTTTATTTCTTTTTGTGTGTGTGTGTGTGTGTGTGTGTGTGTGTGTGGTGCTGGAGATTGAACCCAGGGCCTTGTGCATGCAGCTGAGCTAGATCCCCAGCCCACCAAACTCTGCTTTTTAAAATCACACTTTCTTCCTTGTATCATGGAGGTGTTTATTCATTTTCTGTATTTACACTGATTAAAAACTGCATAGATATAAGGATTTTGCTTTGTTTTCATCCTGGCCCATGGAAGTTGCTCAATAAATACTAGTTAAAAGGAAGGAAGGAAAGTGGATCTAGCACAACCCAGAAAAGCAGGAACCAAATGCCCCAGAGACTCGTTGCTATTCAGTATTCTAGAGCCAGAGTAGAGACTGTTCTCACTGTGTGGACTGATCAGTTTGATGGTCTTTATCCATCAAATCCCAAACATCACTCCTAAATGTTCATTGATGGGCAATAAAAACCTAAATAAAATACGCACCTATTGAAATCATCCACATGGGGTGGCTTTGGGAATAGAAACAACAGGGATAGTAGAATTTACCAAACACATAGTTTTAATAAATGTTCACATGTATTCTAACTTGTGGAATAATATACTAAAAAAGTCGAAAGTGTTTAGTGATTAGAAACTCCACCAGTTGCCTGTGGTGGCACACGCCTGTCATCCCAGCAGCTTGGGAGGCTGAGGCAAGATCACAAGTTCAAAGCCAGCCTCAGCAACTTAGTGAGGCCTTAAGCAACTCAGGGAGACCCTGTCTCTACGTAAAATACAAAACAGGGCTGGGGATGGGGCTCCGTGGTTAAGCACCCATGGGTTCAATCCCTGCTACAAAAAAAAGGGGGGGGGAAACAAATGAAAACCTAATGCTGATGAATAATTATATATATATAATTGACATTCTTTTGAGAAAGGACTAAGTATCGTTCCTTTATAGCATAGAAAACTCTAGACTACAAATATTCTGGAACTCACATTGATTCTGCTTATGCATTTACTCTTGTTAAACACTGCATTTATATTGATTCACTATCATTATCTTAATCCCCTTTTATTATTTTTTGGTAATATAATCCACCACCACCACAACCCCCCGCCCCCGCCTTTTTTCTTTTGTACCAGGGATTGAGCCCAGGAGCACTTAACCACTGAGCCCTATCCCCATCCCTTTCTATATTTTATTTGCAGACAGGGTCTCACTGAGTTGCTTAGTACCCCGTTTTTGCTGAGGCTGGCTTTGAACTCTCGATCCTCTTGCCTCAGCCTCCAGAGCCACTGGGATTACAGGCCTGTGCCACCATTCGGGGCATAATTCCCTTTCTTTATGTTTCTAGAAATATACCTTGAATTAAATCTGAATGGACAAAAATGAATACTGTTTAAAAAACCTACTTTTTAAAATTTAATTACCAGACCTCAATTTGGTGCAGAATATTTTTTTTCTTCATAATGATGAAGGGAAGAACAAATAAACCAATACATGGACACTAAAAGATTGTTTGAATAAGGTTGAATAGAAGCCGACATACTTTCTAGATTTCTTTTTGATGTCTTTATACTTCTTAAATTAGGCATCACATATCTTTTCATGTAATGTCCCCTCTCCCGCCAGCCTATAACTGCTCTATAACTGGGAGATTATTTTTCTTGAGCCACATAATCACATTTTATGGAGAACTCATCTTTCAGATCATAGAGGAAAGAAACTCAATCTCAGATTTGCACCTGTCTTAGCTATGGGTGAGGGAAATTGTCATATTTACACTCCTTTTTTTTTTTTCCTCTGTAAAACGGCCACCTCTTTAAAAGTCACTGTTTGAAAGTGGTAAGTGATAGGGAATGACAAGCCATCCCAGGAAAGACCAGGGACATTTGTAGAAATTCTTGCCCCCAAGTAGAAGTCATAATCCTGAGAAAGATTTCATGGAATCCAAATGCCTCAACTTTTGCTAGACTCAGGAATATTTTTTCCTTAATGAAAAAAAAAAATCTTTCTTAGAATGAGAAGTAACTCTGCTCATATTGGGTCTTTCCTAGGTTCTTTGCTTCAAATAGCTTCTTGAAAAATAAACGAAGGTGAAGTGATCATATTTTAATGTTCATCTTAATGCCGTTGGTATGCTCAAGAACAGGAAAGGATGGACAAACACTACTGGGAAATTAGTTGTGGAAGAAAGTATTGTCCCTTGGAAGAGTCCAAAAATATGAACAAGGAAGATAGGTACCGTGGTGCACACCTGTAATCCCAGTGGCTCAGGAGGCTGAGACAAGAGGATTTTGAGTTCAAAGCCAGCCTCAGCAAAAGTGAGGCACTAAGCAACTCAGTGAGACCCTTTTGTGTTCTTCTGTAAGGAACAGAAATGGATTTGAAACTTCGGGAACATCTATCAAGTCTACTTACTTTTGAGATAAAGATGTTGAGCTTAGACGGCCTCATGGATTTGTCCCAGGTCCTCAGGGAAGGTACTGTCAGAACCCGCCCTGGAAATAGGGCTTGACACCTAGGGGACACAGCCACTCAGGGCCACTCTATCTGCTTTCTCTGTTCCCTAGAATGAACGTCCAGGCGAGCAAAGATAATAATTTCCAATAGGTTACATCATGAGGATAAACTCATGACCACAATTTTTAATTAAAAATTTTCACTTTTTTTTTTGGTACCAGGGATTGAACCCAGAGGTGCTTAACCACTGAACCACATCCCACCCCTTTTTATATTTTATTTAGAGAAAGGGTCTTGCTAAGTTGCTTAGGACCTCACTAAGTTGCTGAGGTTGGCCTTGAACTGGAGATCCTCCTGCCCCAGCCTCCTGAGTTGCTGGGATTACAGGTGTGTGCCACCATGCCCAGCTATATATATATATATATATATATATATATATACACACACACACACACACACACACACACACACATACATACATACATATACATACACACACACACATCCCCAGAATTGCAAAAAATATATAAATATATATAATATATTTGTGTATATATATAAATTGTATGTATTTATATATAATTATATTATCATGTATTTTATAATGTATATTTTATATATCACATATCATATATCATATATATGATATCATATACTATACCATACGTCATATCATATATCTCTATATCATATACCATCATATATTATATAATTATATGATAATATATTTATAATATATAACATAAATGATATATTATGCATTGTATATTATATAAACCATGATATATAAATTTTATGCATTCTTTATATAATAACAATTATATAAAAATATATATACTTTATATGTAATAATTTATAAATTATGAAATTCATAAACAATATATTAATAATACATAAATTTTATTTATTGAATTATTAAGTTACATTAAATTATATTTTTATTAAATAGAAATAATTTCTAAATAACATAATTATATATAAAAGCATATAATATAAAGATATATAATATATTTACATATATCATATATGTATATGTATACACATATATATGCTAATCTAATCAATAAATCTGATACAACACATGTACAGAATGAATTACAAAATCCATATGAACATCTCTATAGATGTAGCAAAAAAGTATTTAATAAATTGAGATAGAGATGTTGAACTTAGACGGGATCATTGGCCTCAAAGATAATAAATACCTTTATGATCAAAACTCTCAACAAATTGGGTGTAGAAGTAATATACTTCAAAATACTGAAGGTGATAAATGAGGAACTCACAGTCAATATCATACTGAACGGGGAAAAGCTTAAAATGTGTGTCTTCTAAGATCAAGAATAAGACAAGGATGTCTAATTTCACACTCTTATCTAATATTGTACTGGAAGTCTTAGCAAGAGCACTAGGCAACGGAAGGAAATCTAGGGCATCTAAATTGGAAAAGACATTAAATTGTCCAAGTTTGTAGTTGACATGAATTTGTACATAGAAAAACTAGACACTCCATCAAAACACTGTTAGAGCTGATAAATGAACTCAGTAAACTTGCAGAATACAAAAATGAACCATACAAAAAGCATTTTTCAATGTGCTGATCATGAACTTACTGAAAAAGAAATTAATAAGGCAATCTCATTTACAACAGATAAAAAAGAAACTATTTAGAAATAAATCTGACCAAGGAAGTCAATTCTGTACAATGAAAACCACAAAACATTGACAAAAAATTATAAAGGACAGGAAAATACAGAAAGAGATCCCATGTTCATGGAGTGGAAGAATTAATATTGTTAATATGGTTATACTGCCCAAAACAATCTCTAGAAATCAATGCAATAGAAAAACCATCCTCAAATCCATACAGAATCACAAATGATCCAAAGCAATCCTGAAAAGAACAAATCCAAAAACAAAACAAAATATCACAACATGCCACATCAATGTTTATAGCAGCTCAATTCACAATAGCTAGACTGTGGAACCAACCTAGGTGTCCCTCAATAGATGAATGGATAAAGAAAATGTGGTATATATACTCAGTGGAATATTACTCAGCTTTAAAGAAAAGTGAAATATGGCATTTGCCAGTAAATGCTTGGAGTTGGAGAATATCATACTAAGCAAAATAAGTCAATCCCAAAAAACCAAAGGCCGGATGTTTTCTCTAATATGCAGATGCTAATTCACAATAAGGCCAGGGGAACTAGGGAAGAATAGCATTAGATTATATTAGGTAGAGGGAAGTGATGTGGAGGAGAGAGGAGGGGATGTGGGGATAGGAAACACAGTAGAATGAAACAGACATTATTACTGTATGTATATATGGGACTGCATGACCAATAGGATTCTGCAACACGTACACTCAGAAAAAATGAGAAATCATATCCCATCTATGTGTGATATTTCAAAAGTGCATAAGCGCATTCTACTGTCATGTAGGACTAATTAAAACAAATTTAAAAATTAAAAAATAATCCCAACATCTGACTTCAAAACAGACTTCAAAGCTATAGCATGAAAGCGCATAGTGGCGGTACAGAAACTGACACACAGAGAGTGGAACAGAAAACAGAGAAGCCGGAAATTCACCCACAGGCACCCCACTGACGGACTTTTGACAAAGGCACTGAGACCACACAGTGGAGAAAGGACAGTGTCTTTAATAAATGGTGCTGGCAAAACTGGATCTTCCTATTCATAAGAATGGAACTAGACCTCCTCCTCTCACTGTTCATAGGAATCAACTCCAAATGGATCAGACGCCTAACTGTAAGCCTGAAGCTGAAATTTCTAGGGCAAAACATAGGGGGGGAAACGCTTGACGCTGACATAGCAAAGATCTTCTAGATAGGACCCCAAAGGCACAGGCAACCAGATAATAATAATAATAAGAGAGAAACGAGATTGTATGAAATTAGGCAACTTCTGCACAGCAATGGAAATAATAAACAGAGTTAAGAGAGAACATCCAGGATTACATAGGGAACTCAACAACTCAATACCAAAGGATTCAACTAAAAAAGATCTAAATAGACAATTCTCAAAGGAAGACATACCAATGGACAGCTAGCATAGGAAAAATCCTCAACTTCACTAACTGGGAAATGTGAACCAAAACCACAGAGAGGTATCATCTCCTCCCAGTTAGAATTGCTGGAATCAAAAACACAAAAAATAGCTAATGTTAATGGGGAGTTGGAGAAAGAAGCTCTCTTATATAGACCTATATAGACATTGTTGGTGGGAATGCTAATTAGGGTAGCCATTTCTGAAGAAATATGGAGATCCCTTATAAAGCATAAACATAACTACCAAATGATCCAGCAATTCAACTACTGGTTATACATCCAAAGGAGAGGAAATCATTATCCCAAAAAAGGTACTTGCACTCACATATTGATTGCAGCACTATTTGCAACAGCTAAAATAGAGGATCCAGCCAGGTACTGTGGCACATGCCTGTAATCCCAGAGGCTCAGGAGGCTGAGACAGGAGGATCTCAAGTTCAAAGCCAGCTTCAGCCACTTAGTGAGGTCTTGAGCAGCTCAGGGAGACCCTGTCTCTAAATAAAATACAAAACAGGGCTGGGGATGGGGCTCAGTGGTCGAGTGCTCCTGGGTTCAATCCCCTGAACCCACCCCACCAAAGTATATAGAATCGGGCTGGGAATGTGGCTCAAGCGGTAGCATGCTCACCTGGCATGCGCAGGGCGCTGGGTTCGATCCTCAGCACCACATAAAAATAAAATAAAGATATTGTGTCCACTGAAAACTAAAAAATAAATATTAAAAAATTCTCTCTCTCTCTCTCTCTCTCTCTCTCTCTCTCTCTCTCTCTCTCTCTCTCTCTCTCTTTAAAAAAATATAAAGAATCCACTCTGAATCTCATGAGTGTTTGAATGGGTAAAGAAAATGTAGTAGATAAGTAACAGAACATTATTCAGCTGATAAAAATGAAATCCTGTTGTTCACAGAAACATGGATAGAATTGGAGGACATTATGTTAAGTGAAATAAGCCAGGAACAGAAAGACAAACACCCCAGTCTTACTCATTTGTGGAAAATAAAAACCCAATTGAGCCAGGCACGGTGGCACATGCCTGTAATCCCAGTGGCTAGGGAGGCTGAGACAGGAGGATTGTGAGTTCAAAGCCAGCCTCAGCAATAGAGGGGCCCTTAGCAACTCAGTGCGACCCTGTCTCAAAATATAAAAAGGGCTGGAGAAGGGGCTCAGTGGTAAAGTGTCCCTGTGTCCAGTCCCTGGTACCAAAAAACAAAATAAAATAAAGCAAAAAAAAACCAAAACCACAACAACAAAACCCTCATTTGTGGAGAATAATGAAATGGAATAGTAGTCTCTAAAGACTTGGAAGCAAAGTTAAATAAAAGCCCCCACTAACAAAACCCCACAATTAGGAGAAGTTAGTTGTGGTTTTTTAATAGCACAGCTGTGTATTGGTGAGAGCAATCTACAACATATTTCAAAATCCCTAGAAGAACATGAAATTCCCAGAACATAAAACTGATAAATGTTTGGATACAAGTGCTTATTACCCTGATATTATTTATTACACATTGTATATATGTAACAGATCACCACCACGTGCCCAACCCCCACAAAAATGCACGACTATTACGTCTCCATCAAATTTTTCCAAAATTAAAAAAACAACTCGTGGCCAAAACAATACAGAGAACTGTAGTTTAGGTTGAATTCATGTCAATTCAACCTAAACTAAGCTGAATTCATGTCAATTGCCTGCTGTCCACGAGAAACCACATTAAAGCAGAACAAAATTTAACTCCTTCCTATTAGATCTCTGACTTAGAATGAAAGAGGACGTCTCTCTTCGGTCTGATTTCTGATTGCTCCTTACTCATGCTGGAAATTCAATTTATTGGCTCCATCGAAGTGCCCTGCAGAAAAGAATAGAAGCCCTGGCTGAACCGAAGAGATAAAAGGCAGCTTGATATTAAAGATGGTTTACTTGATAGTCCACAAAAAATACAGTCAAGTCAAGCATGCCCTCACTTGTGCTTATTAAAAACCAATTTTTTTCTCCAGGCAGGTGTGTATAGACTTTATGGATCTCTGGCCTGCCCTTTAATGCAAGTTGTTTTGATCTTCCCCCATGAATATAAGCTGCTCCCACACTCAAAAAGCTCCTCTACCGACTTCATCTCCAGTTGGTCTACTGATGAATCTTTCTGTTTCTTGAAAAATTAAAAATGCCAGAAGAATAAGTGTCATCCACCCATATATAAAGTTAAGGAAATATTTGAACTATTTTTTATGAAGTATCAAGCAGAATATATAGAAACCATAGGCATAAAAGAAAAGGTTGATAAACCATGCCATGAATATTCTGGTTTTGATGCAACAGCGGTACATTTTCTGTCTATAAAATATTCCTCGTTGCATAAAATCTCAACAACCACTTTTCCATTTTGTCTTGTAATTGTCTCATCCAATGAGCATCATTGAGCAGAACATGTAAAGGAAGGTTGTGGGGTTTATTTATGTTGATTTGATTTTGATTTCTAGGTTACTGGTTGAAAAGGTCAGGTAGTGACAGGGTGGAGAGGAACAGGGTGTGACCCAGAGCCATGGTCAAGGTACCCGTGAAACCTCCATGCTCATCTTGGCCACATCCAGATTAAATGTCAGCTGAGTTCCTGCCAATGACGGCCAAATAGCACAAGTAGGAATATTAAGTAGTTCCCTGTTAATAAAAAGAGACCCCTCTCCTGACAAGTGACTTCTACTGGATGTTTCAATTCAATTTATTCCTTTGTTTTTAATCCTTTCTATGGACAAATATTTTTTTTTTCGGGGGAGGATTGAACTCCAGGGACACTCAACCACCAAGCCACATCCTCAGCCTTTCCTATATTTCATTTTGAGGCAGGGTTTCACTGAGTTGCTTAAGGCCTCCATCAGTTGCTGAGGCTGTATTGAATGTACCATCCTCCTGCCTCAGCCTCCTGAGATGCTGGGCTTACAGGTGTGCACCACCGCCCCTGGCTTCTGTGGGCAGTTCTTTTTCCTTTTGATTTTTTTTATTTGTTCATTTTAGATATCCAAAACAGTAGAGTGTATTCTGACCTATCACACACACATGGAGTCTACTTTCCCATTTTTGTGGTTGGACATGATGTGGAGTTTCCCTGGTCGTGTGTTCCTATAGGAACATGGGAAAGTTCTGTCCCATTCACTCCACTGTCTTTCCCGTTCCCATCCCCCTCCCCTCCCTTCATCCTCTGTGGGCAATTTTGATTAGCTATTTCACCTTGAAAAGTGTCAGTTTATTGGTTTTCACTGATTGTCTATTTCTGAGATATAAAGGGGGCTGCAAAACCTTTGTGGAAAAAGAGACCTATTATTTATTGGATGTTTAAGGCACACTAGGCACTAGGTACTTTCCATGTATCATCTCATTTAATTCTTCAAATAACTGCATCAATTTGGTTCTTTTATCATCTGCCTTTAACCTAAGGCGTGGGCTGACTCCCTTGCTCAACCTTGGTCTGTCTGGCTGCACAGCCTGAGATTTTTACCTTCGGTGCACGGCTTCAATTTCATCCTCCAGCTTCATGGCAACCGGAGAGCATTATAATCACAGAGAGGGCTGTTGCTCGGCGATGGCCAGAACATGATGATCTTTCCAGCCAGCCGTAAAAATAAACTCTGGAAAAGTACCTGGGTCTGCGGAGAGTCAGGCTCAGGGGTGTTCTCTTCCGAGTTTCCCGTTTCTAAATCTCTGCTGATTTAGTTTCCACGGGGGCTTCGGTTTATTTTGTTAGACAGAACCCTCTGTTGACAAATGATGTTTATCCACATTAAAATCCCCAGGTCTTGTGTGTCTACGCCATGAACAATCACTACCTTTTCCTTTCTCTAGGCCACAGGTGGCATTTTTCGACTCAGTGCTGATGTTTATTAAGAACATCCATCTAACTGTTTCGGCCTTTGTTCAACGTCGCACCCCTGTCATCCCAGTGGCTCAGGAGGCTGAGGCAGGAGGATCCCAAGTTCAAAGCCAGCCTCCGCAACTTAGGGAGGCCCTCAGCAACTCAGTGAGACCCTGTCTCTAAATCAAATATTAAAAGGGGCTGGGGCTGGGGCTCAGTGGTGGAGTTCAATCCTGGATACCCAAAGAAATATGATAGTTTGTTTACTTCCCTGATCTGGAACAGAAGCCTCCGTGGTGGAGTAGATATGGACCATTTTTTTGCATTACCCAGTTTGGAGAGGACTCCTCCTGGAGTAAACTCTTCTTGATCTGAAGCTCCGTGGGGACCAGAGGCCTCAGATCCCCGCCGGCAGGACGCAAAGGAGGCCTGGATACTCGTTGGCAGCCCGGGTCGAGAGGCCTGTGGTGGGGATGGGCCCTTCAGATGACCGTGTCAAGGTCCTCGGGTCTCTAGGTTCCCTTTGCATTCAGCAAGCCCGTAAATGCTCAGAATGACGCAGGCTCTGTCTCTCCTCTTCCAAGGCTCGCACCCTGGAGTGGGGCCCACTGTGTCCAGGCTGGATCTCTGCAGTGGCCTCTGCCTGCCTCCTGCCTCAACACCCCCACAGGCCCCTGGCCACTACGTAGAACTGCAAGTGAGACCAGGCTGCTCGCCTGCATGGAACTCTTCAACACTTCAGACACTTCCCAGAAGAAGAAATACAATCCATCAACAAACAGATGATAAAAGGTTCGACATCACTAGCAATTAGAGAAATGCAAATCAAAACTCCTCAAAGATTCCATCTCAGGCCAGTCAGAATGGCAATATAAAGAAGATTATAAGCAATGATAAATGTTGGCGAGGATGTGGGGAAAAAGGCATACTCATCCATTGCTGATGAGACTGCAAATTTGCAAATTGGTGCAACCACTCTGGAAAGCAGTGTGGAGGTTTCTCAGAAAACTGGGAATGGAACCACCATTGGACCCAACTATCTCACTTCTTGGTGTATACCCAAAGCACTTAAAATCAGCATACTACAGTGACACAGCCACATCAATGTTCGTAGCAGCTCAATTCACAGTAGCTAGACTGTGGAACCAACCTAGGTTCAACAGATGAATGGATAAAGAAAATGTGGCATATTATCCACAATGGAGTATTACTCAGCCTCAAAGAAGAACACAATTATGGCATTTGCTGGTAAATGGATGGAAGTGGAGAATATTATACTAGTGAAATAAGCCAATCCCAGAAAAAGCAAAGGGCAATCATTCTCTCTGATATGTGGATGCTAACACACAATAAGGTGGGTGGGGCTAGGGACTTTGGATTAGAGGGGAGTGAAGGGGGGGAGGGATACAGGGGTAGGAAGGACAGTGGAATGAATCAGACCTCCTTACCCTCTGCACATGTATGATTACACAACCAGTGTGATTCCACATCCTGTGCAACCAGAAGAGTGGGAAGTTACACTCCATTTATGTAGGATGGGTCAAGATGCACTCTAGTGTCCTGTGTTGTGGGGAGCCCCTCTGAAACACCGGCTCCTTCCAGTCCTGCAGCCAGAGGCTCTGACCAATCACGACCTTTCGTGGTGACCTGGGCGTTGTCCCGGCTCAGAGAGCAGAGCTGTGTGTTGAGATGTGGGTGTCGCCCTGGGGCTGAGTTACACTCCCCTGTCCCCTGTAACCCCGCCCCTCTGGCCTTCTCTTGGGGAGCCTGAGGCTGAGAGTGGAGAAGTCGTCCTGAAGCTTGTGTAAAGGTGAAGTGTCTCTGTGTTTTATCTGGTGTCCCTGGAAACGCACACGAGCGACCTTAAGTTCAGCTGCCCACGCAGGTCGGGGCGGCAATGTATAAATAATTAGAACAAGTAATAAAAGACTGCACCCCAACTTTTACCTTGATGGCTGGGTTTCAAAGCTGTTTTTGACCTGGGTTAGAAACACTACTCGTGCTCTATCTGAATTTCACATTGAGCTGGAGTCCTGCATTTTTGTTTTCTAAACTGGGAAGTTTACACAGCTCTCCATTAGCCTGAGACCTCTTTTCCCTCTTCCTCAGTGACGCCTCCCTAAGTCACTCATCAGAAGATGCTGTCCTCCACCTGAAGCTCACTCTTTACACTATTTCCATATTATCAAAGCATTCCCTTTCTCTCAAGTTACCTTATACATTCATTGCCAATGATTTTTACTATTCTATTTTGAATGGACAGATGAATGGATAAAGAAACTGTGGTATGTATACACAATGAAATATTACTCAGCCTTAAAGAAGAATAAAATCATGGCATTTGCTGGTAAATGGATGGAACTGGAGAATATCATCAACAAAAAGTGAACTCCGTGTGGACAGTGGCCTTGACTGTCAGGAGCTGCTCTGGAAATACATGCCCTTAAGTCCTGAGCAAGAGATACCTAACAGTTACTGCGTCCCACAATGACTTGGGCTTTACCCCCACTCAGATAATGAGGTGTGGCTCCAGGAGTGGGCATCACCCGGTGGGTTGAGTTACACTCACCTGTTCCTTTGTAATCCCACCCCTTTTGCCCTTTGGGGGATAGAATGTTCCATGGAAGCTCCCCTTGTGTGTCCCCTATATAAGAATAAAGAATTCCAGTGGCTCACTCTCTTTCCACGGATCCCTAAGATCAGAGATTTTGTCCTGGATTTTGAAAAGGTACTTCTGTGTGTTTGTGTGCTTTCTTCCCTGATTATTTAAGTTATTGGAATGGCCAGATTTGTGAACCCGTTATAGGTCGCCAGCTAGTGTAGATGGCGATACTGGACTGCATTGGCATCTGCCCTACTGTAGAACCTTCCAGTGTGTGTGACAATGGATCACACACTTAATAAATGCAGATGCAATTCATGTCTGCTAACACGCCAAAGAGAAAACTCCAAATTCCACAATTTTCCAAATACAACCTTTCCTTTTTTTTCTTTTTTTCTTTTTATTTTTTTTAGGATGGGGGTACCAGAGATTGAACCCAAGGGTGCTTCACCATTGAGGCACCTCTCCACCCTCTGTATTTTTTTATTTTGAGACAGGATCTCGCTAGGTTTGCTTACAGCCTCCCTCAGTTGCTGAGGCTGGCCTTGAACTTGTGATCCTCCTGCCTCAGCCTCCTGAGCCGCTGGGATGACAGGCATGGGCCACCGTGTCCATCTCCTCTTTTTTTTATTTCTTTGTTTGCAATTGTGTACCAAGTGCTTCAGAACTATAAAAGCAATCAACAGAGATGGAGAATAGTACTAAACTTATGTACAGGTCACAACAAGAAATGTTACCCAGCAGCTTGGGGTATTGACTGACGAATTCTCAAGAGGACACTGAGTCCCTGGAAGCTATCGTAGTTTCTTCTGTCCTCCAAGAGTGTAGGAGATTGGATCAATTTTCAAATCTAATTTGTTCTGTCTTCTCCATCCAAAAGGCAGGATGGACCTTGTGGATCCTTGGTTTACAGTTTTCCCTGTTTCTTCTTCCTCAGTGACCTGACTTGCATAGAGTGCCCCCTTCTCCTCCCACTTCTCTGACGCGCTCTCCAGTGTGACGGATGGGACCCAGGGGCCACATGCGCTCATCACACAGGGGGGCGTCTGCTTCGCCCGTTCACACCACAGCGCCATAAAGACCTTCTGATGGTCTTTGGCTATCTATCTGGAGTTCTACACTGTCAACACGGGCATTTTTATTAATTTGAAAAATAGATTTCCCCAGGAAAGTGAGATTCTGTTTGAGCTTCCAGTGACTCTTGCAATTGCTTTGAAGCCTTGAATTTTTTGTGGGCTTAACCTCTGAGTTACATCCCCAGCCCTTTTGGTTTTTATTCTGAGACAGCATCTCCCTAAGTCGCTTATAGCCTTGCTAAATGGCTGAGGCTGACCTTGATCCCCAGAGGTCGATCTGGCTCAGGTTTGGTTTAACACCAGGGTTCAAATGATGCCCTCTCACTTTCTCCATCTCCCTCTGGTGTGCTGCTGTATTGCCAATGAGACTGAGTGTAAAATAGTAGCGTGATGGTGGTCGCCTTCTAGAACATTCTATTCTACCCTTCTGGTGATCTCGGTAGAAACAAGAACCTCTCGTTCCTAATTTCACCAACAAGCATCCTAGCCTTGGTTCACGTTGTTCTAACTTGGATCAGGTGCCCACCCCTGACGGAGCCCCATCACCAGGAGGCTGGGACTTGCTCAGTGGTCGCCCTGGTCAACCTCATCCGTCCCTCAGGGGAGACATGGCGAGGGATGTCAGCTCCGCTCAAGCCACACTGCCTTTCAGGGGGGATCGGCAAACTCACGGAGAAAGCTGCCATCCCCTCACTGAACCATCAAGAGGAACTCTGAAGACATCTTATCACAAGCTGGGTTGAATCTCAAGGCCTCCAGCATCAACCAGCAGAGCAGAGTGTGTTTCAAAGTGCGTGTTTTTTTTTTTTTTTTGTTCTTTTTCAGGCAGCAATGCAAAAAGCAGACAAAAGACCCAATTTCTTTGTGTGTGTGTGTGTGTGTTGTACTGGGGATTGAACCCAGGGCCTCACACATGCCAGGCAAGTGCTTCTACCATAGAGTTACATCCCCAGTTCCTTTCAAAAATTTCATTTTTATCATTTAAAATTATTTATTTTTGGTATCAGGGGTGGAACCCAGGGGAGCTGAACCACTGAGCCCCATCCCCAGTCCTTTTTGCTTTTTATTTAGAGAACAGGGTCTCACTGACTTGCTCAGTCCTCACTAAATTGCTAAGGCTGACTTTGGACTCACCATCCTCCTGCCTCAGCCTCCGGAGCCACTGGGATGACAGGTGTGGGCCACTGTGCCTGACTCTAATCTCATCTCTTATGTAAAGGTTATATTAGTCTCTCTGGAACTTAGTTTCTGTTGCAGAGATTTAAAGATGAAATGAGTTATTATCTATAAAAGTACTTAGAACACCATGCGCTACAAAATATGTATTCAACCACTTTTACAGGGTTCTTTGTATTGCTATAAAAACTGTATCAGTTCTTTGTATCTTGTAAAACAAAAAAGTTCTCCAAAGACAAGTGGCAGAGAATGCACTTTGTATCATATTAAATTCTCTTTCCACACCTATGTCTACACTGAGTCTCTTACTGTTTTTTGTTTTGTTTTGTTTTAACCCTAGCAAATATTTTGCTTCTAATGATTTTGGACACTTTCTTTAGGGTTAATCAGCCAATTAAAGGACAGCAAATGGGAGCGTGGTGCTGTAGGAAAAAACAGATGTGTTGTTATCAGCAGAATTGAGATTGAGTCCACCAGGCCCAGGGAACACAGGACCTGTGTCACTTTAGGCAAGTCACTAAACTTCTCTGGACTCTATTTCCTTCCCTGAAGAATGAGAAGAGGAACACTTTCCTACCAATGAGACATGAGGGTAACTTTCATATATGCTCAATGTGTGGCACCTACAACAAGGAGACAGTCCTGTTGAAAATGATTTCACAGGTTTCAGATCATATCTTTGTTTCATTTTTCTTTCCAGATGATTTGGCTAGCTTTTTGCCTACGAAGGCAGTGTCTTTTGAAGAGTCTTCAGCAAATTTCTTCTCCCCCTCTTCCCTCTCTTCCCTCTCCTCCCCTCCCCCTCCCCCTCCCGCTTCCCATTCCCCACCCTCTTCCCCCTCCCCCTCCCCTCCCCCTCCTGTCCCCCTCCCCTCCCCCTCCTGTCCCCCTCCCCTCCCCTTCCCCTCTCCCTTCCCCTCCTCCTCCCCCTCCTTTTCTTCCTCCTTCTTTTTGATACCGGAGATTGAACCCAGAGGCCCTTAACCAGAAGCCACATCCCCATACCTTTTTAAAAAAAATTTTATTTAGAGACAGGGCTTCCCTTTTGCGGAGGCTGGCTTTGAACTTGCGATCCTCCAGCCTCACCTTCCGGGGGCTGTTTAGATTGCAGGCGTGCACCACCGCGCCTGGCTCGAATATTGATTTCTTCACGATCATCTTTATGAGCAGACAGTTCACAAAGACACAACTCCTTAGTCGCCGGCTCTAGTTTCCAAACATACACATGTATGTGTTTATGTTTTGTGACTAGAGCAGATCCGTGTCATGATTCCAAGCAGGCAGGATGCTGGGTTGGACCCAGGGTCAGTACTTATAGCAGGTCCAGCTCCGGATGAGGGAAACTTTGCATGCCTCTCATTTAATGCTCTCCATTCACTGAGCTGAGAAAACCAAGAATCCAGTGAGAATCAGACAGGAAGTGGACTCAGCCAAGGTCACAGAGTTCCCAGCCTTCAAACTCAGGCTTCCGTCAACAAGCACTTTACGAAGACCTTCAAAATGCTGATATCTTGTTATCTCTGGGGCAGAGAAAAGGAACCATGTCCAGAGGCAGATGACCTACCAGTCTTGAGAAGAATTTTCTAGAACAACCCTGGAGTTCTGAAGGAGTGCTCACTATACCCCCAAATCCTGGGAAATCTACTGAGGACTCCTCCCTAGAGATTTCAACTCGAGTTCTGGAAAACTTTGACAGAGAGGCTCTTGTTGGGGAATTTGACACGAGAGTGTAGATTTGGCTAGTCCAGAAACAAGGCAAATATAACAGTGTGGAAACTCACAGGGCCAGAACTGAGCCATGAAACTACCAGTGCTACTTTTGCTTTAAAATATTGGATGGTGAGCTGCAGGCTTGTAATCCCAGCAGCTTCAGAGGCTGAGGCAGGAAGATCCTGAGTTCAAAGCCAGCCTCAGCAAAGACTGAGGTACTAAGCAACTCAGTGAGATCCTGTCTCTAAATCAAGTACAAAATAGGGCTGAGGATGTGGCTCAGTGGTCAGGTGCCCCAGAGTTCAATCACCAGTACCCCCTCCAGAAAGAAACTCTAAAATTGCCAATAAAATAAGTGAAACCGCCCCCAAAAATAAAAATTAAGAGAGTAAGAAAAGAAGCAGGTAAGTAAGAAGGAGGTGTCTGAGTGAGTAATTTAAATAATGCAGCAAGTTCAGCCATATTCCTTCAGAGTGCCTCCCCAGAGCTGGGCTTGAGGTATTATGGAAATCTACATTTCTATGCTTTCTATGGGGTCATGCCAGGCTTATGAGATTCTAGTATTTAAAAGTAATCAATTTTCATTCCATGTGCCCATACATGCTAAGGGTCCAGGGGTCAACTGAAAATCGGGTCACCTGTGCAGAACTTCAGACACCAGGTTATCAGCGTCTCACACAGTGCCACTAAAGGGCTTGTCCAGGGGCTAATCTGGCACACATCTTTCATCTTGCACATAACTTCAGAAACAGTGTCTCCTGCATTATATTTAAAATTAGTCTCTGTAAAGACCTCTCTATAATGAATACCAGATTTCCATCTGCAAATCGTAATAATCTTTAGGAGATAATTTGCAAGGACATTACCTTGATAGGCCAGTCACCATCAATTAGAAGTCTTGGCATGTTAGCTCGTTAATGGCTAATTAAGCCTCTATCGAGATCAATTACAGGTAAGAGGCAACACAGAACGACGTAGAAATATGAAAACAGTGTTCACCTTTGAAATGGACTCCGCCTCAAGAGAAAGCAATGTCTAGGAGGAATTCTTGATAGGAATGAGAGAGAGAGAGAGAGAGAGAGAGAGAGAGAGAGAGAGAGAGAGAGAGAAGAAATTACCAATAAATTAAAAAGGAACCTGGCCAGTGGGGGTGGGGAAGACCTGTTGAAATTATAAATAGAGGGGCTGGGGTTGTGGCTCAGCAGCAAAGCAACTTGCCTAGCATGGGTGAGGCCCTGGGTTCAATTCTCAGCATCACATATAAATAATAAAAATGAATAAAAATAAAAAGGTCCATCAACATCTAAAAAATATTTTTTTTAAAAAAAGAAATTATAAATAGAATCTGTTACCTGTTGGAGTGGTTACATCAGTCCCCATCCTGAAAATACCCTCAGGATTGCTTTTTTAAAATGTGCAAGTAAAATGTCTTTAAATCCCCAGATACATCCCAACCATTTTACCAGAGTTAAATATTTCTTATGTAATTTGACATTATATCTTTTTTTTTCCAGCTAGCACAACCAAAGTGTAAAATGATACCATTTTCGCTGTCAGGAAGCATCACACTTATATTTAAAGGCTGCCATTTGGTCACTTCTCTCTGTCTTGAGAATTTGATGGGCAAACTCAGGAAGCTGCATTCCTTATGGATCAATCTATATCTTGTACCTGGATTTGGAGTTTTTTGAGCAAATACTTTTGAGCAATCCTCCTCCTCCCCCTCCTCCTCCTCCTCTTCCTCCTCCTCCTCCTCCTTCTTCTTTTTTTTTTTTTATGCCAAGGATTGAACCCAGGGCATTTAGGTGCTGAGCCACATTTCCAGCCCTTTTTTTCAATATTTCATTAGAGACAGGCTTTGAACTTTGATCCTCCTGCCTCAGCTTCCCAAACTGCTGGGATGACAGGCGCGGGCCACTGTGCCCGGCTGAGCAGTACATCTTGAGCTCTCTAATCCTTTGTCATTTGCTTCAGTGTCCTGAGAGCAGGCTGGAGTGAGACGAGTTGGCCCACAATTGCGGAGAAGAAGGACGGCTGGACGGCTGAAGGATATCTAGAAGTTTCTTATTTCTTTCAGTGACCAGACTCCAGGAAAACACTTATCTGTAAATAAATAAGCTTGTCTTCTCTTCTGAGGCTCAAAGCTATATGTGAAAAAAAATGTCCCCAGGGGCACGATATGGGAGTTCACAAATAAAAACGTCCCCTGCTTGAGTCGTCTCATCCCTTGGAAATCAACACCGTCTGGTAAGTATCACTTTTCACAAGTATTTTATTTTTAATATATTTTTTTTTAGTTGTAGTTGGGCACAATACCTTTATCTTATTTAGTTTCACCTGGTGCTGAGGATGGAACCGGGGCCTCCCACGTGCTAGGCGCGCACTCTACCACTGAGCCCCAGCCCCAGCCCCATTTTTTCACAAGTTTTTGTCTGAGCAAATTTCCTGGGCTTAGGTTTATTCGGAAAGTCTACATCAAGCCTCTTGCTTCCCCTGCTTTTAGTCCACTCATTTTGGGAGAACACCGTACATGGTTCATCTCCCTCTAGCTTCTTTGCAGGTGACACCTCTGACATGCAGGGAATGATAACGATGGCTAGGTTATTTCTTAGGGACTTGAAGGCCACGTTTTTTTCCCCAAATCACTGACTCTCCATTGGGGCCTGCATCGGTGTACAATCAGTGAAAGAAACAGGACTGATGTCACCAAGGTAAGGACAACTGAGATTCTTTCTCATTTTACAGGGGCATCCCAATCCCCAGGTGTCACAGCGTCCCATCCTGCTCCGGGCCACCAGAGCAGCGCCTAGAAGTCTCCAGGCACTGGTCCCTGGCTAACCTATCCTCGCTCCTTTGCGTAAAGATAAAAGGCGCGAGAAACCTGTGCTGAGCGAAGGTGGTCTTCTTGGCTTGGCTGGCTGGTCACATAAATCCTTCCCCTGTACCACAACAGCTTGTTCTTCATTCAGACAGACCTGAGGTCCCTAACAAAAACAACCCTGGGCATCTTATTGTAGGCAGAAAAGATATCCTGGAGAGCACCCCTGGGGCACAGAGAGAGGCTCAAAGGCAGCCCCAGAAAACCAGGAACCTTGCAGGAGCAGGGACTGTCCTTGTGATTTTTCTGTCACTCAGGATTCAAACTCCATTTGGACAACAAGCTCAAATGTCTGAGGACAGGCTGTCGGACGACCACCTTCAGCTCAATCCAGCTTTCCAATGGGCTCTCTGGTTATAAGGCCTAATTTAAGTTCTTTTTCTTCTTTTTTTCTTTCTTTCTTTCTTTTTTTTTTTTTTAAGAATAGGCAAGAGCTAAAGTTTCGTTCTATTTCACTTGATTTTCATTTCTGTGCTCTAGGCGTCACTGATGTTCTTAAACATTTATTTTGTTTGGTCAATAACGTTTGCAGACACTGAATTGAAACCTTGTGTATCCAACAAAGCAATAAATAATCCATTACTAATTAATCCTCCTGATTTAGAATTCACTTATTGATCTTTGAAGTAAAACAAGAGTTTTCTCCAGAGAGCCACTAAAGATACCCTTCTTTTCTAAAAGAATATGAATAAAAATCTGTCACTGTCTATGATTTTTTGAACCATTTTTTAAAAAATACTTGTGATAGTAAAAATTATTTTTTTCAGTGGTTCCCATAATTGTGATAGTAAAAACACTTTTTTTTTTCCCCCAGTGGTTTCTCATAATCTTCTGATAGAAAGTTGGTTTGAAAATTTAAAAAGCTTGGTGTGGTGGCACAGGCTTATAATCCCAGTGACTGGGGAGGCTGAGGCAGGAGGATGGCAAGTTTGAGGCCAACCTCAGCAACTTAGCAAGACTCTGTCTTAAAATAAAATATAAAAAGGGCTGGGGATGTGGCTCAGTGGTTAAGTGCTCCTGAGTTCAATCTCCAGCACCAAAAATAAATAAAAAATAAAATAAAAACAAAAATATATTTTTAGAATATGGTATTTCAGGCTCTACTAATGATGGATTCCTAGATCAGGAGGCTAGAGACACATCTTACCTCAAGTGTAATGCTGCTGTCCAGCAAATAGTGAATTGCACTAAATTAAATTGATCTAAAATGCTGCAGTAGGAGAAAAACACTTACTTTCTTTCTGTGGTTCCCCAATGTGGTTCTGAAGGACACATTTGTCTGAGATCAAACTAATCCTCCTACTTGTTCATCTTCCACCATCCACACTCTAATAGCTGAAGTTTCCAAATTCTGTCTATTCCGATTTCTCTCCATCAGCCTAGACTTAATTATTTATAGGCAATTTATGGGTATGTCAGGTTCAATTTTTAAAGTGAGTGATGATCAGTGTTTTAATAAATAATGATGTTTAATAGCAACAAGAATATAAAATGAATAAACTATTTAATCTTCTGTTTTTCTCCCCAAATGAAGTTTTTAAAATGCCATCTATTGTACTCCATGAATGATCATAATATACTGCTGAAGTTTTGGGTCTTTTTTTTTTTTTTTTTGGTACCAAGATTGAACTTAGGGACACTTGACCACTAAGCCCCATCCCCAGCCCTATTTTCATATTTTATTTAGAGACAGGGTCTCACTGAGTTGCTTAGGGCCTCACTTTTGCTGAGGCTGGCTTTGAACTTAAGATCTTCCTTCCTCAGCCTCCCAAGCCATTGGGAATACAGGCGTGCACCACCATGCTCAGCTCCTGTAGAGTTGGGTTTTTGTTGTTGTTGTTGTTGTTTTGCTGTTAATGTTTAAACTTCATGAACCTGCTGGGTCCACAACTGAATGAGGTTTGCAGAGATCGTCACAGAAGGAGCCTAACATCTCTGTGGCCAGGCAAGGGGGAAACATGCCACAGAGGAGCTTCCCATTAACTTCAGGCTTTTACAGTCTAATACCTACTAATCCCACTGCCTTCCACCCATCCTCCTTTGTGACTTCTAGAACTTTCCTAATGGTGTGAACTATAAAAAACAACAACAACAACAACAACAGCAACAACAAAACTCATTCACATCAGTCTCAGGAGACGTGGGAGGAAGCTTTACTTCTTAGGGAAGGCCATATTCAAATGTTAAAATAAGTGTCACTGATTTCAACATGAGATTTTATCAGCATGCAGCACAGGTTTAAAGTATCTATCAATAACAGGATGTCAAACCTGGCACAGTGGCACATACCTATAATTCCAGTGGCTTGGGAGGCTGAGGCAGGAGGATCGTGAGTTCAAAGCCAGCCTCAGCAATTTAGTGAGGCCCTAAGCAACTCAGCGAGACCCTGTCTCTAAATAAAATATTTTTTAAAAAGGGCTGGGGATGTGGCTCAGGGATTAAGCATCCCTGGGTTCAATCCCCAGTACCATAAAAAGGAAAAAAATATAGATACCCAGAAGCTTGTTTGATACGTGCAGTTATGAGAAAGAGATTGAAAACAATGCTCCTTTATAGAAGTAGGCCCTCTGCACCCTACTGTTGTCTGGACTCAGGACTGAGAGCTGGCCCTGGGACTTCCCTTTTTGTCTGTTAGCATGTTAAGCTTGCTCCCCTCTCTCCCCCCATGAGCTCCTCCATGTCTTCTTCCTCTCTTCCTCTGCCTTCCTTCTTCTTCCCATGAAGAAGAAGGAAGACATGCCTGGGTCGCAGCTCAGTGGTCGAGCACTTGCCTCCCATGCAGGAGGCCCTGGGTTCCTCCCCACGGCTACAAAACAAGTGCATAAAGAGCTGGCATCCTCAGACACTGTTTCCCTTCTTATTTTTTCAAAACCTTGGTGGAACATGAGTTCAGCATTCCTTGCAGTGCTTAAGAGCGCTTTGGAAAAGAGAAGTTATAGAAATCCAATGAATAAATAAAAGAGCAGCTCCTGCCCTCAGGCCCTGGCCATGCCTGGTGCTGATGAAGTTAGCAATTTTCTAGGATTTGAATAAGTACGCTACGGAAACGAAGACCAAAGGGGAGTCGAGCCTCATTGAAATGAGGAGAGGCCACTTCGGGGTAATTCCAGCCACAGTCAGGGTCTAATAACATCTTCTCTACTTAATCATTGTTTTCTTTTGTGATAAGGCATATGTGTTCGACTCTAAGTGCAGAATCGTTAAGTCCCTCAAATGCATTTTCTAAACCTTTCTCTGTAGCATTCTGAAGATATATATATAAGTAAATTTTTTTCTCTGTGAGCATAACACATGCATAGTTAGGAAGCCTGTGTGTTTATGTAATTATATTTGGGTTTCTGGTGAAATCCTCTAGGGACATTTGGTTGATTTAAAATAAACCGAATATTATCTGTGAGCTTAAAGGAGGTTCGGAGGGCTGGGAGTAGTGACTGGTTTTATCACAAGAGGTGCACAATCATTGCACCTTCTCAGCTTTGTGTGTCCTTTGCAAAAATCCTCCACTTAAACACATATCCTAGCAGCAAGAGATTAGAAAGAAACTGTTATTATTACTATTATTCGCTCCAATTTTACCCAACACCCAAAAGCTCTTTATTGCCCTAGCAAAGCACTGCGACTTCTTTGAAAATTATAAATTTCTCTCAAGACTGTTTCTTCCCATGGGCACCAATGTCCAATGCAAGAGGGAAAGGGGTATCAATTGTATTCTGTGAAATAAGCAAGCAAAGAGAAATCTTTCCGGATGGGAGCCGACATGGGGAACTGCTTCCCCTCTGGGTGCTTTGAGTGTGTGAAAATAACTCACTGACATGGAGATGAGGCAGTGTGGGGACTGGAGAGAGAGAGAGAGAGAGAACTTTCCAGCCATTCCCACCGAGACAGTTTTCTGGGAATGAGTCAGGCGCAGTCTCCTAAGCTATATGGATGATGAGTTTTATTGGCTTCTCTGCCATCCTAATAAGAGGCTTTGAGTCCCAGATATATCTGTCTTTTTAAAAGATATTGACCAATATGGTAACAAGATGTTGTTGCTAAATAAAAAAAGTGGTGCGTCCTTGGATGGGCTCATCTCAAAAAGCTCTGCATTCATCACTCAAAAAAAAAAAACAATGTTTACAAAGTAAATGTCTGGTCCCAACTAAATGTAAACCAAGCTAACTGGATGGAATGTGAGCCTCCAACATAGGGTGGAGCCATGAAGGGTCTGTGGGGTGGCAGGGTTGAAAGTTGGAAAAGAGAAAATGGGACCACAGTATTTTCCATCGTTTGGGAGTTTGAACTGGGGAACAGTCGAGAAGGAGGTGTGGGTGCGAGGGCTAATGGAGAAGCCCCAATGGTTGGACCCCAGGAAGTTGTGTTTGGAAGGGAGCAATATAAAAACATGAATAATACGAGCTGTAAGATCAAGGTCGTACCCACTGGGCAGAGTTGGGAAGTGGCAGCCGAGGACACCATGCATCTCAGTTGGAGGCACCAGGCTCCCAAGTGTCCTTCCCTTCCCTTCCCCTTATTTTCTCCTTTCTCCTTCCCTCCCTCCCTCCCACCCTCTTTTATTTCCTTCCTTGCTTCTCACACATATTTATTGATGGCTCACTATACACAGTGATAAGCCAGACAGGTGTTTGTTGCGTTTGGGGGCAACAAGTGTAAATCAAACAAAGGTGATGGAATAACACTGTGCCTTGCCCTGATTCTGATCTCCAGAATTAGGGGAGAATAAAAACTCATGCATCTGTTCAAAAGGCAGGAGGTGCAGGTAAACAGCAGAGGTGTTTCTACGGACTGTTTTTGTCAGTGTTTTCACTCCTGTGACTGAAAGACCCACAGAACAGTTTTAGAGGGGGGAGTTTATCTGGGGGCTCTGGGTTTCCGAGGTCTCAGTCCACAGACAGCAGGCTCCATTCCTCAGGGCTCGAGGGGAGGCAGGACATCATGGAGGAAGAGTGTGGTGGAGGGAAGCAGCTCACATGGTGATCAGGAAGCAGAGAGACTCCACTCTCCAAGGACAAATAGAGACCCCAAAGCCACGCCCCCAATGCCCCCTCCTCCAGCCACACCCACCTCCTCCAGCCACCACCCAGTTAATCCCATCAGGGGTCCATTCACTGGTTGGGTTAAGGCTCTCACCGCCCAGTCATGTCTCCTCTGAATGTTCTCACATTGTCTCACACGTGAGCTTTTGGGGGACACCTAATATACACCTTTATACACTTAAACCATAACACAGACCAAACCTGAGAGTTGCATCAAGAAGCTCTACAACAACTTCCTCCAGTTCACTCTCAAGGCAATATCCTCAGTGTTAATTTTCCAGAAAAGAAAGAACATTGCTGTCACGTGTTCCCGGTGTCTTGAGAGCTGGTGCTGTGTCCTTTAATACAAAGAAGAGGTCAAGGTGGCCCAGGCTCCTTGGAATCCTGTGCCAGAACTAGAAAATCCTAGAAAAATCTACATTTGATAAATCTAATGAGCTACTAGAAATGCACTTTCCATCAAAAAGCATGTGTGACTGCATGGTGCCCCGTATGTGATCCTTGTCACTCCAAAACAGTTCCTAAATCAGTGGATGGATAGTGAAGCTGGAGAGCCCTGCAGAGACCAAGGTGTGCATCCCGGAACAGCTGTTCACCAGCACAAAGCCCCGGGCCATTGCTGTGCAGATAGGGATTCTTGGAGGTTTATATGCATCCTATAGAAGCTATGGGAACAATAGCAAGCATCTCCACAAATTGTGGTTTTGTCCCTCTTTTCAAGATTTCAAAAGTGAAAGCAGTTGTTTTAAAATGCCCCTTACACCAAGAAATCTACTATATGAACCATCTTTTTAAGAGTACCAGGCAAAGATAAAATGTCCATTAGAAAGTAGGAAGTATAATGAACCTTGAATCCTTCCTTTAGTCCATGTGGATATCATTAAGCTAGCAAATGAAATGCAATCAATGAAGAGAGTCATCTTTAAGCCTGTGTCTGTCTGTTCGTCCTTCCTTCCTTCCTTCCTTCCTCAATCCCTCCCTCCCTCCCTCCCTCCCTCACTTCCTTTTCCTTCTCTTTTTTTTTTTTTTTGGTACCAGGGATTGAACCCAGGGGCACTTAACCACTGAGCCACATCCCCATCCCTTTTTATATTTTATTTAGAGACAGGGTCTCACTAAGTTGCTCAGGGCCTCACTATGTTGCTGAGGCTGGCTTTGAACTTGGGATCCCCCTGCCTCAGCCTCCTGAGCTGCTAGGATGACAGGCGTGTGCCCCCACACCCTTCTCAGGTCTGTGTTTTTTAAGGTAAGTTTTCTGGATTGTAATATTCCAGTCAACTACCCCCGCTCTCCTTTATAATGCTTTAGTGTGGATACAGGCTTGTCTTCTGGATAGACAGACGGCTCCATCATAGGAAACACTTTGCTGAGGAGAACAACAGTTAGAATCACTATAACATTCATGGATAGTCTTATGCCAAAGTGCCATACATATATTCTCACCTAATCCTCTGAACAATCCTAGATGATTACATTTAGTACATTGTTCAAGGTCACACAGGGAAGAAGTGGTGGAAGTGAGATTTTTCAGCCAAGGCTGTGACTCTGGGACACCCTATGCAGTTTCCTGCAGTCTTTTTTTTTTTTTAATCATAGTTCTTGCTTCAGGTACTTTGTTATAGCAGGTGTAGGAAGTGAGTCCATACCCTGTCAAACAGAAAAACCAATAAAAACTGCCTGTTGGATGTCTAATATGTCAAACTACATGCTACTGTCAGGTATAACTAAAAAAAAAACAAAAAAAAACAAAAAGTTTTTGAAAAAAACCTGCCTGATTGAAAAAAAAAAGTGTGAATTCCTTGAAGTCAACAGTGATAACTGTTTCTCTAGGCCAAACCACAGAATTTTAGAAATGGAGTGTTGCAGCTAGGTCTGAGAAATCAAATTGTCAATCCCAGGTCCCAAATGACCCCAGCCCCCCGACTCCCACTTCTTCCCACCCCCATCAAGTTTTGCAGTTTGTGTGTTCTCAGAGTCTGAGGCGACCTCGTGGTCATTCAATCTGAGCTGGGTGAAAGCTTGGTGATGGAGGTGGAGTTGAATTCGGCTAGGTATTGCAACTGCAGAGGTAAAAAAATAAAAAGGTACAAGAAGAATCTCTTAAGTGTCAGTTGGGAAAACTCTCCCATTAGCGTGGAGGCTGCAGAGTAGGAGGCTAAGGGATCAGGCTTTCGTCTTCTTTGCTGGTCTCTGCCCATTTGATATTCTGTTCTTGTAGGGGAACACGCTCTCCCTGAACTTCCCCATCACTCTGTTTCAATTGCCCTGGTCTCCGTATCCGCATGTCAAAATCCTACCCTTGTTAGGACTCAGCTCAAATCCTTTGACTCCTTGAGCTCTTGTTCCCTAGCACAGGGGGATCTCAGCACTTCCCGGCTCCTGCTTACCGTTCCTTTACACTAGCACAGAACTAAGGATTAAGTCTCCCTCAATTTCCCAGAGTCTTGTTTTCTCCAATCATTTGTTCTTTCAGTCCCACACTCTTCCATATTTCGTGAGCAACTAAATATGTTCTAGGTGGTCTCCTGGGAGGTGACCCATGAAGGCTAAAGACAGGCCAGGGGGCTACGTTCAGGAATTGTATTTGAGATTGGGAAAGTGGATTGTTAATCAGTAATGGATGACATACAATCAGGTACTGATAAGTGTTATGAAGGAAAGACATGATGTCATATTGGGACTAGGGACCATGTGATGGGAGTTCAAAATTGTGAATCAGGCAGGCAACGATGCTTTCCTTGGGTCTGAAATGGAAGAGGCTGTCTTGAAAAGATCTGGAGGAAACGAGTTCCCAGGCAGGAAGGAACAATAATGGCCCAGGACGGTACCTCTCTCGCTCAAAAAACAAAGGCCACAAAACAAAACAAAAATTTCCTACTGGATCCACCAGTCAAGTTATATATTCATTCATACAGTAAGTTTTATTAAAAGTAGAGGAAAACATTTTCTCTCATTTGGCTTTGCATATAGTTGTGTATGGGGTGTGTATCTTCCCAATTTCAAATATCAGCTTTTTTTATCCTGTTCCCATTAAATTAACTATTCTGAAATCGACTCTGAATATGAAGACCTTCTGCCACTCTGTCACTCCCCACATAGTGCTTGGCACCGAGTAGGTTCTCAGTAGGTATTTGCTGCGTGAATAACTGACAACCAGTCAAGATTGACACTTTCAGCAGTAGTATCGTAATCAATCAATCCCCTGAACCCCGAGTTCAGGGAGATTCAGAGTTTTATACCCAGCATGTAAGGGGAGGGGCTCAGAAGTTCACAGTCTGCAGAAGTTCACATAAAAGCACCTTTTTCTTTCACTGTTCTGGGCAAGTTAACCCTTCAAGGACAACACCTGAGAAGGGGAGAGCTTCTTCTCCCCTTTCTTTCCTCCCCCTGCCAGCTGTGACCATGGGCCCATTTGTAACTTATCTTAAAAATGTAGACATCTCTGTGAAGCCCAGCTCAAGGCCAGAGGCCTTGTTTGCACATTTCTTCAAAGTACTGTACTGGATACGTTTGTGAAAAACTAGTAAGGGGGTGTCCAGCACCTGGAGTGCTGGTATCTTCTCGGCCAGTGGCCAAGTAAATAGGGTAACACGAAAATAGGAAGTTTATCTATAGTGGACTCTTTTGCTGACAGTCCCAAAATCAGTCTGGGTGAAGGTTTCTGGAGAGGCCCAGTTAAGACTTTTCAGTAGAGAAGGGGGTTGCCACTTTAGTATTGGTGTTCCTTGACAGTACTGAAGCCAGAATAGACAGGCAGTCAGTATAGACAGGTAAATTGAGTCAGGTCAGATAGAGTCAGGTTAATTTGGAATGAGTTCCAGGATCCTTCAGAGCCCTTCCTCCACCTCATCAAGAACAGGTTCCAACTGTTCCCCTGTTCCAACCTGTTGCTAAGGTATCCTGCCCCAGGAATTGCACTTCCCTATAGGAGGGCTATAAAATTGTTAATTAATGTATCCTGGGCAGCTCCATCCTGCCCTTCCCCCTTCAGCCCACCTGGTTCCCACCTTGGGGCCACCCCACCACCGAGAGCATTCCTGGGCCTAGTCACATATACAGGATCCAGAAAGGTAAGAGCAAGAGGGCAGGAGAACAAAGGAAGCCTAGGACATATAAAAAGGGCAGAACACCTCGCTTCTGGGTATAACAGGATACCAGCAAAGGACCATAACCCAAACCCTTCTCCCTCTGGGGAGAAGTCTATGATACCCCTTTTAAAATAAACCCTGCTTTACATGATTGCCTCGCGTGCGTGCTTCTCTAACATTCAAACTTCAACATTTGAGGAAGCAGAGCTTACCGATAACTGGGGGTATCGGTACCCTTTGTAAACTCTAGAAAAGGATGTCTTATAGAAGGGAAAAGGAACTGAACTTGAACTTTAACATCTCATTCACCAACACACAAGTTGGAACTTCAGCTTTTGATAAGGCAAAAGAATCTTAGCAAATTCCTCTCATTTTGGAAAACTGGAGTTTCAAGAATTTAGAAGTTTTGTTAAGATAAAGGCGGGACTGACATTTTCTTCATTTCACTCCTTTGGGAAATGGACTACCACTGGGATCTTGAATTTCGATGTGTCTAATATGTCCCTGTGAACTAGAGTTTCATGCAAAGGTTTGTACCCAGTAGACACTGAATAAATGCCTAATTTGTTTGAAGTCAACTTTTCTAAACTATTTTGGTGTGTCTTTGCACTGCATAATTGAATCGTGATTGAAGAATTGATAGCACTAGAGATAATTCAAACAAGGAAAGAGATTTCATTTGTCCCAAGTATTAGGGAAAATGATATCCACTTGCTATAGGATTCTAATTTGCACAAAGCCTTGAGTCAACATTATTTAATATCACAGACTTAGAGATTTTTTGCCTTATTCCCCATGATGAATTACTTATCTGCATAATTTATAATAATTTTACTGTCATGAAGAACAAATGGTAATTAAATGAGGTTCTGTCATTTTTCATGCCTTTGAGATTTGGTGAGTGTGAGTGACAGTAAAATACTGGGCATTGTAACTAAAGCTCTGCCTACTGGAATTCCAGCCCAGTTCCCAGAATGGTTTAGAGATGATTCTACAGTAAGACAATTAGGCCATTTCTTGGAAGTCGAATGGGGCTTGGAACAAAATGGAGAGAACTCTGAAAAGGTTAAGTGGAAAAACACAAATTACTTTTCTCTTGATAACTAACGAGAGTGTGTGGAATGGCAGGCAAGTGCCTTACCTAATTAGGAAATTCTTTTTATGGCTACGAAGAATCGTGATTTAAAATTAGACAGCTTATCAACCTATGGGAATTGCTTGAGTCATGTAGAATTCGAATACAATGGGATCTGGATCACGGCTTCTATATTTAGCCCACTCAAACTCACCCCTTTTAAAAATTTCAACATGCATTCCACCCAACTTAGCAACTGTAATTACTGGGTAGAATAAGAGACATTCAGGGTTTTTCCTAGATTGCAAGGAAGGCCTCGTCTACAGAATTATGTTCTCGCCTCATGAATTTTAGTGTGATCTAAACTTGAACTGGACACTTGGCATTGTTGATGAGGTCTACATAGAACAAAAAAATAAGTCCTCGAGGCCACTCACTGCCCCCGCCCCATAGGCTTTAGCCCATCATCTTGAAAACATCCACTTGTCATGGCATTGGATGGTTAAATGACCTTAACGATTTTTAAATGTTTTTTTGTGACCTATAACTACTAGGGGGAGAAAATTCAATGCACATGTCTCAGTTACACTAATGAGTCTGTAACTTTATTCCTTATGAAAGAAGGCTCACATACTGTAGGTGAAACTGAGATGATTCTGCATTCTATTACAGAGCTATCAGATCACATCTAATGGATGGTACATGAACTCAGGCTTAGACATATATAATAAGAGCTTTATGAAGGAACCACGCTTTCCCTGATGCAGGAACAGCCTCATTTAGAATTACTTAGTGGGTTTTTTATGAACTGCCTCCTTATTTGTCAGTCATTTATATTTCACAGTAAAATCAAATAGTATTTAAAGATGGCAATACAATTATGATAATCAAATAAAGGAAATAAGTGGGGTCATCATAATATTGACAGCCTATAATGTGGTCTTTGTGAAAGCTCTAAGTGGGACAATATGTACTATGCAATATTTATTCATATTCTAATCCCAAAGCATTTTTAAATGAATGAATCTTGACCATATGGACATATTGCTACATTAAAAATTAATACATACTGTTCTTGCAGTAGGGCCAGTTGTTGTTATTTCAATTCTAATCTCATGATTTGAGAATACAGAGAGTGGTCATCTTCCACCAAAGACAGAGGCTCACATATCTGGGGAGAATTTTTAAATTTGGTGGCATCATGCAGATGCAGGTTAGAAATAACTCTAAAATCGAGGGGCATCAATGGGAATTCCCACAAGACAATCACAGCTTTAGATGCCAAGATCAGATTTTATTCTTCAATGAAATGGGTTAATTGTTGTCTCTTCAAAAAGATTTTATGTTACCTATCCATTTGAAAGATGTGGATGAGCATTATTGACCACAATGAAACTAGGGAACAAAAGCTATTTTATTGCACATGTAATTATAATGTATTTATTTTTTGGTTCCAAGGATTGAACCCAGGGGCACTTAATCACTGAGCCACATCCCCAGCCCTTTTTATTTTTTATTTAGAGACAGTTTCTTAGGGCCTTCTTTCTGAGGCTGGCTTTGAACTTGTGATCCTCCTGCCTCAGCCTCCCAAGTTGCTGGGATTACAGGTGTGCATCACTGTGCCTAGCTGCACATGTAATTATAACTTAATAATGAACCTCTCACTTGAAGTATTGAGTGAAACAAGATGAAAGGGTATTAAGGAGAAAAAAATATGAAAAATATTCATTGAAAATAAAATAAATTTCATATTAAATCATTGGGTAATCTCTTCAATTAAAACATATTCTAGTTTTCTTTTTCTTAGCTAGGTAGACCTTAATTTCCAAGTCTTACCTTATAGTATATTTTCTCTAAAGATGTCTAACCTCTCATTAACAAAGACATTTTAAGCTTCCACTAAAGTCTTTGCAGATATACATGTATATGTGTGCAATCTTGATATTCTCGGTCCTGAGAATCCTTGCCAGGACATTCTACCAGTCAAAAGAAAATTCATTCCCCAAAAGCTTCTTTCTCTTGAGCCTTAAGTTCCTAGTGGCTCCAGTTATGTTGGCACCTTGGACTTCTCACTTTGATGATCTTTGAGGGAATGATCCAGTGATTTCAGGCACAGGAGGCAAGGCTTGCAGACGTGTTAATCTGGCTCCAAATATTGGACCATGCCACATTTTAGCCTGGGGGCTCTGGACAAGTTGCTTCAGCCTCTGTGCTTCAACTTCTTCATCAGTAGAAAGGGAAATATTAATAATGCCTACTTTATTGTAAAATAAGTAGAACACTAAGATTATCTGGGTGTCAAGTTTAAGCTGACTTTTTTTTCTTTATGTTTGTTTGTTAATTTATTTTTTTGGACCAGGGATTGACCCCAGGGGCACTTAACCACTGAGCCACATCTCCAGCCCTTTTTATGTTTTTATGTTTTGAGATAGGATCTCACTAAGTTGCTTAGGGCCTTGCTAACTTGCTGAGGCTGACTTTGAACTCATCTTCTTCCTGCCTCAGCCTCCAGAGTCACAGGGATTATAGGCGTACACCACCGTGCCTGGCTACTTTAAGCTGTTTGGTAAGAACTATTTTAATCGATTTTAGGCATTTTTCTGCCCCAGCCCTAATTGCAAAGTATAATAGAAACATATAATACATGTCGAGAATCCCTGATCTGAAATACTTGAGATTTTTGTTTTGAAATATTTTGGATTTTGGATTTTAGAATATTTGCATATACATCCTCAGATATCTTGGGTATGGGTCTCATGTAAACATGAAATTCATTTGTTTCTAATACACATTATGGATATGGTCTGAAGGTAATTTTATACCGTATTTTTAGAAAGCCTGGGTTGTCACCGATACCTGTCACGTGAAGTTTCCTGTGAAGTTTTCCAATTGTGGTGACAGGTTGGCACTTAAGTCATTTAAGAGTTTTCAGTCATTTCCAGATGCTTCAGTCATTTCATGCTTCAATGAAGTCATTTTGGGTTTTTTTTTAATTAGGGATAATATTTTTAATTTTTTAATTATTTAACCTGCAAAAATAATGGCAAAGGTAATCATCATGATACCTAACTTTTACTCAGTCTTTACAGTATAGGATTGTGTGTGAATTCAACAAGCACAATTATTCCCCACCTTCCTATGGGGTGATCTAAGGGTTAAATTAACAAGGTTTTGAATATTTATTATAATGAATTTCAACTAATGATTAAAAAGGATTCCATCCACCTTAGAAGAGCTACTTGACATAGAGCTGCTAATGCTGAGCTTTCCCAAAGACCCCAGTCCCTGTAAGGAATTGAGACACAAGCCTTGTTCAGGTGATCTTAGCTCTTGGGAACTGAAGAAACTATGTCTTCTTTGTTCATGAGGGAGTCTATGGGGGAGATTTCTTCATTGCTCAACTCCATGGCAAGGACCTAACATCTAGACCTAAAATGTGCCTACAAAAAAAAAAAAATGTCTTGGGACTTGATTTCATCATTGCCAAAAAGTCAACACAAGAAACATGATCTTTCTAAAAGTGATTTATAAATTATGACAGCTGGAGCGATCCTTCCCCAATCTTAATCTGCATGGGCCATCCTTTTGATTATTATCCACATGTTCATTACCTAGAGATGAAATTGAAACTCCACATCATGGTCAGCCAGGTCCCACATGGCCTGATCCTGGTCTCTTTTTGTCAAAGCATGTCTCTGCCTCATCTGCTCTAGCCACAATGGTCTTTTCTGGAGGCGTGGCGGGGTGGGGGTATAACGGGGATTGAACTCAGGGGAACTCAACCCCTGAGCCACTTCCCCAGCCCTATTTTGTATTTTATTTAGAGACAGGGTCTCGCTGAGGTGCTTAGCAACTCACCATTTCTGAGGCTGGCTTTGAACTCGTGATCCTCCTGCCTCAGCCTCCCAAGCTGCTGGGATGACAGGCGTGCACCACCTTGCCCAGCCAGCACTTCATTTTCTTTACATGGTTATAAATTTGATTTAACATTCTATCAGTTAATGTGTCTTAGAAGAACATTTTTTTTTTCCTGGAACGAGATCATCCTTCCTTTGCATCAATGACAGCATCATCAAGCAGTGAAATGGCACACTAGTGGGTGTGGGATTTGGAGTCACATCTACATGTACCCTGGCTGGCTCTGCCACTCTAGTTCTGTGACTCTAACCAAGTCTACCAATGCCTCTGGTTTTAGTCAGCTTTTTCACAGCTGTGACTAAAGGACCCCACCAAAACAACTGTAGAGGAGGAAAAGTTTATCTGGGGGCTCAGGGTTTCAGAGGTCTCAGTCCACAGACAGCAGGCTCCATCCCTCAGGGCTCCAGGGGAGGCAGAACATCATGGAGGAAGAGTGTGGTGGAAGGAAGCAGCTCACATGGTGATCAGAAAGCAGAGAGACTCCACTCTCCAGAGACAAATAGAGACCCCAAAGCCACGCCCCCAATGCCCCCTCCTCCAGCCACACCCACCTGCCTCCAGCCACCACCCAGTTAATCCCATCAGGGGTCCATTCACTGAGTGGGTGGAGACCCTCATAATCCAATCATTTCTCCTCCAAACCTTCTTGCATGCCTCACACAGGAGCATTTAGAGGGACACCTCACATCCAGACCACAACAGCCTCTGGACCGTCTTCATCTATTAAATGGTGATAACACAAACACCCATCTCATTGTGCTCTTGAGGAGTATCAGTGAAATAAGGCAGGAGAGCCTCAGCCCAAGAGCTGGCTCAGAGTAGGCACTTAATAAGTGTTAGCTGTTCAATATTTTTATGTAATTCCTGCTAGGTTTCAGTATTCTAATCGGGAAATCATCCTTTGCAGGCAATTGTATGTACCTCACCGCTAGGTCATGGTAGGAAGCTCACTGTCGATGGCTCCTCTTCACCGCACGTGAAGTTTTTCAGGGAGGGATCTGTGGTTTAGGCCTCTAGAAAATAAACCAGTTACATTTCCTTCCCTTGAGCCTGGGAGCGATCACTCCTCTCAATGCCTCAAGAGATCTTCTCTTTCTGGCTCAGTGCATATCCAAAAAGGTATATTATGGGAGAATCCTAGATTACTCAACATGCGGTGGCTGATTCATCTGCAGATTCATAGGCACCCTTGCCTGGGATTCCTCAGGGGTACAGGATATTGTCATCATCTAGTCAAGTGTCATCTTAAGGACAAAGCTCAAAATAACTTAAGGAAGCATTGAAATCACCTTGGAAATCACCTGCTCTACTATTCCTAAACCTGTCTCAACATCAGAATCCGCTCACAGGCTTTCACCCCAACAGACTCCCAGGCTGACCCAGATGCTATCAAATGCACTTTTTAGTGAAGTAGGAGCAGGCATCGGACACTCTACACACGTCCTCAGGTGACTAATGATCGGTTGGGGGTGAGAATTACTGGTTTGGAACACAGCTAGCAAATGAGCAAAGGCTCAGAGAAGTTATGTGATTGGCTTAACGTCACACAGTGAACTAACTAGCAAAAGCTCCTGGTTGCTAACTTAAGCCTACCTGATGTCAAACACTGAGCTCTTTCTTCTACAGTGTGTTCTCTCACCCCAAATGCACTTTCCTTTGGCTTTCTGTGCCTGGGTTAGACCATCATTCCCCATGACCTTCAATGACCTCCATTTTAAGGGAACGTCAACCATGTTCCCTTCCAGTTCAGATACCTGAGTAGCTTGAAAATCTCTGACTTTGACTTCCATCTAGGAAGGCAAATAGCACAGTATTTTTATTGAAGTCATGAGTCAAAAAAAAAAAAAAGAAAGAAAGAAATCAGTTTTGCCTGGTTACTTGGAAATCAGGCAGTGATCACATGATGAATCATGCTGGTAATAAAATTAAGATAAAGTTTCATCAAAAGAGCATATGCAATTTCACAGCCACGACAGAATTGGTGTAAATATGAGCAGATGTGTCTGAATCTCTTGGATTTATAAATACAGAAACATTGTTCCTGTCTGGGGTGAAAAACAAAATCATTTCTTTAGTGTGGAATGTGGGGAGACTATGGCTCAGGGCCCTGGTGGTAACAGAGAAGGTGGGTCACCTGGTCCATAGCCAGAAGTAGGGGGCGCATTCTCTGCCACTTACAACAGCAGATGACCTCAGCCGAGAAAATCTCTTCTTCTGATGGTAAAAATCTACGTTGGGGAGTTGAGATACAACGGTGAGACATTTATCGAGCTAAACATAGGCATCTTCTTATCCAGGTCTTTCTTTCCTAGGAAAAGAAGCTACGTGTGTGGCTGGTTTGTGGCTCCAACTCCATCGTACATAAAAAGGTAGTTCTGTCAAGGGAGAAGGACTTATCCCGAAATAAGCTTTGCTTTCCTCTCCTGCAATGTGTGTCCTTACGTAAGAGTGCTCTATGGCTATTCTCTGGAGCCCTTCCTTCTATCTGCAGGGTCTGAGGAAGAAGTGAGGCTAAAGGGGCATGTTCTGAGTTCCCCTTCTCAAGACCCTCCTTCTGGAAGCACCTGGAAGAGTCTGGTACCGCTCAGAAAGACCAAAGGTGTAGCCATCTGTAGCAATGAAAAAGGGCATAGGCTCATGACAGGTGTGGTGGCACACGCCTGTAAATCCCAGTGGCTCTGGAGGCTGAGGCAGGAGGATCGTGAGTTCAAAGCCAGCCTCAGCAATTTAATGAGGTCCTCATCAACTCAGTGAGACCCTGTCTCTAAATAAAATACAAAATAGGGCTGGGGATGGGGGCTCGGGGATCAAGTGTCTCTGAGTTCAATCCTGGGTACCCCTCAACCCAGGCTCAGAAGGACCTCACTTTGCATCACTTTCCCATGCCTTCCAAACGCATCCAGCAGACGACATGTTTGCATGCCTGGCACAGCGTGGTGGTCTGCTGAAAAAAACAAAACAAAAAACAGGAGCCACTGTTAGGTGGGTAGAAGTGACATCCAGACCCCAGAGCCATCCCCACTGCCTGGAGCCTCCTCGGCCTCCCTCGGGTGCAGGAGCTTGGCGGCCCACCAGAGCCGCTGAGTCATCCTGAAGGAGGAGCTCCTGCCACCGCAGCCCACAGAAGCAGCTCTCCAGTGGAAAAATACCCGGGGCTCCACACACCGTCCCGAGTGCAGAGGTGGGGAACGGGGGGGCTGCAGTGACCCCTGCTGCTTCTGCCTTGTCCCCCAAGCCGCCAAGGAGCAGGCACTCCCCCTCTGCTATGTCTGAGGGGAAGGAGTCCCAAGTCACAGGTCACTGGGATGCAGGCTGCAGAAAACCCACTAGGTGCCTGCTCATTCGTCCACCTGTGTCTTGCCCCGGAGTTATGTGCTCTTCAATAGCCAGGCTTCCCACGGGGACCCCTGCAGAGAAATGCAGCTCAGCAGGGAAGGCATTCTGGGGTGAAGACAGACTCCAAGATCTCCGTGGGTCATAAAGCACACACAGGTGATCTGTGTTCATCTGTCCTCATTTTCCCCCAAACATTGCAGATTCCAGAGCTCAGGCCGCTCTGCTCTGAAATCCGGGGCCCTGAATAACTGGTCTTGGGAACTTCCTGCAGAGCTCTCTCCTTCTCCTGGCTTCAGTTAAAAACCTTCAGAGTCACCCTAACTCTTCCCATGAGTCCCGTCATCCACTTCAGCATACTCTACTGCTGTGCCTTCAGAATATTTCCAGAATCCTGTTACTTCTCACCATCTTCACGATTAACCCCAGGGAACAAGCCAGCAGGACCTTCTCCCTTGGATTCTGCCGTTGTCCCTGTTTGATTCTCCCTCCTTCTAGCCCGCATTCCCCACCCATTCTCAACCCAGCAACCAGAGCCATCTTTTGAAACCTACATCAGACTCTGCCACTTGTCTGTCTTAACCCTCTCATCTCACTTGGAGCACAAGTCAAGCAAGACTTGTCATGGCTTGCTAATCCTTCCCAATCCGCCCCGGCTGTATGTCTCTCACCTTTTCCCTCACTCACTTCTGCTCCTTTCCCTCAGTCACATCGACCTCCTTTGCTCTTTGTGGAACAAAACATCACAGCTGGATTCCTGCCCCAGGACCTTTGCGTTTACGGTTACCTATGACTAGAGCGCTCCTGATCGCTTTGCTTTTTCAGGCCTTTGCTTAAATGTCACCTTCTCAGAGCAGCCTCCCCAGACAACCATATTTTAAACTGTGATCCACTTCCCAGAAGCAAACTTTGTCCTCTTTCTCTGCTTTTTCTCCACAGCAATTATTATCCACCATCTGTTTTATAAGAGAATTGTTTTCTCAGTTTTGAGGCCTCACTACCTATACACAGAGATTTAAGCTAAGTGAAGGCACTGGAACATATTTTTCTTTTGTTTATTCTACAGTGTCAGTATCTGGAACGGTGCCTGGGACATTGTGGATAGGCACTAATTATTCATTGGCTGAATTCTTAAAAAAAAAATTCTATGCAGAGGCATTGCAAACTGCAAAGTACAATCCAGGAGCAGGAGATCACTGAACTCTGATGGCTCCACATGTTACCATCTGTCTACTCATCCATCAATCTAGCATCTATTTTTGCTTCCCACTCTAGACACAAATAGAATCAAAAGAATTCAAATCAAAGAAGGGAGCATTTTTACTTCTTTGTGAGTATTGCTCCAAGAGATGGAGAGACAGAGAGAGTCAGTGTTAATGGTGAATCAAGCACTAATTCCAAGTCTTCATATGGTGCCAGAATGTTTTTCTGTTGATGCGTCTTCGTCTGGGAATTGCAGATATTAGACCATTCTAACGGGGTCTGTTAGTGGCATGGACGCTCCTAAGTGAGAATCTATGTGCACAGTGAATTCAGAGTGGTATGCCAGGCATTGAATTCTGTCTCAACTACGTTGATCATATATACACTTCACTATTTCTAATTTTGCTTCCATGCTGGTAAAAATACAATACATGTATTCAAACCTTTCACACCAAAGAGGAAGCCAGAATCAGGACTTGAAATCACCAGCTCATTGTGACACTCTGGGTGAAGAACTGGGATTCAAACTCAGATTAAATTGACCACAACACCAAGGGTTCTGTACACGTTCTTCAAGCCACTGATCAGCTATGAGATCTTCTGGCAGTACTTTACACCTCGGGGTCTCTGTTCCTTAAATTGTGGCTGTATAAACAAATGTATGTTACTCCAACTAAGGATATCTCCTTTCTTTTTTGGGGGTTGCGTGGGTGGGGAGAAGTACCAGGGATTGAACACAGGGGTACTCGGTCATTGAGCCACATACTCAGCCCTATTTGTATTTTATTTAGAGACAGGGTCTCACTGAGTTGCTTAGGGCCTCGCTAAGTCGCTGAAGCTGGCTTTGAACTCACGGTCCTCCTGCCTCAGCCTCCCCAGCCGCTGGAGTACAGGTGTGTGCCATCACACCTGGCTAGGATATCTCATTTCTTGAAGCAGCATTGTACCCAATACTTTTTTTTTTCTTCCTAAGAAGGGATAGAGATTTGCCAAAAGGACTTTACTATGCCTTTATTTCCTATTAAATTCCATGCTCAGAAATATCCAAATATTTTCCAGAACTGCTCTTGCTAAATCATTCCTTTTCCTAGTTGGCCTGGGATACAGGGTGGGCTGAGCTGTCTCACCATTGGGGGTTGGCAATAGAGATGTCCTTGGATCTCTGCAGCAGTGACTGTGAAAGTGAGCACTCCAATGCATGGGGCAGGGGAAAAACCCCTGCACTGCTTCTTCCAGAAATCATGGTCCTGGGCACCAACAAGCCACTGTCTTTAACATCAAGTATGATCTTAAGGGATGATCTTGTGACTGTGACCTTCTTTCTTTTTCTTTTCTTTTCTTTCTTTATTATTTATTTTTGCACCAGGGATTGAACCCAGGGGTGCTTAACCACTGTGCCACATCCTCAGCCCCCTTTTTATATTTTATTGAGAGACAGGGGCTTGCTAAGTTACTTAGAAACTCGCTGAGTTGCTGAGGCTGGCTTTGAACTCATGATCCTCCTGCCTCAGCCTCTGGAACTACTGGGAATTACAAGTGTGCACTACCAGGCCCAGCCATCTTCTTCTGTAAATATTGGAAAAAATCAAGCAAGCCTAAGTTCACAGAGGACTCTGGGGGATTTACAAAAGCATAATATATATCCTTTTGTGGGTACAGGTCTGTCTTAAATTGGTGTACACATTTTATCATGTCTTGCTTAAATAGAAGAGCCCGTGAGGTCAGATTAACATCTAGAGAAGGTGAACAGAGACTCCCAAGCCCCTGGTATGGAACATTTCAAGAGTATGACAATGTAAGCCATAGTGAAGTGCTGCCTTGACTGGTAAAATCGGGAGGGCCTCAGAGGGTCTTCGTGTAACTTCTCCTTCGTGCTAAACATCCCCTGGACAAACAGCCCTTCTTCTCAATGGGCACAAAGCCATTCCTGCTTAGAGGGTGTCAGTTCCCTACCACATCATGGGATTATCAGGAGCCAGCTTCACCTTTCGGCAGGATCCAGGGGTCATCTATCCTGAAGCTACCAAGCCTATCCCCAGGCCCCTGGCTGCTCACTGGGTTCTGGGTAAAACCCACTGTGTCCTTGCATGGCACATGGTGTCCCTCTCTCCAGGACTATATGTGACAAGTAAACTGCTGTCAATCCTATCTGTCAGGTATCAAGTAAGTGGCTTGTGCTTGGCCATCTGGAAACCCTAAGATGGAATTCCCTCCCTAAGAGAGTTAACAGGCGGCGCTCAAAACACGTGCGTCCATCATAAACTATCTTAGTTTATAGACCCTTTTAGGATAAGAGGTTCAAGTTGAGAATGAGGCTGAAGGATTACTATATGATGACTCTGTCCCAACTTAATCTCTATGGTCTCAAACTGTATCTTGATAATGGACACATTCAGACGACATTCAATCACTATTTTCCTTTTCTTAGGAAGAAAAGTAGCAGGGTTGCTGGGCACAGTGGCGCATGCCTGTAATCCCAGCAGCTTGGGAGGCTGAGGCAGGAGGATGGTGAGTTTGAGGCTATCCTCAGCATCTTAGAGGAGCCCTAAGCAAAGCTTTTAAAAAGAGGGTGGGGATGAGGCCCAGTGGTTAAACACTGTTGATTTCGATCCCTGGTACCAAAAAAAAAAAAAAAAAGAAAAGAAAAGAAAAGAAAAGAAGAAAAGAAGAAAAGAAAAAAGGAAAGAAATGTAGCAAGGTTTAGTGTTTCCATCAATAGCTTCAACAAACACACAAAGAGTCAGAAATCAATTGTAGAAAGTTAATGACTCTCATCTGGCTGTAACACATTTTAGCTTAAATATGTCTGCCCAGGTTATCACGTCTGTTATTGTGTGCAATAAATGAGTTATTGTTCTAGGTGATAAATTCGGCCCTATGAATTCTATGAAAAAAAAAATTAAGAGCCGGGCAAAATCTCCAGTGACCTGTTTAAATTCCTTCTCTGAAAGTTGTTGTTTGAAAACTTGGGGTAGTGCCACTCGATGGCACAGAGAAGGTAGTACCTCTTCTGTAGCTCTTACATCGTCATGAGAAAAAATGATAGAAACTTCCCGTCTTTCTGATGCTGTTAGTAACATACCACTGTGTAACGGGTTATCCCCAAACTTTCAGCTTAAGCCAGAAACTATCCATTATCTCACAGTTTCTGCAGGTCAGGAATCTAGGTGTGTCTCTGCTGGATCCCCCTGGCTCAGGGTCCCCCACAAGTGGAAGTCACGTGGTGGACCTGGGCTGTAGTCATCTCACAACCAGGCTGGGGCTGATGGGTTAGCAGGTGGTCAGCAGGCTCTGGTCCCATAATGGTTAGCAGGTGGTCAGCAGGCTCTGGTCCCCGCTGCTGTGGGTCTGAGTTCCTCACTATGATATGGGGGCTTCTCCCTAGTACACCTCACAGGGCAGCTAGCTTGCCAGCATGAGAGAGTGGTCCAGACAGTCATCTTTTTGTAACCTAATTGCAGAAGTCATATCCCATCTCTCCACCATATTCTTCTCCTTAGAAGCAGGTCACTGGGTCCAGTGTACACTCAAAGGGTTAAGATCATGAGTGTGAATACACACATGTGGGAACCACTGGGGCCATTTGAGGGGCTGTCTGCTACAACGTGCACGCAGGTTATCTTGCATGTGCCATTTTAGTACATGTGATTCTGTCCTACATCAAGAACCTATAACTTGACTTAAAATCAGTATATTAGAGTGAAGCAGCCACATCAATGTTTATAGCAGCTCAATTCACAGGAGCTAAACTATGGTACCAACCTAGGTGCCCTTCAACGTATGAATGGATAAATAAAATGTGCTACCCATACATGATATGGAGTATTACTCAGTCTTAAAGAGGAATGATATGATGGCATTTGCCAATAAATGGATAGAGCTGGAGAATATCATGCTAAGTGAAATAAGCCAATCTCCCCCAAACAAAGGCTGAATGTATTCTCTGATACGCAGATTCTAGTTCACAATCAGTGGGGTGCCAGGGAAGAATAGAGGTACTTTAGATCAGACAGAGGGGAGAGAAGGGAGGGGAGGGGTATGGGGGTTGGAAGGACAGTGGAATGAATCGGACATTCTTACCCCATGTGCATACATGATTACACAATCCATGTGATTCTACACCAGGTAGAATCAGAAGAATGGGAAGTCATGCTCCATTTATGTGTGAGGTGTCCAAGTGCATTCTACTGACATGTCTAAAGAATAGAACAACAACCATAAAAAGAATCTAAAACTCTGAGGGCTTTCTCTGACCACAGGAGTATGCCTGGCTCACAGATAGGACAGGCCAGTAAGGCTGGGGGGTTAACCCATTTAGGAATAAGTGTCAATCAGTAAAGGAAGGGGGGAGGTGATTCAAGGCCCAGGGTTCTGAGGTGTGTCCTTGGGGGCACAGAGCTTCCAGTGTCTCCGGGGGTGCTGAACTCCTGGTGCCCGCCGTGGTAACCTCTTTGTGAAAGCCTCCTTTGTTAGCTCTCTGCGGGTTCACATTTCATTTTCTTTCTCTATTGGTGCTTCCTGGAATGGCCTTCCTGACTATTCAACTCTACTCTGTATCTCAGAACTGCTTACGAGGCAACTAAACAATGAAACCCTGAACATCTCTTACCCACGGCCGCAATACCCCCAAGGAATTGCCAGACTCCAAGGAATCACACAATTGTGTCCCTTGTTCTCTATTTCATGGGTGATTATTTTTGCCAGCTTTTCATTACTGTGACCCAAAGACCTGACAAGAACCACAGAGAGAGGAGGAAAAGTTTTGGCTCACGGTTTCAGAGGTTCAGTCCATTGTCGGCTGGCTCTGTTGCTCTGGGTTAGAGGCGGAGCAATATCATGGCAGAAGGGCCTGGTGGCAGCCCAGGAAGCAGAGAACTGAGCGCTAGAAGGCAGGATGATATGGTCCCCCAGGGCAAATCCCCAGGGAGCCACCTCCTCCAACAAGCCCCATGGGCCCCCGGTTACCACCCGTTAATCCACTCAAATCATTAACCCAGCCCATGGACTATCCCCCTGGCCAGGCCACAGCTCTCATAATCTAATCATTTCACCTCTGGACCTTCCTGCAGTGTCTCCCACGTGAGCTTCTGAGGGACATCCCACATCCAAACCATAATAATCCCTTATCAAGCAACCACCACGGACATAGTACTCCTATGCACCACCTACCCCACGTTTTAGAAGGTTGATTTCTGTATTTCATGAGCTCCGTCAAGGAAAGAAAGGCAATGTTTTATTTATTCTTATTCCTCGTGTTGGTTGTAGTCGTGGTGATTTTATGGTGACATTTGTCCTGACTTTGTAGACTCGTTAGCTGAAGATGCATGTACCAAGCTCTCTTTGACGTATGTTTGTGTCTGTGTCTCATAGCACACGCTTTGAAGGTCATACATGGAGCAAGCATCAAACACATTTTTAGAAAAGCCAGGAGGAAAGTAAATTAACCATATAAAAGAAGTCAAGTGCTAATTTGGAGGATTCATGTGGTAATCTCGACCTCTGGGCATCTACTCCCCAGGAGTGATCTCGGGAAAGACAGTGGGAAGAAGCCTTTGAGGTAGCCACTAGGATCACCGGGCCCGGCTTTCTGCCCAGCCTGGCACCATAATGTAACTGGAAGATTCCTGAGTTCTTCTGAGAGGAGGAAACCCCAAATTAAATTCTTCCACATCTCAACTGAGGATGTGTGTGAGCAGTTAAGGAGTGAAAATTTTCATGAGACCATAATCAGAGCCACATTTCAGGGAAAGCAGTTTTCTCCCATAAACTATCATTTGTGAGAGGCAACCTCTCAAACGGGCCATTTCTCTATTCTGATAAATTTTCCAGAAATATCCCACTCGGGATAATCTGTTTAAGAAGTGCCCATGTGGCGGGTGCAATGGCGAATGCCTGTGATCCCAGCAGCTCAGGAGGCTGAGGCAGGAGGATTATGAGTTTCAAAGCCAGCCTCAGCCAACAGCGAGGCCCTAAGCAACACAGTGAGACCCTGTCTCTAAATAAAATGCAAAATAGGGCTGGGTATGGGGCTCAGTGGTTAAGCACCCCTGGGTTCAACCCCCAGTACCAAAAAAAAAAAAAAAAAAAAAAAGTGCCCAAACCTTCATGCTTATAGACTAAAATCAAAATGCACAGCCACCACCAAGAGATTTCAGGTCCTTTCTTCGAGGTCTCTGCTCACCTCACACACGCTGTCGCCAGAGTGGGAATTTCCATAGTGATTGGAAGGTGAGAACATCCTGCAGGCTCTGTGTGTCCGCTGTCACACAATCCCAATGGCTCAACAGACTTCTCTCAGGTGTGTGGAAAGCAGCCACTCTTCAGCAGAGAGAGGAGGCCGAGACGTTCCAGTTTGGAGAGGGTGGCTTCTTAGAAGTGGCATCTCCTCTGCTTTTCAAGGTGCTTCTTCATCTGCACTCGGTGCCCTTACAAAGGACTGCGTGAACATCTGCAGAGACCCACCATCCTCACCCAGGACCACGCTCTCTCCTTCACTGAGCATTTCAAATATGGAAAAAGTAGCAAGAGAGAGAAAAAAAAAAAAACCAGGAACTATTCTTGGATCTTGCTGAGAAAAAAAAAAAAAAACAAGCAATGGTCCCTTTTAGGAAGAGTTTGAAGTTGGACAGATTTGGGTTGGAAACACAACTGGGACCCACTCAGGTCTGCATGGCTTTACTGGGACACTTAGATTTATCATCGTATCATTTGTAAGATGATGGCACCTACTTCTCAGGGCTGAGAATTAAAGAAAGAAGGTGCATAGAAAATCAGGCAGGACCCTTCTTTCCACCCGGGAGAGCTGGCCCTTCAGAACTGTCGACATTTAGAAGCGATTTTAACTGAACTGTGAAATGCCATCCTGTTTGTGGCTAGTCCTGTTGGAGGCGTCTTGGAAAGAATTTAAAGTCGTCTGGAGACGATGCACTTGGCTCCCTGTATTCAGAAGGAATTCAGAATGCACAACGTCTTAGAAGAAAGAGACCCTTCGTGTCGTCTTCAGAAGTTTCTGATTTCTACAGAACGAATCGTGAGACAAGACTCTGGGGACCAGGGGGGCTACCTTTGTTTCTCTGGCCTCCATTCCTCCTTGTTCTGAACATACAATGTAGTTTTATTGGGGGAACTCATTTCTCCCCTGATCTTGGAACATGGATTCAAGTAGGCTTTTCTCTGTTCTACGTCCTCTGGGCTGTGAGAGGACCTGGGATTGGTTAGTAAGACCCACAGCAAATATTAAGAGAAATGGGTGGATAAGATTCTTGGCCCAGCTGGGGGTGCCATGGCCCATGCCTATAATCCCAGCGGCTTGGGAGGCTGAGGCAGGAGGATCGCCAGTTCAAAGCCAGCCTCAGTAACTTAGTGAGGACCTAAGCAACTTAGTGAGACCCTGTGTCTAAATAAAATATAAAAAAGGGCTGGGGATGTGGCTCAGTGGTTGAGTGCCCCTGAGTTCAATACCCAGTAACCGCCCCACCCCCAAATTTTTTAGCTCAGTATGTAACATGCCTATGGATATTCTGGATCTATTAAGAAAGGAAGGTTCTCTTTCCAATGGGAAAATGTCAGGTGATAATGAATACGCAGAATCAAACTTTCTTTCCTCCCTCCCTCTCCCCCCAAACCCTCACCTTTCCTTTCATTTTGAACCCAGGGGCACAGAACCACTGAGCCTCATCCCAAACGGTTTTTATTTTTCGTTTTGAGACATGCTCTTGCTGAGTTATTTAGGGCCTTGCTAAGTTGTTGAGGCTGGCCTCAAACTTGTACTCCTCCTGCCTCAGCCTTCCAAGACACTGGGATTATAGGCGTGCACCCACCACGCCTGGCCTGAATCCTCAGATTCTTAATGATCTAGGTAGAGTTGTGGGCTCAGCTATGTCTGATAATTCCCTATATATTTATGTGAGTCACTAAATTTCCATTGTATTATTTTTATTTTTATATTATTTTCTTCCCCCCCCCCCGAAACCTGTTTAAGTTAGGTTTCTCTTGCTTACCACCCAAAGACTTGTGTCGAATATTTGGATGATAATAGATACTCTTGCCCTGTTCATGGGGAGCTTATGATGTGCTACAATATTGTTCTAAATACTTAACAAGTTTCCTATCTTACTTAATCTTAAAAACATCCGACGAACTAGAGACTAATATTTGTCCCACTGTGTAGGTGAGAGAAATGAGGCCAGATGATTTTAAGAAAACGGGCAAGGTCTATGCTTTAATAAGTGGTAGAGGCAAAATTTGAACCCAGGTCTATCTGATTTCAGAGTTTGTGTTCTTTACCTCCATGGTGGGATCACTAACCAGAAACAAATGCTTTCACATGATGGGCAATAGGTATTTGAGATTCCTTGTGCTTATTCAAGTTGTTAAGAATTACTCCAAACCACATGCTTTTCCAGTCTAGGGTTGATTCTGAATTCTAATCTGAATCCTTGTGGCCTTCCCTAGCTTCTGTAGCTACCAGATTTACAAAGTTGGCAGCTGCAGGCTTCAGTTCACAGAGGAGCGGAGAGAACCTGATCCTAAATGCTCTTCTTGGACTTTAGTTATTTCTTCTGTCTGCAAAAAGGTAAAATATGGGGTGGGAGGGCGGAGGCAGAGTATTTATGGTAAGTTGTGGGCAGTTTGTTGAGTTTTAGTGGTTTAAAAGCATTTGCTTTACATTATTTGGACTAATTGAAATAAAAGATTCAGAGCTCCAGAGATTGACTCATTCCCCTCTCCTAATATAGATGGAATGAGTTCCACTTGGTTGACGGTCTGTACCAAATTTCTCAGTGTTGGCTGACAGCCTCGCAAAGATCTGTTCATTTTTACGATGTTTCTGTGAGTCATTCCACACACACACTGGTTCCCTGGGGGCAGTTGTGAGGAGGAGGAAGTTTTATGCCGGGCACATGAAGGGCTTGGAAATTCACTGGGGAAGAGGAAACCATTAGGTAGCATTTTTATCCAGAACAAATTTGGAGCTCAGGGTCCAAATTTCATTCCTGAGCTCCATGTGGATATGCATAAATCCTGGGGAGAGTGATGCACATCACAGGATCCTCAGGAGTCAAAGAAAATCGTGTTCTCTTAAAAATCCATCCGAGCAACCTAGAATCCTCCACTGCCCGCAGCCCCCCAAGGGTGCTATGGCATTGGCTCTGCGTTGAAGCTACAGCTGTGCCATGTGTTACCTGGCTTTAGATCACTTAACCTCATGGGCTGTTTCTTCTTCTATAAAATACGGATAATCTTGCTGGACATGATGTCACATGCCTGTAATCCATCAACTCAGGAGGCTGAGGCAGGAGGATCCCAAGCTCAAAGCCAGCCTCAGCAACTTAGCAAGGTTATAAGCAACTTAGCAAGACCTCGTCTCTAAATAAAATATAAAAAGGGCTGGGGGTGTGGCTCAGTGTTTAAACACCTCTGTCCAATCCCTGGTGCCAATAAATAAATAAATAAGAATAATCCTTACCTTTCATATCCTATTGTGAAAATTAGAAATAATATTCTTTTTTAAAAATTTTTAATTTGTTTTAATTAGTTATACATGATAGTAGAATGCATTTATGCCCTTTGATAGATCATGGGATATAATTTCTCATTTTTTCTGAGTGCACATGTTGTAGAATCATATTGGTCATGCAGTCACATATACACATATAGTAATAATGTCTGTTTCATTCTACTATCTTTCCTATCCCCACATCCCCTCCCCTCCCCTCCCATCACTTCCCTCTACCTAATCTAAGGTAACACTATTCTTTCCTAATGCCCCCCTTTTGGGAATTAGCATCCACATATTAGAGAAAACATTTGGCCTTTGGTTTGGGGGATTGGCTTATTTCACTTAGCATGATATTCTCCAACTCCATCCATTTCCTGGCAAATGCCATTATTTCATTCTTCTTGAAAGCTGAGTAATATTCCATTGAGTAAATATACCAAATTTTCATTATCCATTCTTCTATTGAGGGACACCTAGGTTGGTTCCATAGTCAAGCTATTGTGAATTGAGCTGCTATAAACATTGATGTGGCTGTGTCACTACTATTCTTTAAATGCTCCATACATATTAGGCACTTGTAAAGCAAGACTGGTGGCACGTAGAGTATGAGAGACCTATTATTATTTGACACTGATATTAATAATAGATTAGATTTAGCCAAGTAACTGACCAATTTCACTCTCAGTTTCCTCATCTATAAAAAGGGATAAATATTATTAGTAAGTTTAATAATATTTTGGGATAGGGTTTAAATGAGTGATGCATTATTGGCTATTATAATTGCAGCCACTAATTATTAATTTTGTTTTGTTTTGTTTTGTACTGAGAGTTGAACCCTCGGGTTCTTACCACTGAGCCACATCTCCAGCCCTTTGAATTTTTCATTTCGAGACAGGATCTTGTTAAGTTGCTTTGGGTCTCTCTAAATTGCTGAGACTGACCTCAAACTTGCAATCTTCCTGCCTTAGCCTCCTGAGCAGCTGGGATCACAGGCATACACCACTGCACCCAGCTACTAATGTTTTTAATATGGCTAAGCACTTTCATATAGATAGGGCTTTCATATAAAGCATTTAGTATAGTTTCTAATACATAGGAGGTAATGCATAAACGTCAGTTGTTATTAGTAAGTTTAATAATAGAAGTTGCTATGAGTCTACCCCATTGACCTGGAGAAATGGCAATTTCATATGGCTCAACTCAATATTGGAGTTCCTCAAGGGTAGCTATAATTGCATCCAAATTCTTTGTCTAGTAACCCTGTAGCCTAGATGCTTTTGTTTTGTTAGAGTAGCAGAAACCTGAAACTGATTGCTACCTTCTCTCTCGAGGCTTCAGGCATTGATTGATTGAATTTCACAAGCCTCCAATTAATTCCCCTTAAATGTCTCAGGAGCTTAGGAAGCGTGCTTTCCCTCCCAGGGTTACAGGGGTGGGCAAATAGCTCTAGAAAAACTGGCCGGGCTTGAAAGAATATGTGACTGGTGCCAGGTGGTGCCAACTCACTTTCTGCCGGCATGACACTGGGAGTCCTCAATCTCAAGAATTCTTGGGCTCTGTCCTGCAGTGAGAAAATCCATGTCACTGTGCATTGACTTTTTGAGTTTGCAGAAAATCCTTCTTGGCTGGAACTCAGTCTGGTTTTATTAGAAACATCCATGGTAAAGAGCTTGGGCCAGTTGGTCCAAAATCCGTGACAGGCAAGTTGGGATGTAGGAGCCAGGTAAGGGGTGATGGGGTCTTGAACTGGCATGACGGGGTGGGTAGTGAGCAAAGAATAATGGGGTACATGACAAATTAGAGACAGGCCCGGCAGGACTGGTTGAGGTCTTGGATGCAGGAAATGAACAAAGCAACAAATTGGCTTGGGCATAGGGTGTGTAGTGGTGTCATTTCTTCAGATGGAGGAAAGAATGGGCTTGAGTAGATGGAGGAAATCAGGAACTCTCTCGTGTCTATGTTAAATCTGCTACAGAGAAATGTCAGGGAAGCACTGGAGACGCAATGTGGGAGCTCATAAGTCTTGGGGAGGGGTGTTCTTCATCTTGGTCTTTTCCAGAAGGGGAACAAATAAGATGATCAGAGGAAACTTTGAGAAACAAAGGAAAAGAAAACCAAGAGATTAAGAGCAAGGAAGAGATATCAGAGGAACAAAGGACTGAGAGTCTCCAACACCTCTTGATTCAGGTGCGTGGTACCGTGAACCTGTCCACAGATCTAGTGCAGTGCAGCCAGGCAGGATGGTGCAGCCTGTCATCCCAGCCGCTCGGGAGGCTGAGGCAGGAGGATCACAAGTTCAAAACCAGCTTCAGCCACTTAGTGAGGCCCTAAGCAACTCAGTGAGACCCTGTCTCTAAATCAAATACAAAATAGGGCTGGGGATGGGGCTCAGTGGTAAAGTACCGCTGGGTTCAGTCCTTGGCATCCTCCTCAAAAGTAGTCACAGTTCATTCCAAGAAAACGGAGGCTCATGGAGTTTAAGTAACTGATCTATTGCAGCTTGTTTTCACAATCCGGCTAAGCCTGAGGCCTGTATTCAGAATGAATGTCTATTCTCTCTTGTTTATGACTTAACATAATTTGTTAATAATAAGAAATGAAAATGACTTAAGTAAGAGACAGGTGTTTCCTGGCCTGTCAGCATTATCTGTCCTAGGAGCATTACCTCTGAAGGTCACGCCCTTCTTGTCTGGAGACTATGCACCCTATTTGGAGGAGGAGGAGAAGAAACGGAGTAAAAAGAAGACACACCATTCAAGATGCGGTTACTTGGCACATGCCCATAATCCCAGAAGCTCAGGAGACAAGGCAGAAGGATCTTGAGTTCAAAGCCAAACTCATGCGCATGTATGATTACACAACCACTGTAATTCCACATCACATACAACTAGAAGAATGAGAACTTACACTCCAAATACGCATAGTAGGTCAAAATACATTCTATTATCATGTATAACTAATAAGAAGAGATTTTTTAAAAAGCCAGCCTCAGCAAATTTAGCAAGGCCCTAAGCAACTTAACAAGATCCTCTAATTAAAAAATTTTAAAAAGGGCTGGGTAAGTGGCTCAGTGGTTAAGAGCCCTTGAGTTCAATTCCTGGTACCAAAAAAAAAAAAAAAAAAAAAAAAAGTTACTTATAAGAACAAAGATCGAGGGTGTTTAAGAATTTACAAATTTAAGAATGTCATCTGCGCATGCCATGTTACTTTTGTTTGTTTGGGTTCTTAAAAACACCTTTCTCCTTCCTTTGAGACTTTTCTAATAAGGATCTGAATTATAGTTACCCTCTATTATAGTTTACATGTAGTTGTGCCTTATCTTCAACACACCAGTACCTTTAGTTCAGACTCTTTAGCAGTATTTCTTTGGAAATGTATTGGTTTTCTTAATTGGAACATCCAGAGAATGGAGTTCATTCAGGTATGGCTGGATCCAGGAACTGATGTCCTATTATCTGGGCTCCGACTCTGTCCTCAGCTCTTGGCTACACACTTGGCTGCTTTTACAGGCAGGTTTTACCATCGATGGTGAGTTGGGGCCTGGTATTGCATAGAGCTCTTCTTTATAGTTTAGGGTGACAGCGGTGGCAAGAGGCTCTGTCTTTCTGTCCACATAGTAGCTTTTATCAAGAGTCTCTGATGTTCCCTGCTTCTATCACACATTCATGGCTCCAGTCAATCCCACGGGAAGATCAAGGGCCAGGCCTGGCTCACACATTGTCCTGGATGAGGCCGGCTGGGATTTACGGTTCCACCGACACCATCGAGACAGGGCACAGCCATGTCCTAACACCAACATAAAAACAACAGAGATCTATTTCAATGCTTGGGCTGGGTGGAGGCCCTTCCTGTGACTGCTGTAGTGGCTGTCACCGCTGCTATTTTTACTCCACTCTGTGACAGTATCTGAAGCCCCACAATAAACCCAAGATTAGCAGCTGGTCTCAGGTTTGACTATTGACATAGAAAGGGTCTTATTTTCTTCCTCTTTTTGCAGAGAGTTGCATGAATCCTGAGCTGAAAGTAGCTCTGCATTCGGTTTTTGAGATCTTATCCGAAGAATGACAAATCAGTTTGGAAAACAGACCTACTGAGACGTCAGCACCGGTCCCATCCCCTCCATGACCAAATGATCCAACCTTGTTTTCCAGTCTCCGACGCGGCTTTCCTGCTAGAGGCTAGGAAGGTAAAATCTGGCTTTTTATGTCTGCGGAATTCAGTGTTCACATAATAATTGCCTTTTGATTGGCCTTTTATGGGTTTCCTATGAGATCAGGCAGCAAAAGGGGTAGTTAATTTAGGGCACAGTTTACAAACACAAGCTCTAAAGATCTGTGGCTCTCAGAATTGGCCTGCGGGTGTGCTTTGTTGGGAATCTACAATGTTTTCATAATTGGATTTAGTGAGCAGTATTTTAAAAGCAGGTGATTTCCCAGTTTTTTAAAAAATCCAGATTTCTACTTTGGGAGACGGGGCAACCCTGGCCTTCCATTCCCACCTTCACCGTCAGTGGGAGCTGAATGGCAGCTGACTTCTTAGTTGGGACACAGAGCACTTAGAAACCTGTTTTGCTGTAAATAATGGCAGTTGAAATCACAGGGGCATTTACTCTTTCCTGAAGAAGGAGTTTGGCACCGTGGCTCATGCCGGAAATCTGAGTGACTCGGGAGGTTGAGGCAGGAGGATTGCAAGTTCAAGGCCAGCCTCCATAACTTGGCGAGGCCCTAAGCAACTCAGTGAGACCCTGTCTCTACATAAAATATAAAAAGGTCTGGGGATGGGGCTCAGTGGTCGAGTGCCCCTGGGTTCAACCCCCAGTGCCAAAAAAATAAAAATTCAAAAAAGAAAGAAGGAGTCTGAGTTTGGAGCTGGGTTTGTCCAGACTTCACTCAGGAGCTTGATAGGGACAGCTTCCTTTTGTTTCCTGCCATCCTGAGTGTGTTGGCTCCCCACCTCCATGATGTAGGAGGGGAACACATTCCCTCAAAGAAGAGCTCCCTGCCCATCTTCTCCAGAAGCCTCTGGAGTCTTTCCCTGGCTCTCATTGGCTAGAGCTGGGTCATATGACCACCACCCTCCCACCCCACCCCCCTTACTAGCAAAGGATAATGGGATTACTATGGATGATTCTCTTAGTCCTCATTTGTCCCCTGGGACTGGGAACATTACCACCACCCCTCAGTGAGCAAGTCAGGATTGAATGCAGGAGGTAATGCACGGGGCCTGCGTGTATTCATGCTCCCCATTTTCCACAGTCCCCCTCACTTCCTATGGCGGGACCCAGCCACCGCCATTCATTCCCTTCACCTGAATAGTCATTATGGGCATTTGTGATTCTAGGCCCAGAGCAAGCTTTATTACCTTCCTGCTTCTCCTCTGGTTCTAGCATAACAAGATGCCCAGTATCTTCCTTCATTTTCTGTTGCTATAACAAAATACCCGAGACTGGATCATCTATGAAGAAGCTCCCCACACTGGTGCACTGAGGAATGAAGACTTCAGCACATGAACTTTCGGGGGGACTCACTCAAACCAAAGCACCCCATTTGTTAGTTTAGGAGAAATTTGGACACTACTAGCTGTGTGACCAGGGACATCATAAATAACTTCTGTGATGTCCTGAAATTAAAAAAAAAAAAAAACACGAAAGTATTTTATTGGATGATAAGATTTCTAGAACTTCCATGAATATCTGGTATCTAATAGTTGTTCAGAAGTGCTTTCCCCCTTCTAACTATTAAAAGCTTTGAAAAGTCATTTATGGAAAGACAATGCCCTCCCTGCACACCCTGGTACATTGTATGGAGGGTTAGGTGGGTTTTTTTTTTCAATCTAGAATCTTTCTAGCATCCATTTAATTCATCCTCACATTATAGGCATCAGAGAGAAAGGTGGAGATGGGGTGGGAGGGAGTTATGTGCTATGTTTAGGAGGATCTTTGGGTCTTGTTTTAAAAACAAACTTCGGGTACAAGATGTAATTTAAAATATAAAAGCTGTTAGTGAGAAAAATGATAGAATTAAAATAGAAATGTTTTTCTAGGGCTTTAAATGAATTTATGGGGCTCTGATTAATGAAATGAAGCCTTTGAGATTTTCTTTGGTGGTGATCAATTATCTGGCATAAACATTTACAGGCGATTTCCTTCTCCACATTGATCAAATATATTATTCATAGAACTGTTGTGATGTTTCTCCTTTTAATTTCAAGATCTCATTTGGTTTGATTTTTTTCCCCCATATACCCACAGGGTAAAACCAAAACAATGGTAGTTAATGTCCACCAGCAATCAGGGCTTATTGTATTCCAGACTCCATGAATAGCATGTAATAAATTCTTAATAAATAGGGTTTTTTTTTTTTAATCAGGGATAAACCCAGGGGCGTTTAACCACTGAGCCCCATCCCCAGCCCTTTTCTATATTTTATTTAGAGACAGGGTCTCCTTGAGTTGCTTAGAGCCTTGCTAAATGGCTGAGGCTGGCTTTGAACCTGTGATCCCCCTGCATCAGTTTCCCAACCTGCTGGGAATACAGGCATGTACTCTTGTGCCTGGCAATCAACACTTACTAACGTAAGAATTATTAACTCAATATGGGTAAAAAAATAAATAAATTCTGCCTTTTCCATATTGATTTTTCCTTTCCCTTCTATTTATTGTTAGTGTATATTAATCTTACAGAATTATGGGTTTCTTTGTGGCATATCCAAAGATGCATAGCAGACTTTGGGCATGTGCGTGCGTACTTTCCCCTCACCCCCACACCCCCTTCCTCTTCTCTAATAGTCTCTATTCCACTTTCATGTTGTCTTTTTCCCACTACATTTCACATTTGCAAGAAAACATGTGATAATTGTCTAAGTGTGGTTTGCTTCACTTAATATCATTGTCTTGACTATCCATTTTCTTTTTTTAAAATTATATTTTTTATTTGTTCTAATTATTATGCATAACCATTAAAAATGCACTTTAACACATCATACATAAATGGAGTATAACTCCTCAATCTTCTGTTGTATGTGATGTAGAATCACACAGATGTGTAATCAAATATGCACATAAATAAATGGGGTGGATTCAAACTAGAAAGCTTCTTCACAGAGAACAAAACAATCAAGAACCTGAAGAGAGAGCCTATCACATGGGAGAAAATCTTTACCACATGCACTTCACATAGAGCATTAATTCCCAGGATATATAAAGAATTAAAAAAAATCAACACCAACAAGACAAATAACCCAATCAATAAATGGGCAAAGGAACTGAACAGATACTTCACAGAAGAAATATAATCGATCAACAAAATATAAAAAAATGTTCAACATCTCTAGCAATTAGAGAAATACAAATCAAAACTACTCTCAAGATTTTATTTTACTAGAGTCAGAATGGCAATCATCAAGAATACAGGCAACAATAAATGTTGGCGAGAATGTGGGGGAAAAAGTTATACTCATACATTGCTGGTGGGACCGCAAATTGGTGCAACCATTATAGAAAACAGTATGGAGAATCCTCACAAAACTTGGAATGGAACCACAATTTAACCCAGCTAACCCACTCCTTGGTTTATACCCAAAGGACTTAAATCAGCATACTATAGTGACACAGCCTCATCAATGTTTACAGTAGTTATCAATTCACCGTAGCTAAGCTGTGGAACCAACCTAGGTGTCCTTCAATAGATTAATGGATAAAGAACATGTGCATATATACACAATGCAATATTACTCAGCCTTATAGAAGAAGGAAATTATGGAATGTGCTGGTAAATGGGTCGAGCTGGAGACTCTCATAAGTGTCGGCTAGGGAAAAATAGAGGTACATTGGATCAGGCATAGGGGAGTGAAGGATGTAGGGGGCAGAAAGGATAGTACAACAAATCAGACTTTATTACTCTACCCATTTTCCTGCAAATTACACGATTTTACTTATCTTTATGGTTCAATAATCCTCCACTGTCTACACTGATTTAAATGCTATATACCTCTATATACTTAGAGAGGGATATAGCACAATGGAAAATAACTAGGCCCTGGGTTTGAATTTTATCTCAGACACTTGAAATTTTCTGATTTTATGCCAATCATCTAACTTTTTTTTTTTAACAGGAGAGTAAGACCCATCCCTTTGAGACATTTAAGAAATGAAACAATCATGCATGTAAGTCCTCAGTGCCTGGCAAAAAAATCAGGATTCAATTGGTCTGAGCTGCTGTTATTCATCTGTCCATTTTTTTGGTTCTACATTAACAATTATTGTTCGATATGTTGCATACCAAATTACAAGGAGGCTTGCAAAGAGAACATGTGTTTTCCTGCCATGGATCTGAGGGTAAGCTGGACTGGCCCTGCATCATGGTGCCCATTGGCTGGGCTGGGTTACTTCTATGGGTTGGGTTCAGTTCTGCTCATCCTCTTTGGATCAGTGCCTCCCTGAGAATGTTCCTTTTATGGACATTAATGCCAGTGGAGCAAAAGAATAAGACAGATCAAGAAAACACAGGAGAGTCCTCTGTTGACTTCATGGCCACATTTTACTGGTTGAGGCGAGTCACATGGCCAGGTCCAAAGTCAGTGGGTGTTTTCATCAGCTTTTTCACTGCTGTGACTAAAAGACTCAACCAGAACAACTCTAGAGGAGGAAAAATTGGGGGGGGGGCTCATAGTTTCAAAGGTCTCAGTTCACAGACAGCAGGCTCCGTTCCTCGGGGCTGGAGGGGAGGCAGGACATCATGGAGGAGGAGTGTGGTGGAGGGAAGCAGCTCACATGGTGATCAGGAAGCAGAGAAAGACTCCACTCTCCAGAGACAAATAGAGACTCCAAAGCCACGCTCCCAATGCCCCCTCCTCCAGCCACACCCACCTCCTCCAGCCACCACCCAGTTAATCCCATCAGGGGTCCATTCTCTGGTTGGTTGAGGCTCTTATAAACCAATTATTTCTCCTCTAAACCTTGCATTGTCTCACGCATGAGCTTTTGGGGGACACCTCACATCAAACCATAAGAGTGGGACAGAAAAGTGTTCCTTTCAAAGTGGGATGAGAGGAGGAAATTTAATATTTGGTGAAAATAATCTCATGTATTATGATTTTAATATGTACAATCCAAACAGGACATTTTCTTGGTGTCTACTGTTTTACTCAGTTTTTTATCACTGTGACCAAAAGACTTGACAAGAATAACCTAAAGGAGCACAAGTTTATTTTGGCTCATATTTTCAGAGGTTCAGTCCATGGTCAGCCAGCTCCACAGCTCTGGGCCCCAGGTGAGGCAGAACATCATGGCAGAAGGGTGTAGGGGAGGAAAGCAGCTCTGGACAGGGTAACAAGAAGGAGAGAGAAAGTCCACCCACCAGGGACAAAATACAAACCCCAAAGGCATGCCCCCAGTGACCTCTTCCTCCATCCACACCTGCCAATGCTTACCTGCCACAGTCTGGCTGGGCACAATCAGGAGCCACTTGTCAAAAGAAACTAACTTTATTTTTAGAACCACACAGGCCAAACAAAACAGCTCCTCAGGAAAAACCCTCAGAGCTCAACTGCCACCACCGGCTTCCCACAAGCCTCTCCCCAAAACCACAAGCCTCTCCACCTCCCACAATCCTCCTGCTCTTGAGGCCGATTGGCTGGGTCGCATGGGCGGAGCCAAAAAAGTCCCCCAATAAGCAGCTCCGTGGTCTGAAAGGGCAGGGAAACAGCCCAATGAGCATCACCGCAGAGGAGCCAATCAGCTAGATGTTGCTGGGGCCCCTGTGAGCCAATCATCAGCTGACAGTCTGAAAGTTTGCTGGGGCCCCTTGGGCTGTGGCTCTCAACACTTACCATCCAGTTAATCCTATCAGTGGATTAATCCATATCAGTGGATTAATCCACTCAATCAGGAATCTCACAACCTAATCCTTTCATTTCTGAACATTCTCTCTTGGGGGGACACCTCATAGCCAAACCATAACATCTACCTAATATTCTCTGCTCCTTTGCTCCACAGCATCATCCCCCTATAGCACAAAAAGATCTGTAAATCTGTTCTGCATGTGTGAATGGCTTTTTGTTGCCTTGAATGAGCTCCCATGAAGGCAATAGCAATCATGTGTTGCCTCATCCTGGGAGTATTTATATTTGAGATAAATATAGGTTGCAAGGAGAACGGGGAACCCTGAGGATCAAGTGAGTAAGGAAAGCCCGTATGTCTTGGTGCGGTGACACCTGAGTGCACAGGCACGCAGAACTGCTGATCATCACCCTAATTAACAAAACCTGAGCTGCGAGGAAGGGCCCGGTACTAGATCAAACAAACTGTGAGAGAGAGATTCCTCTGTAGTGTTGCCAAGGAGGCAAAGTGCTGACTAGTAAATTTCCCTGCAGCTGGATCTCCTGGGCCTCTTGGGCAGAGAGGAGTCCTTGAGAGGAATATTTATCTGATGTTCTTCAGTTTCTCCTTTAATTGAAGTCACACATCTTCCCCAAGGCCATGTGTAAATGGACCAGGGTCCTACCACATTCAAGTTCTGCACCTCCTAGGGGCCGTGTTTGAGCCAGCATCTGTAACTTTTCTTAATGGACCTGGGAAGAATATGTTCCGTGAAAATGAATGGGAAATTCTTGAGTTTCACTGTGCTGTTAATTAGTAGTACGAACATGGACCTTATCACCGATGTGTTTCCTATGGCATGTGAAAGCCAACTCCAGGAAGGCAAGATGATTGTGGGATTTTATGTTTACCAAATTCCTCCATTTCAGCAACTTCAGTGTGTTTTCTGGGAAACACTACCTTATAATTATGGGATGATCACTTCAGTGATCTCAAGTACCTTATTGGTACTGGATATTAACCCTGAAGTTCTAATAAGTTGCTTGGACAATTACAGTTTTCTTTTCTTTTTAAGTCAAAGATTTAACCTAAGTGCACTTAACCACTGAGCCACATCCCCAGCCCTTTTTTATATTTTATTTGGAGACAGGGTCTCCCTAAATTGCTTAGGACCTTGCTAAGTTACTGAGGCTGGCTTTGAACTTGCAATCTTCTGCCTCCGGCTCCTGAGCCACTGGGATTGCAGGCATGTGCCACCGTGCCTGGCTGATTACGAAGTTTTCTATACAACATTCTGTGGCTCAGTTATGCCTGAATCACTTTATTATAGGCGTGTGTGTGTGTGTGTGTGTGTGTGTGTGTGTGTGTGTGTTTCTGTCACAAGGCAGTGTGGTATTTCAGGGGCATTGCTACTAAAAGTTTACTACTTTATTCTCCAGTTGTTTGGCAATTTGGCAGTAGATCCTTGATGCGTATGAATTTACTATTTCAGTTACTGATGGGAAAGGAAACTTGAAGGTCAAGGCCATAAAGAAATTTTGAATTTTTCTAAGACATAACTATGAATTGTGTGGGGAATGAGTCACCCTCTTGTACGTGGGCTGGCCTGAGCACCTCGCACTTACATTTCAAGGTGCTTCGATGTTCTCTAGTATTTCTGGTAGGTGCAATTAGTGTCTAATGTAATTAGTTTAAAGACTATTTTTTAAAAAAATAAAATAACAGCTGGGGTGTAGTTCAATGGTAGAGCACTTGCCTAACATGCACAAGGCTCAGGGTTCCATCCCTGCCTCTGTGAAAAATTAAAATAAAAAGTAACAGTTAACATATATTGAGCCTTTATGATGTACCAGACACTTCACCAAGTGCCTAGAATGAATGGTCACATGCAGATAATGTCATCACACCATTTTCCAGGTGAGGAACACGAGGCTTATGAAAACGAGGCCTTGTTGACCAGGTGTGGGGGTGCACGCCTGTAATCTCAGTGGCTGAGGAGGATGAGGGAGGAGGATCATAAGTTCAAAGCCAGCCTCAGCAAAAGTGAGGCCCTAAGCAACTCAGTGAGACCCTGTCTCTAAATAAAATGCAAAATAGGGCTGGGGATATGGCTCAGTGGTCGAGTGCCCCTGAGATCAATCCCCGGTAACCCTGAACCCACCACAAAAAAAAAATGAGGCCTTGTCGAATTCACACAGTACCAAGCACCAGATCTAGGATTTGAAATTGGGAACTCTAACTCCAAAGCCCAGTTCATTACTGGGCCCTAACCCCACCCCCAGCATCGATGGGGGGCACAGCACAGTTTGTAAAACTGGGAGCTCTTCTCTGGAAATGACATGTGTTGGAGACATAAAAATAGAGAATGTTCCCATCAGCAGTGAGCTGAATCTCTGCCCTCTCAACTATGAAAACACACACACAAAAGTAATTTGTGAAGTTGTTTCAGTGAGTGCTCTGGCCAGTATTTATGCTAATGGCTTTGCAAATGACTTTCGTCTCATATTTATAGAATCATTAAAGACCGAGGGGATAATTCATAGTTTCTCAGTTATGCCTTACTGCATTTTGTAAGGAAAAAAAATATAATTTGAAGAGCTATGCCTGGGTGTTTGGTGTTTTTCAAAGACCTTGCAATATAATTGCCTGGGCTCCTAAGTACCATTGCATTATTATTATTATTATTATTATTATTATTATTATTATTATTATTATTTGTACTGCACGTAAGTGAACATAGAGGTCAAATACCTGTCACAGGGCTGCGGCGTCTGCTTGCTAACACACAGTAATTGTTCTCCTGTTAGAGCCTGGAGAGTCACACTTAGATCCTGAAACTTGAATCCTTAAGGCACCAGAGAAGGTGGGCAGGGCTCAGGCAGGGCTGCCTCTGTGTTTGAAGAACCAACAAGGACAGATGGCAGAGCTTCCGTGCTTGGGAGCCCTGAGAAGGATGTGGGGCAATACTCTCTAAAGTTGACCCCTCTTCAACAAAAATTGTAGTGTTGATGGAAAGTAGTGTGGAGATTCCTCTGAAAACTGGAAATAGAGCCACCATTTGACCCAGCTATCCCTCTCCTCAGTCTATACCCAAAGGACTTAAAAACAGCATACTACAGGGACACAGCCACATCAATGCTTACAGCAGCTCAATTCACAATAGCTAAACTGTGGAGCCAACCTAGGTGCCCTTCAACAGATGGATGGATACAGAAAATGTGGTATAGATACTCAATGGAATATTACTCAGCTTTAAAGAAGAATGAAATGGGGGCATTTGACAGTAAATGGATGCAGTTGGAGAATATCATGCTAAGTGAAAAAAGCCAATGCCCCCAAACCAAAGCCGAATGTTTTCTCTAATATGCCAGATGCTAATTCACAATAAGGGGGGGCACTAGGGAAGAATAGCATTACCTTAGATTAGGTAGAGGGAAGTGATGGGAGGGGAGGGGAGGGGGAGTTGTGGGGATAGGAAAGATAGTAGAATGAAACAGACATTATTACTTATGTGTATATGTGGCTGCATGACCAATAGGATTCTGCAACCTGTGCACCCAGAGAAATGAGACATTGTATCCCATCCATCTATGTATGATCTATCAAGGTGCATAAATGCCTTCTACTGTCATGTATGACTAATTAAATCAAATAAAAAATTAATTCAAAAAACTGTAGTGTTGGTTTAATGGTTATAAAGATGACAAATGAAATAGTTTAGATGCGGCAGCCGAACAGCAAGACCCTACCAGAGGAGACAGAGTGTCTCAGGCAGGTCCCTTCGTCACACTCTGCCATCTCAGCCATCAGTGACACTTGTGCAGACCTCCAGCCTGGTCCTCGGCTCAGACTGTCCCCTTCTTCTGTCGCAGTCCCTCATTTTCTCCGGGGGGGGGGGGAGGTGATTTCTTCTCAGTGGGAGCAGCATTCCAGGTCCCCCGATGTCCCCTTGACGTGAGGTCAGCCTGTGTCCAAGATGGACAGATGATACTTTCCCACTTCTCCTAATCTATGGCAAAGTGACATGAGGACCAGGAGGGGTTGAAGCTGACTCATCCCAGCTGTGGTGGCTGATGAGTTTGTCCTTTTTTTTTTTTTCCTGTTCCCAAGATCACCAGAGAATCCCTTGTCTGGGTAGTTTGTCGTTTATTTTTGTCCCACTCAATGAATGACTTTGTATTTAAGTGAGCCGGCCTCACTCAAATTTTCTCCTGCTTGCAAACTTAGAATCCTAACGAAAATTGATGGTTCTGTGGTGATGAGAAGAGTAGGTTTTTATGGCATAATTTCTGAGCATATCCAATAAATAGTTTCAGAGGAAGAGCACCCATCTGAAATTCTCACCAAAACAAAACAAAGACGGCAAAATTATTTCCAGGAGTTTTCTAGTGCGTGTTTTCTTCTGTGACAAGATGGCAGTCTGAATTATAGGACAAATTTTTAAACTGATCTCTCCCTGGTGGTTATAGCCAGAATAGAGAAGAGAAATTCTAAGCATCAGTCTGGAAAAGCTCTCCTAGTGTCTGTCTGTCTGTCTGTCTGTCTCTCTCAAACACACACACACACACACACACACACACACACACACACACACACCCTTCCAGCCTTCTCTTGAATAGTGGTTTTGATTTGGTCTCCTTTCTCACAAGTTCATTGAACAAGTAGTTTTATTTTCTTTTTCTCTTCATGTCAGGGGAAAAAAGCCCTGAAGTTGCTGTTCATTCTCTGGGCTCCTAGGTAGTCCCGTTTGGAGGGTGATCAACAGAACACAGGACCGGATGATCTCCTCAGCCATAAATAGACCCGTTCTGCAATTATCATCAGAATGATTTGTTGCCATGTGAAATTAGATGAAGAAGGGCGCAGTTAGCATCGACATCGAAATCCCAAGAAGCAGTTTCTCTGTTCATTCTGTTTGACAGTAAATCTTTGGGTCTGGCTGGGCTTTTCCCACTCCTTCCTTATTTCCATTCTGCCGCATATCTAATGAGGCTCGGATGCGTCCTGTGTCATAGACACACTCTTTGCACTTTCTATGATCATATTAGTACATTAACATTTTCATCATTTTAATATCCGGTCTGTTCTCCTTTTTCGGAATAGCTACTCAGTATGATTTGGACTGAGTGGTTTTTCAGAGTTAAGGGTAAATATAATAATGATGATGATGATGATGATAATAATAATAATAATAATTGTAAGGTTTCCACCTTCAGCTTGACAGGCTGAGAGCGTGTGAACTAGTTTGTGCCACAGACATTGAGGAGTTCCCTCTAATATAAGCCCTGCCTTAATACTCAAACAGAACCTCTTCACTGGTGATTTTATCTCAGGGCGCATGTCAGCCTTTAATGTCCCTAAGACCAATGTTGAGCACAGCACGTGGCTTTCACAAATAGACACGCGTGGGCGCTCCCTTGGGAACAAGGATTGATGTGCTAGTCACTTGCCTGGGAAGGAATCCCAAGACACACTCGTAGAAGGGTAGGGGTGAGACCGGGTGGGGAAGAGGGCCACTGGGGACGACCGGGGCGTAACACCTTGTGGCTCTCTGAGGGACAGTGGAGAACATGACTGGACCATCCCAGGAGAGGAAGGAAGCTGGCTGTGTGTTCCCCAACTCCTCCTCAGATGTGGGCTGAGGGCTGCCCGGGAGCTTCCTTCTCCAACCTTCTATGTGCTCTTGTACTGTCCTTGTGACTCCCTTAGCCAGACAAAAGGTCCTCAGACACCTGCAGGGGTTCAAAGTACAGCTTTCCTACCTGCTAGTACCAAGGGGCTGAGGGCCAGGCCCTGACAGCCTCTGCTGTACAATGTCACATGACCGAAAGGAATCACCCACCCTGGCTGCAGAATGTCACATGACCATCAGGAATCACACATCCCCCTGACCGTCACATGATCATAAGGAATGGTTCATTCACCCGGGTGTAGAATGCCACTGACCCTCAGGAGTCATGCCTCCACCTTGCAGATCTCAACAAATATGAAATGCAGTGGGGTCAGAATGGAGGGATCTTTACAGAAAGACCAGAGTAAATGCTTCTGGTGCAGAATGTTCTGAAGGGAAAAGCGTTCTTGCTCCAAGATTTTTCTTTTTCCAGCGAGATTCGATGATCCTAGAAACGTCGCCATGACAGACGAACTCCTTTAGCTTAAGCCAATGAGACTCCAAGCAACATCCTTGAACCATCTTCCCCAAAATACCAGGGCAACGCTTTATCAAATCAGCTTCCTGAGTCTAACTCCAGATGAGTTACAGCTCTGGGGCTGGGCTTAGGGTTGGGGAAGAGAAAACACCTCCCAGCGAGGAAGTCCTCCAATTTGGAAATCCTTGAGTATTTCTTTCCTCTCTGATGACCTTAAAATGTCTTTTAAGTGAAAGTAGTTGATTTTTCCCCCCATGAGAGTATGCGTACATACTCAAATCTCTGTAAAACATGGCTGTCTTCCTTCACCTGGGCATCCGCAGTGCTAACCCAGGGCAAGCCTGTCGCCTAGAGAAAGCTCAACAGGCAGCAGTCAGGGAGTGGAGGCTCTTCATAGAAACTAGAATGCACGGATTCTTGGTGATTGAGTGACTCACACTTTAGTGTGAATAAATTTGTCAACTCTTTTCCTCCAAGGAAGGGGGAACAGATGCAAGAATAGAACACTGGGAGCCAGAGGGAAGGAATGGATAAAAATGGGATGAGGATCCATCTTGCCAGATAGGAGATTATCCATCTGCAAAATCAGGATATGATCAACACCTGTTTTGGTTTTTTTTTTCCCCCCCTGCCTAGTGCCCATCATTGGCCATTGTCTACTTTACCCTGAGATTTCTTCCAGAAGCCATTCCTCCCTCTACATATGATCAAGCTAAATTATGAAGGCGTGGCTTAGACATGCCCGTCACTTTATTTCATCTCCACCATGTGATCGATGGGAATGGAATGGGCTGAGATTCAACTGAGGATAACTAGTTTAGTAAAGTTGAAGAATTAAAAGAATCCTTGACTTGGTAGAGAAAGGAAGCTGAATATGTGTTGTCTTGGCTTAAATGGTAAGACACAGACCTGGTGGCTGCCAGGAGCCAGAGAACCATAGCCAATCAGTGATCATCTAGTGATCGGTATCTCTGTCTCCACATGAGGAAAGCTGACTAAAGAATGAAACCAGTAGAAGAAGAAGAAGGAGACCCAAGGGATGGGAAAACACAATGTCATGCTGATACTATAGGAGCTCCTGGAACCAGCCAGGCCTGAAGCTCCTATAACTGACATGAGTTGCCATTTATATAACCCAATTTTTTTAATGCAGTCATTATTTTTTTGCTTGTTTGTTTGTTGTCACCATAATCAATGTGTGCTGACTGATAAGTGGAGTTCGAAGCTAACTCATCTCCAAGGAAGATCACCAGATGATCACTGAATGGCTGTGGTTCTCTGAGACAATGGAGCCTGAATCCTTGCTTTACATACGACTTCCTGTCTGGGGCAAACTTGTCTTCCTACCTGGGGTTTCTAATCCTCACTTTGCTTCTTAAACAATGAACTTGGGATATTACTTATATTTTGGGATCGATAAGATTATAGACTTGAAAGAGAAGACCCTTGAGGAATTCATAAATGGTGGGCCTATTTAGCAAGGTCCCTTCGGTTTAATTTTTTTTTCTCTTTCTCACGTTCCTTGCTTTCAACCACTCGGGAATTACCAAAGCCTTTATGAAGCACTATTTTTCATGGCTCAGAGACATGCTACCTACCAATGGGGTAATGGTTTCTGAGGGCCTTTGGGACATTTATGAAGTTCTTTTTCTCCTTATTGCCATAACTTTGGAGGTTGGAAGAGAAGCTTTGGGCCTCTTCAAGGTACTTGATATTTAATGTGATAAAATATAGAAAATATGGAGGGAAAGATTGCAACAGATTGCCTTTCCCACTGATTGGCACAATATGGCTCATTTTTCAACACCGTGACCTTGCTTGCCACTAGGTATCAACAAGACTCTAAGGGGAAAAAAAAGGAAAAAAGAAAAAAGAAAAGAATACTATAATTAAATAGCAGAAAGATCAGGAAAAGCTCACTAAAAGGAAGAAAATAGGGGGGAGGGAGAAAGATAGAGACAGGAAATACTGAGAACTAAATTAGAGCAAATTCTATTCCATGCTTTTATCATCAAGTCAAAATGGATCCTGATATTATGTCTAACTAAAAAATTCCTCCCTGGAATCCAAGCATTTCTTCATTATCATTTGTAGCATAGAGCACTAAGGAAGTGACATTACGTGACCTCTGAGGCTGGCGTCCCTACAGGGGGAAGCAGTTAGACAAATCAGCGAGCTAGCCAGCCAACCCACTGTCTCATCAGAGTTGAACCTCACACTGCCTGACTTGGAAATAGGCTTCATAACCATTGACTAGAACTCTCTGTCTTACAGGAGAGAAAACTATCCAAAGGATTGGTGTTGTCATAGAAAGGGCTCATGGTTATGGAGCCAGGGTTTCTAAGTCCATACTTAAATATATGAAAATACTAGCAATGGGGTACAGCACAGTGATAAAGATCCAGGACCCTAAGGTCAGCAGGCCCTGGGCTCCAATCTTTCCTCCAATCCTAATAGCAGAGTTGTAAGGGTCTTGCGAAAAGTCGGAGGAAGAGACCACCAAGAGACTGACTCATGCAATTGCAGAAGGGGATTTATTGAGGATCCAATTCAGCGTGCTGAGGCTCCAGGCTCACTCAAGAAGGGAGAGCAGCCCAGAGCCCAGAGCAGAGGCTAAGCAGTGCTTAAGTACACTTTTTGGGGAGGGTGGGGGCTTTGCATACATCAGAACAAATCAGCATGAGGAGAGGGAAAATTGAACAACAACTCTAACACATGATTAGCCCATTCATTGGCGGGAACAGGTCAGGCGGGGGTGATTGGTCACTCCTAAGTGGGGTACACATTCAAACTGATTGGTTCAGGCCCTGTATGCACAGGGCCCTAGGCTAAATGGCCAGTAGGTTCTGGGTGTAGCAGAGGAACTTAACAATACCTGGTCTTTCACTTTTTAATTCAGGCTTTGCAGCTTAGAAACTTTACCCTTTCAGAGTGACCTCTAAAAAATCTTTTCAGTATCCTAAGACCCTATTTTCCCATCGGCAAAATGGACACACTAATATATACTTTATAGATTGATTTTCTTTTTTTTTTCTTTCTTTTTTTTTTTTTTAGTTGTAGATGGACACAATACCTTTATTTTATTTATTTTTATGTGGTGCTGAGGATCGAACCCAGTGCCTCCCACGTGCTAGGCAAGTGCTCTACCACCGAGCTCCAACCCCAGCCCTAGATTCACTTTCTATGAGATTCATTTCCAGGATTAAATGAGACAAAACAGCACTTAATATATGGCCTCATGCATACGAAGCAGTCCATATTTTAACTATCGTGCTAAGTAATCCTGTTACGTGTTAATTGTGTATTCCACTCTGCACACTCTGGGATGTGAGATCACACTCAACAAAATAACGGCGTTCTCTGACGGAGCAGAATGCGAGTTCGCACTGGTACACAGGAAGGCTCATGTGTGTCCGGCCCTGTGTCACGCTCTCCACGAGAAGTATTCCTTATGGCAACTTTATGAGTCAGGTCCCTTTGTTATTCCACTTGAGAGAGAGAGAGAAAGAAAAAAAGAAAAAACAAAAAACCCTGAAGCATTGAAAGCGCAGGTGTCCTGCTCAAGGTCACGGAGATGAAGTGGTCATCAGACTCCCCAGAGCCCAGCTGTCCATCTCGGGGCCACATCGGGTTTCTCAGCTGGGTCTTCCCTCTCTGCCGGGAGGTGGAGAGGCTTCTTTCAGATCACATCAGCACAAAGTGACAATGACTGCTCCATCGGTGGCTCTGCAGAGACCTGAGGTCTCTCTGGGTTCCCACACTCAGGTGCAGAACGGGGTCATTCGCTCCAGGTGTGTGAGCAAGGAAAGAAAGGGGGACGTCCCTGAACGCAGGATAAGGACAGATTCCCCCTGGTTCCTGGGGATGAGTCAGCATTTCCAAGGTGAACTGAATATGGAAAATGTTGCCCATTTCCTGTTCATGGAAGGCCTGGGGCCCCGGGGCCAAAACTACTTAAATGACTCAGGAAAATCTGTTTCTGCTTGTTTTTTTTTTTTTTTTTTTTTTTTTTTGTTTTGTTTTTTTTTGCTGTTGGCTGAGCCTTTTAAGGATGGGATCCTTCTCTCACTTTGATCTTTGGCTCAGGCTGCCTCCCACGGCTTTTGAAGGATCCTCAACCTACATTCCATTTCCTGTTCTATAGTTGGGTGCTTTTGGCGGGCAGCTAAGACTACTCAAGACCCTCCCTGCTCAGAATGTAGATCCTCAGCAGCAGCCAGCAGCGTCTCCCAGGGGGGTGGGGGGGTGGGGGGGCTTCTCAGACAAGCAGAGTTTCAAGGCCCCCACACACACCTACAGATTCAGAATTTGCATTTTAACAAGATCCTGAGATGATTCATATGTACATTAAAGTTTGAAAAGAACTGCTCTACACAAATATTTATTGAAGGCTGTGTGTCATAGATCCTTCTAGGTTTTAAGGAGGTGGAGGAACTCTCTGGAGTCCCCAAGGAGGATGTACAAGAATGAAGTGGAAAAAAAACACAACTGCAGTTCCTAAGAAGGGAGAAAGTAAGTCAGGACAACTTGTGCTCACCACGCTCAGATTCCAGTTTCCAAATCAGACAAGTTAACACTCCCGGCTCCTGGAACGCTGTACTTAGCACCACCGGGAAAGGCTTATGTGGGCTGGGCTGCGGCTGTGTGGTAGAGCGCTCGCCTCACATGTGAGAGATGCTGGGTTTGATCCTCAGCACCACAAAAAATAAATACATAAAATAAATAAATAAAAAGATATCATGTCCATTTACAATTTTTTTTTTTAAAGAAAGGCTGTGTACCCACCTGTAATCCCAGTGGCTCAGGAGGCTTAGGCAGGAAGATCAAGTTCAAAGCCCAGCTAGCCTTGGTAATTTAGCGAAGCCCTAAGCAACTCAGCAGACCCTGTCGCAAAATAATACACAAAAGGACCTGGAGGTGTGGCTCAGTGGTTAAGCAACCCTGGGTTCAGGTCTCCCGCCCCCATCCAAAAAAGCCAAAGGGTTATACAATGAGCTGACCTTTGATCTGAGACCTGAAAAGGAGGCAGACATGTAAAGATAAGGGGGGACTGGTCCCCAAGGCCTGGAGGTAAGAATGAGGAGCCTGGAGTGTTCTGGATGACACAAAAGTGATGAGCAATGATTAGGCATGCAGCTGGGCCAGGGCCAGAGCCCGAGAAGGGAGGGATTGATACTACACTTGATCTTAGCCAAAAGGCCGAGAATCGATGAAGGGAGGGATTGAAATGCTAACCCCTTCAGAGCCCTTCCTCCACCCTCATCAAGAACAGCGCCCCTGCTCCAACCTGCTGCTAAGGTAACCTGTCCCAGGAATTGTCTGTCCCTCCCCAGGGAGTTGGAAAAGTTGCTAATTAATTTGCCCTGGGGCCCCTTCCTGCCTGGAGCACTCCTCCCTGGCCCCTCCAGCCCACCGATGTCCCCTTTCTCCTTCCTGGGAATAGGCTGTGTGACCCCTTTTTAAATAAACCCTGCTTTATGTGCTTGCCTCTGTGTGCTTCTCGAAAGCTATACTTCAACTTCAACATATGAGGGAGCAGGACTCCACGGGTGGTATCTTTGAGGCCAGTCACCAGTGGTCACTGAACAGATAGTGCAAGCTAGGAGCTGTCCTAGGTGCTGAAGATAGGGGTGGACAACTGGTCCTCAGGATGCTCAGATTCTCGTTTCCAAATCAGACAAGTAACCAGCAAGAAAATACGTGACAGCCACTGAAAGGGGATGTAGGAGAGAGAGTGATGGAAGGGGTCTGTCTTCTCTTGGGGGAGGCGTTAGCAATCTAAGGCTCCCAGGTCAAATGCAGTTAGTTGCCCATCTTTGTCAATAAAACTTTATTGAACCACAACAAGTCTCGTCTATCCCATACAGTTTTTTTTCCTCTGGCTGCTTTCAAACACAAATGGCAGAGTTCAGGAGTCGTGACAGAGACTGTGTGGCCCCCCAAGCTTTATGGAGTGACCCCCTAAATCTTCACCCACACTCTGTCTTAAGGAAGGAAGAGTGTCCTTGGGGGTGGGGGCGAGGGAGGAGATGGTTCTCTGAGGAAGCAGGACCCATGCACGTCACGTGGGGCCTTTTAGGTCATGGTGAGGAGCTTGGGTTTCATGTGTCACGGAATGTCACTGGGAAGTTTTATTTATTTGCTTTTTAGTTCTTATTTGTCCTTTTTAGATATACGTGGCATACATACATGGAGTATAAATTATTCACGGGCTGGTTTTAAACAGAGAATCACAATCCTCCAATTTGACTTCCGGAAGGTTCACTAGCAGCAGGTGGGGTCCTCAACAAGATGGGTTTCTGGAGACACCTGCAGATGAGACTGAGGCGATTCCCCTTGGATTTTGGCTCTAGCTAGATGATGGGGATCTTCAGCCACAAATTGGAAGACGACTAACACAGAGGCGACAGTGCCCTCTTCCTCCTGTGTTTTATAATGGCATTGGGATAGTCAGGGTTGGGGACAGCTCCTCTTTGGGTGACTGCTTTGGAGTGATCTTTTGGAGGCCATGGGATAATTTAGCTCCAGTGAGAGCCACAGAGGAACCAGGGGCATTATCTGTAGCTTAGTGCCATCATGACTTGTGTCTGTCTTGGCTAAATTTATGTAATCGCCTATTCAGCAAATATTTACAGAATCATCTCCTGATGCATTATATAGGCAGTGTCCTATGGCAGCACCAGCACAAAGCCCACCTGAGGAAGATCTTATAAGGGGTTGCCAGTGAGATTGAAGAAGCAGCTGTAAGAGGAAAAAAAATCGCCAGGCATTCAAAGGGATGTAGATTTTTTAAAAAGGATTAGCAGTTTTATATTAGAATTCAAAAAGGATGTTGAAAGGGGATATGATTGAAGCCTTTGCAATACAGATTTTTTTTTTTTTTGTATCAGGGATTGAACTCAGAGCGCTTAACCACTGAGCCCCATCCCCAGCCCTTTTTATATTTTATTTAGAGCCTCCCTAAGTTGCTGAGGCTGGCTTTGATCCTGATCCTCTTCCCTCAGCCTCCCGAACCACTGGGATTACAGGCATTCACCACTACTCCTGGCTAAAGCCAGGAATCTTAGAATGAAAGTCATAAAACAGGATAATATGTTAAAAATTCACATAGCTGACATGAAGCATTTAGCTTTTTTTTTTTTTTTAGGTACTGAGAACTACATTGAATAATTCAATCATCACAATAATTCCATCAGCACTAATTTTGAGTCCCAGAATGATGAAACAGAGACACAGTGTAACTTTTTCAAAATCATACATCCTGGTGGTAGAGACAGGATTGGAAACCAGGTGTGTTTGGTTCTTAAGCGGATGTGGAACACTCCTCATTTAGTTGTTTATATCCAAAGGAATACTGCTAGATTCAAGACAAGGTTTAGGTCTGGGGAAGAGAGGAACTGGAAGCATTATGTGCTTAATTCTCAAAGCTGATTTTTAGGAAGATAAGTATCCTCCTTGACAGATCTCCTCTCATTACCTTTAACAGGGAAGGAATCCTGGCCTAGTGAGGGGATCTTAATATTGTGTAGCAAAGGGAATCCAGCATCTATGCATTACCCCACTCTCAGACCCAGGACTGAGAAAGTCCAAGCACCAATATTTTCCCTACAGACTCAGCCTCAAGGTAACTGAAGGATATAAGCAACATTTAGCATTTACAAAAGATGATGCCCGACAGAGATGAGGAAACCAAAAACAACACCGATGAAGGAAGTTTCAGAAGCTAATGAAGAACAATTCGGGCTGAACCATGTTGAATGGTGACTACACCAGTGGTGTGCTAAGCCCTCTGCACAGCAATCTGGCAATTTATTTATTACTGCTGTGCTTTTTATATAGCGGAAGGAACTGCAGACTAGAAGCATTTTGTGGAAGTCACAGGTGACAGAATTGGAACTTGTCCTCACCTCTGTCTGAATGCAAAGTTTATGTACTTAGTCTCCACAAGACCAGTATCATAACTTACTATGCAGCTCACTGCATTTTCATCCATAGACATAGCAATATAAATTTTTTTGGGAGGTGATACAAGGGATTGAACCCAGGGGTGCTTAACTACTGAGCCCCATCCCCAGCGCTTCTGGTATTTTATTTAGAGACAGGGTCTCACTGAGTTGCTTAGGGCCTCACTTTTGCTGAGGCTGGCTTTGAACAATCCTCCTTCCTCAGCCTCCCAACTAGCTAGGATTACAGGAGTGTGCCATTTCGCTTTGCATAAATTCACTGGCACAAACTTGCGCACAAAGTACGCTTCTTTTGGAGTCTGCTCCCATGACCGAGGTCTCCTTCAGAGAAAATCAACAAGACGTAACGTCTCAGAATAAGCATCGTTGTCATGATTTATGATCTGATGAATGACACTCTGGGCAACTGTTTGCCACCCACCTCTACTGAGCTCAAGGGGTTACTGTGCTTTACTTAGAGTAGGAGAAAGGGATCCCCGAGAAGAAAAACCCATCTTCCAACAAAGAAAAAAAAGTAACCAGGTCTTTATGAGCTCACCCATTCCTTCCTTCATTGATTTGCTCATTCACTCAGTGACTTTCCTGAACATCTACAGCGTGGCTGGGAGGTATTGGACTGGCTGAGATATGAGGTGTCTCCCTAAATGGGCCTGTGTCGATGCGGGGAAGTGCAGAGGTGCAGTGATTGGACAGTGAGGGTGGTAACCTGATCAGGTGGGGCCTGGCTGGAGGAGGGGGGTCACCCAGGGTGTGCCCTGGAAGAAGGGTGCATCTTCTCTAGGCCCCTTCCCAGTGTCCTCACCTTAAGTTTCCTTGCTTCCATGAAGGGAGCAGCTTTCTTCTGCCAATTCCCGTCCACCATGATGTCTTGCCACACCTCGGGCCCGGACCCATGGAGTCGGCCATCTATGGACTGAGACCTCTGAAACCATGAGCCAAAACAAAGTTTTCTTCCCCTAAGTTGTTCCGGTTGGGTATTTTGGTCCCAACCATGTCAAAATTGACTAGAACAGGCCCCATGCTGTGCGCTAGAGCTCTCTGGGTGAATATGATAAATAATCACAATAACGGATTAGAGGCAAATAGTACTCTAAAGGGTCATTCCACAGTTCTGTGAAATTTTATAATACGGGGCTGAAGCTATTCTGGAAGAGGGAGGGGAGGGCTGTCTTGAAAAGCCACATTGAGCGTGGGATCTGAAGGGTGAGTTGGAGTCAGTGAACTCATCATGTCTTTTTCTTGGAATCGTTAAAATAATTCTTAACCAGGTGGCTCCTGAGGACCTAAGCCCTCGCAAGTTCTCAAGGTCCTTCTTCACCTGAGCATCTAGATTTTCTGGTTAACAGCAGGGCGGGGAGGTGGGGGGTGTAAATGAAAGGCAGGATTCAGGTCAAGGTTAGTGCCTCTTTTTGTTGTTTATGAAGGCAGACCTTACCATAACGGGGCCACGGTCAGATAATCAATAGCCATGTTCTTAAGAGACAGAGTGTGCTGAGAAAGATAAAGATGATTTGCTTTGACTTTCCATGTCAGCCGGTGCCTCGGTTATCGGAAATGCCTGAGGACAAAGTTATGAGCCAGGAGACATGTTCTAGAAATCCACAGAGCAGGCTCTGCAGAGAGGCTGCTTTTATTTCCAAGTAAGGAGAAAAAGGCAGAGGAAATAATAAAGCAGAGAGAGGAAAGCCTAATTTTTATGCACTGCTTGCAAAAGACAGGCTAGGGGAAAATAAAGAGGTTTGTAGTAATCTATGCTCAGGAAGGCATGTGGTGTTGGCGGAGAGCAGGACTGGGTGTGGAAGTGGTCCTCGGCCAGGTGCAATTGAGACATCAAGCTCGGAAACCCTGCGGCCCGTCATTCTTACCTACACTCTGTTATACCTGGAGTCGAACAGAACCCCAACACAATCCAACAGGTAATTGGTCCCTGTTGCAGTACAGTTTGCCCACATTATGGACATGGCCTCTGCACGGATACTTTGATTATTCATGAAGGTCATGGGGGTATTTGCAGTGGCCATGAGGGATGACTTGGTCATTAGAGATAAGTGTAACCACCACAGCGCACACAGGTGAGTCTTGTCGGGAGGCAGGCTGTTAAGGTTTAGATATGAGACATCTTCCCCAAATTCATGGATGAGACAGTGCAGGAATGCTCAGAGGTGAAATGATTAGTCGGTGAGAGCTGTGACCAGTGGGGCAGAGCTCTCTTTCTTTCTGCTTCTTGGTGGAGTCGGTAGGTAGGCTCTGGACTGAACTTCTGAAACCTTGAGCCAAAATCAACTTTTCCTTCTCCAAATTGTTCCTGTCCAATATTTTGGCCACAATGAGAAAAAAGAAAAAGCTAACTAAAACACAGGCTTAAGTGAATTGGAAGGAAAATATGTAGCTTCTTGAAGGCAGAATGACAGCTTTTTCTTCTGTGTCCTAGGTACCCAGAAGAGTGCCAGGCACGTTGGAGGTAGAGAATGAGAGAGGGGGCAGCATGGTGGGTGGGATGAGCAGGGAAGGGAGGGAGGGACGAAATAGATCCTTATGTGTTCTTTCTCAGGCCTTAACCCCAGCAAAGAATAATCACTATTTGACTTCCAACTCTCTATGTTGGACAAGTTTTGTCTCTGTTTGCACATTATATATAATTGGAATAATCAGAATGTATTCTTTGGTGTCTGGCTTCTTTCACCCAACATTATGTTTGAGATTTGTCTGTATGTTTGTGTGTAGTATTATAACATTCATTCTCAATGTTTATAGTGTCCTTGTTTGTGAATAAAAAAATGAATCCATCTTACTATTGATTGGAAGGCAATCTTTTCGGTTTTTGAACTCTCTTCAGTAGTGCTGTTGTGAACATTTATCTTTTGATGGACATAGACCCATTTCTCTTGGGAGTGGAATTCTTAAGCTGTAGAAGTGGGATGGGTTCAGATTTAGGAGATATTGCCAATTAATTTTCTAAAGGGGCTGGATTTGTAGCTCAGTGGTTGTTCACTCCCTCACATGTGTGAGATACTGGGTTCGATCCACAATGCCACATAAAAAAATAAATAAATAAAAGATATTGTGTCCATCTACAACTAAAAAAATATTTTTAAAAAAGGTTTTATAAAGTGTTTGGTACCATTGTTTTAGTTACCTTTTTTTTTTTTTCTGTTTCGACTAAAAGACCTAACAATAACAAGTTTAGGGGAGACAAAGTTTATGTAGGGGCTCAGAGTTTCAAAGGTCTCAGTCCACAGACAGCAGGCTCCATTCCTCGGGGCTCGAGGGGAGGCAGGACATCATGGAGGAAGAGTGTGGTGGAGGGAAGCAGCTCACATGGTGATCAGGAAGCAGAGAGAGACTCCACCCTCCAGAGACAAATAGAGACCCCAAAGCCACGCCCCCAATGCCCCCTCCTCCAGCCACCCCCACCTGCCTCCAGCCATCACCCAGTTAATCCCATGGGGATTCATTCATTGATTGGGTCACCTCTAAGCCTTCTTGCATTGTCTCCCATAAGATCTTGGAGGACACCTCACATCCAAACCATAACAATGATTGTGCATGCCCACTTGTAAGTGTGTAAGAGTTCCAGTTGCTCCACAGCCTCGCCCACACTTGATACTCTGCGTCTCTCATTTTCACCATTTTGGTAGGTATGTGGTAGTATTGCTTTGTGCTTTAAAGACGCATTCCCTGAGAGCTGCATTCCTTTCTCTGTGCATGCTGCTCATTTTTTGACCAGTGTTTCAAAGTTATTTCTTTTGTCTTACCTAAATTTCTGTTTGTTTCCCCCCCCCTTGGTTTGTAGTTCTTATTGCATGCTGGATGTGAGTCCTTACTGGACAAACATAAAATGAATATCTTCTATTCTAGGGTTTGCTTTTTCACTTAATGCTGTATTTGATGAACTTAGCATAGTCTGACTTATCAATTTTATCCTTTATGGTGGTGCCATAAAATGAAATTTTTACCTACTCTAAGATCTTATATAGATAATCTTACTTTTTTTTTCCTTTAAAGAAGACTTTATTACTCTTCTTTCTTCATTTAGATATGCAATGTGGTTGGGATTGGCATTGGGTGTAGGGTGAAGTTGGGGACAAGATAAATTTTTTTTTTATCCCATTTGATAATCACTTGACCCAGCCTTGTTTATCTTTGCCAACTGCAATACAACTTTCCTTTGATACGGCTCAGGTGACTATTCCTTTGTGGGTCTGTTTGTACACTGTATTCTGTTCTGGGTAATCTTGCACCATACTGGCTCAACTATTGTAAGTTTATAGTAGTTTTGTTACATAATGGCAAGGCCTACAGATTTGTTCTTCTTCCAGACTGTCTTGGTTAGGCTTGGCTTGGTGCATTGCATGATAATTTTAGCTTGTCAATTACTACTAAAAATAATGTACTGAGAATCTGACTTGAATTACATTGAGTACATAGATCAGTTTGGAGAGAGGTGACAACTTGAGCATATTGTCTTCCTACTCATGGACGCAGCCTATTTTCTTAGGTCTTCTTATATAATGTTTTGTAGTTTTATGTGGCAAATGGTCTTGCACAGTGTTTGTTCGAATCACTGTTTGTTATCTGATGCATGCTCAGGCCACTGAAAATGAGACCTGGATTGTTTTTTAAAAATACCAGTACAAAGGCCACATGGTAAATATTCTGATATTGTTAGTATGGGAGGAGTCCCCAGCTTCGGTATTAAAAGTTCACAGCCAAGTTTTGCTCTAGATTTAACTCTTAATCAGCTCTGGGCAAATCAGTGAACCCCTAGAGTCATCATTTCATCATATGAAAAAACAGTATTGGGATATGTACTTCATGAGTTCAAGAACATTCTATTTTATATTTGATGCCAAATCATAAAATTCAGAGGCATAGTCATTTGGTTTAGATGTTTTATTTCTATTTTTAAAAATAGCTGTTATTTTTTAAAAGCTAATATGTGCATTATAGGAAACAGAAAAACACAAGCAAAGAACAAAGTTGTCTAGTCACAACAGATATTCTATTTTTAAGGGGAAATGATTATCTTAATTCATTTTCTGTTGCTGTAAGTGAATACCATAGACCAGATGATTTATAAAGAATGGAGGTTTGTAGAACTGGGATGTATAACAGCAAGGTGCCAACATCGGTTTGGAACCTGGTAAGGGCCCTTGTGTTGCATTGGAACATGGTGGAGGGCATCACATGGTGAGATGGAGGGATAAGTCTTTCTTCTGCTTATAAAGCCACTAATGCCCTCCTGAGAGCCCTACCTTCCTGATGTAAGCCTAAATATCTTCTGGAGTCCCCACCTCCAAATATATTAACATTTGAATTTGGAGATTAAGTTTTCAGCACATGAATCTACTTATAAAACATAATAAAACCACATTCATCTGAAGTCCATCTGATTGAATTAGCCTGGGGCCTAGGAACTCTTAAGAGCAAAAATAATAATCACCACCAGGGTTGGTGGTGCATGCCTGTAATCTCAGCAACTCGGAGGCTGGGGCAGGAGGATGACAAATTCAAGGCCAGCCTCAGCAACTTAGCAAGGCCTTAAGCAACTGAACAAAACCCTGTCTCAAAATGAAAAACAAAAATAGGGGGCTGGGGTGTGGCTCAGTGGTTAAGTGCCCCTGGGTTCAATCACTGATACCAAAAAAAAAAAAAGGATTTTTATATACATACATATATATAGAGAGAGTCACCAAGATTATTCTGTGCTTTTCCTTACTCATAAAAGAACTCTGCAGTAGTTTCACATACAGCCCATTTACTCTTATATTTCAAACAATTCTAATTAGCTTGGTTATCTGGATTTCCAGACTTCAATAAAATAGAACAGGCAAGAAGAATACAAAATACCAGAGTTAACCACAGGCACCAGACATGAGGGAAGGCATTAGAAACAGAAAAACTAGGCGAGCTCAGAGAATAACACTGAGTGTAGCTTTTAGCAGTTAGCCATTTAGCATAAGTGAGAGATAACATGTGTTGGTAACCCTGGACAGCGTGTCCTATTAGAGACAGTTCTGTAACTAATGATCATTAATTAAGCCCCAAATCAACACAACAATGCTTGTGCCTCTTTGGATGATGATAGGAAAATGGACTACATTAAACAATTTCCAAAAGGAATAGTGTTAATTATTTTTTTGCTCTTTGAAAATACGTTTTGATAGCGCTGCTCACCTTTTGGAAATATTAGGCAGGTTTGATTCTCTACCTCTCCCTGGGTAAAGAGGTTAGCCCTTTCAAACCTCTCCCATTTATCCCACCCTGTGGGAGAACGCTATTAAATGCCACATAGTCTCCAAGACTATTCAATGCTTTTTCCTACTCATAGAAGAGAGCAGGGCTCTCTGTGTGGGTGGGTGGTGCTGGTGGGGTTGTCTGAATGGTGGGGTCGTCTGAAATCATCGGCCCTTGGAGGTTGAGTGCCCCAGATTTAACCCTTTTCTTTATGACCTTATTTGTCATTTAGATGGCTTAAGAGCTGATGGTTACAGTCTTGCCCGACTCATGCATTTGATTTCCCTATGTTGTCTTTAGGAATAAATTTAGAAGCAGAAATATTTCCATGGGAAACCGAATTATTTTCCCCTCGCCTGCATTTTTCACCAATTCCTGCTCCCATACCTCTGTCCCGAATCTTAAAATAGAATGATCGATACGGCTTTTTATCTGTGAAATTAGACTCTGTGAAATCATTATTCAGCACAAAAGAAGGCAGAGCACACGTTTGCTAGCACCAAGGCAAACAAACCCCAGAGAAGAGTCCTCTAATATTTCTGGGAAAAACCCAGGATCTGAGTGGCAGATGCCACTTTCTGCCCACCCACAGGCAAGAACCCCTGTGGGAGCCAGAACTTGGAACATTTTTCCACTTGGAATCAGCAAACATTCCTTCAATCCATGGACGTGTATTCTGGGGTCTTCTGATGGGGAAATGGGGCGAACCAAATCATAGCTCTGACTTATAAGACCATGAGCTGACCACACTGCAAAATGCTCCCATCGTTAATATTATAAATTGACTCATCGGTGCATCTCTTCTATTTTCTGATAGAAAGAAGGATAAAGCAATAGAACTGAGCTACGATTCCTCGGAAGGTTCCAGGATACTTTGGGATGTCCAGAGGCATGTTACTGAAGGCATCTGGCTTTGCCACTGGAACTTGAGTTTGACTGCCAAGTTCCCATCTCCTTCTACCACCTGCTGGCTGTGCTTGTGAGCACATTAATGACCTTCTTTTGTTCTCAATTTTCTTGCCTAGAAAATGGGGATGACATTAATAACTTCCTCAGAGTGTGTTGCTAAAATTAGTAACTGAGCTGGGCACAGGAGCATATGCCTCTAATCCCAGTGGCTCCGAGGCTGAGGCAGGAGGATCGCGAGTTCAAAGCCAGCCTCAGCAATGGTGAGGTGTTAAACAACTCAGTGAGAACCTGTCTCTAAATAAAATACAAAATAGGGCTGGGGATGGGGCTCAGTGGTTGAGTACCCTGAGTTCAATCCCTGGTACCCCTCCAAAAATAAAATAATAAAATTAGTAAATGAGCTAATGTAATGTGAAGTACTTAGGAAAAGTACCTGGTTTATAATAAGCTCTTGCACCCGGTGGTGTGGACAATCAGGGAGGCTGTGGAAGCAAAATGCCCCAGGGTGGGGGAAATGCTTGCTGGATTCTATTGTTCAGAATTTCTGATCCTTAGTAAACACAGATCAATTCTGGTCTGCTTTATTCTTGTTTTTAAACTGCCCAAAGGCAATGTGCTCTCTCAATCCCTGCCATGTGCACCTGCTTCATCACCCCTATCACCGGATATATTAGGACCATTTCTGCATTTAAGGAAGTGATTGGACCCATATTTCTCATCAAAACCTTTGGCATTTAAATTAAAGGCTAGTCACTGTGAGTAAAAGGGATTTGCTTCAACAATACTCCTTAAACATGTGCCAAGCACAGTTCTGATTTCTTTATGTGCTGTCTTTCCTTCAATCCTCCTCCTAATTTTACAAGGCAGATCATTTCTAATCTTCGTTTTGCAGAAAAAGAAACTAAAGCGATAGAGCAGAGTTTCTCGACCTCATTGCTGCAGACATCTGAGGACAGGTGAGTCTTGACTGCAGGGTCTGTACTGTGTGTTGCAGGATGGTTAGCAGCACCCTGGTACTACTCACCAGGGGACGGGTTATGACAGGCTGTCTTTTGGGAAAACCAAAAACCACCTCCAGATGTTACCAAATGATCCCCAGGATGGGGTGGGGGTGGGAGGAGAGACGGCAGAATAACCTCCACTGTAAAGGATATGCAATTTCCTCCACCTTCCCTGAAGCAAGAAGAGGCATAAGGAGGAAGTTAATCCAGCAGTTTTAACTGTGACGTGCTATTACATTCTAATTCAGTGCAGTGGCTTCTCATCGTGTGACCCTGAGACGAGTAACACAAGCATTACATCGTATCTTGCCAGAAATGGAAATTCTTATGGAAATGGGCCTTATCCCACGCATATTGATCTAGAGATTCTGAGGGTGTGCCGGGTGTGGTGGTGCCCACCTGTAATCCCAGTGGCCCAGGAGGCTGAGGCAGGAGGATCATGAATTTAAAACCAGCCTCAGCAACTTAGTGAGGCCCTAAACAACTTAGCAAGACCCTGTCTCTAATAAAATCTTTTTTTAAAAAAGGGGTAGGAATTTTTTTCAGTGGTGAAATGCTCCTGGGTTCAATCCCCAGGATCCCCCCAAAAAAATATTGAAAAAGGAAAGAAATTCTGAATGATTCTGAAACACTCTAACATTTGAGAACTATCGATGCCCTTGACCTTGGACTTGATGTCAGAATCACCCACAGTGGTCTTTAAAAAACACTGATGGCAAAGCTCATTCCAGATGAGGTGATCTGGAATCTCTGGCATTGTGTTCAGAGAATCAATGTCTTCATGTTTTTCTTCGCTTGTTCTGCTCTTAAACTCTAGGGGGATTATTAATGTGCAGTCAGAGGTGGAATCTGCTAGTGTGGTGGAAAGGATTGGCTTTCCAGAGAGCAGAGTTCCCAGTAACCATGGGATCTTGGATGACATGCTCACCCTTTAGCGATTACAGTTTCCTCATCTCTAAAATAAGGTGCTGGATTAGATGTGGCATTTATTTTCTGGCTCACATTCACAGGTAAACTCCTTGTATTAACCCATTGAATTGGCAATCTAACAATGACCCTGGATAATGGCTTATTCTTTTTGTGCCTTGATATTTTAATCTGCGACTGGAAAAAAATACTTTTTTTGGTAGGAGACCGTATAACTAGGAGAGAGAGGTTCTGACTAAGGAAGGGCAAATAAGGTGAAGCCTTCCTGCTCCATCGTTTGGGATCCGGCAATCCACTGAATTACAAAGAAGGTGTCTGGTCCATTTATCTCTGCCTGCATCAGCTTGGTGTGGGCACCATTATAGCTGGTACTATGCCACCCAGGAGGCATAAATACTTGGGGGAGAAGATATGGGATCTCTCTGTCATGTCTCACAACTGCATGTGCATTATTTTGAAATTACCTTGACATTTAAAAAATTTAAAAAGCCTACATTTTTATATGTAGGTATACATCTGCATGTGTACACACACACACACACACACACACACACACACACACACACACACACACTAAAATCCAAGTTATACATTCACCTTAAGAAAACAGTACATGGGCTGGGTGTGGTGGCACAGACTTGTAATCCCAGCGGCTTGGGAGGCTGAGGCAGGAGGATCGCCAGTTCAAAGCCAGACTCAACAAAAACGGAGCACTCAGCAACTCAGTGAGATCCTGTCTGTAAATAAAATACAAAACAGGGCTGGGGGTGTGGCTCAGTGGTTGAGTGCTCCTGAGTTCAATCCCTGGTACCCCCACTCCTCAAAAAAGAAAACAGAACATGGGCTGGGTTGTGGCTCAGTCAGTAGAAGGGCATTTACCTAGCCCATGTGAGGCACTGGGTTTGATCCCCAGCACTACATAACAAATTTTAAAAAAATAGTTATTAAAAATAAAACAAAAACATGATTTTTGATGGCTCTGCATGCCTCTCTCTAATGCCAGGAAGATCTCCCATGCTGAATCTTGGGTTCATCAACATTCTCTTGCTTTTCTTTACAATTTAATTAATTAATTTTATTGGTACTGGGGATGGAACCCAGGGGTGCTCAACTACTGATCCCACATCCTCAGCACCCCTCCCCCACTTTTTTTTAAATGTTAGGACAGCATCTTGCTAAGTTGCTTAGGGCCTTGCTAAGTTGCTGAGGCTGGCTTTGAACTTGTGATGCTCCTGCCTCAGCCTCCCGAGCAGCTGGTATTACAGGTGTGCACCACTATACCTTCTTTACAATTTTACAACATGTGTATACACAAGACACATAATACCAAGATTGCTTGCAATATCAAAAAGCTAGACATAGCCCAAACATTTACCAAAGAGAAAATGACCCCCGAGTTACAGTCAATTCAGACCAAGGACAACTGGACATGAATGAAATAGACCATAATTATATGACTCAACACCAGGGAAGCTCAAAAATACGATTCTGGGCAAGAAAACAAGTAATAGAAATACATCCAGGACGATTCCATTTCTATAAAGTACAAAAATCATGTGCATCCAAACATTCTTGTTTAGGGGGTGCTGTGTTGCTACTTTACTTTGTGAACTGAAATGATCAAAACCCTAAGGCTTTGAGAGAACGAACCCGGAGAATCTGATCAGTTGTCTCTAGGATCGTCCCAGCAGTGCCATATAAATGGCCTTTAGAATTTTTCTGCTGCTGACCCTGCCTCCTTGATAAGAATCAGCTTCACTTTGCTGGAGAAGAACTTCAGGCGTGAATGGTATCATGTCCCCCATGTCTGAAAAGTCCCTTGGCAGACAGCTGCCACTTGAAATTTTCTTTACTGGGTTCAGCATGATGAAGCATGCATCCCCCTGGAAGGCCTGAAGAGCATCTTATTGTTGTGGAGATGACCCTAAGGATGGTACGACCTGCTCAAGATCCCAACACCAGCTAGGGACAGAGCTGAGATGCTACCCCAAACTCTGGGTCACTTGATTGTGCTTCTCCAAAGGAGATCCTTGAGTTGACCGAATCAGAGCCCTCTAAGAGGCTTGGCGTGGACACCTACATGGGAAGATCACGCCTTCACATGGGGAGATGAGGTGAGCAGGAGGCCCTCTCTGTGAGCAGGGTAGGGGCAGCTGCATGGTAAAGGTGATGGACATTTTCATAATTTCTACCTGAGGCTGATTGTCTCCTCTTACACTTTCCAACTTTCTCATTTTTTCAGCTGCCAAATGCTTCCTATTTCCTCAGACCTGGTACTATTAGCCAGTTGATGCTTTTTTTTCACATTAATCGGCAGGTGTTCTATATTCTGTGTGCCTTTGGCACCTGGCAGATGTTGACTGAGCATGTTCCACAGTGCCAGAGGCTATTTCTGGAGCTGGGACCACAACACGAGAAAAATTGCAGGACTGCTGCTCTCGGGAGGGTCTACGGCATTGGTGGGTGGGGAAGAGATGCTAAAGCACAAGACACTCCAGCACTGGATCTTGATTAGTGCCCGGAAGGAATTATCCTGACATGGTGACATAGAGAGAAACTAGCGCAACGACACAGAGCTGGCGTGCAGAAGCTGGCCTCTAGTAACTGACCAAGGCCTCTAGTAACTGACCAGTTTTCAGAAGCATTGCAGGCTGCTACGGTTTGAATAGGAGGTGTCCCCCAAAAGCTCCTGTAGGAGACAAGGCAGGTATGTTAAGAGGTGATAGGATCAAGTAATGAAAGCTATGACCCAGTTGGTGGATTTGCAATTTGACAGATTGATAATTAGAAAGGATTATACACTGGGTGCTGACAATAGGCAGGTGGAGTGTGGCTGGGGGAAGCAGGTCCCTGGGGACTTGCCCTTGGATTATATCTGGCTTCCTTGTTCTCTCTGTTTCCTGACTACCATGAACTGAGCGGCTTTCCTCTGCTGTGCCCTGCCACCACGATATCCTGTCTTACTTTGGGCCCAGAGCTATGGATTCACCCACCGTGGACTGAAACTCTGAAACTTCGAGTCCCAAATAAAGTTTTCTTCCTCTAAGTTGTTCTTATTGGATATATTACTCATCGACACAAAGTGTGCTAACACCCAAGCTGAGAGTTAAATAGAGCCATTATTAAAATTTAGATTAAATTAACTTATAATTAAATAAAAAACAAAGGTGATAGAATTTAAAATACATAGTTTCCTAATTCGCTTATTAAGTTCATCCACTGGTCTATCTGGTCCATTGTTCCCATGTGATGGATTACCATATAGGAGAGGGCTATGGTTTATCTCCACCCAATTCTACCTTCAGTGATGTCCCATTGGTAACTTAAGATAGTCATCATGGAAGTCTATGCACTACAGAAAGTGGCAAATGCTCCATATCCATTGATTTGTTGTTTGTCTGAACTTCGGTAAGTTACGAAGAAAATATAAATAAAGCCAAGGAAGCTTAAAAGTGTGTCACACTGGAAGCTGTAACATTTTGTTTAGCATGAAAATGAGAACATCCAGGCATGATGGTACACACCTGTCATCCCAGCGGCTCAGGAGGCTGAGGCAGGAGGATCTGAAGTTCAAAGCCAGCCTCAGCAAAAGGGAGGCCCTAAGCATCTCAGTGAGACCCTGTCTCTAAATAAAATGCAAAATAGGTCTGGGGATGGGGCTCAATGGTTGAGTGCCCCTGAGTTCAATATCCAGTAACCGCCCTCCATGAAAAAGAAGTTGAGAACATATTCTTTCATTATTTGAAAAACGATTATCCAATTCAGTGTTTTCTCTGAATTAAGTCATCACCACTATTTTCTTTTGTATTCCCAGGCGCTAACTCCTCCGAGTTCAAAATTATCTGGTTGACTTTAGAATAAAACAAAACACCTCGTCAGAAACTGTGATCAGTCTCCGACTGGCTTCTTCTCCATTTCACTCTGCTAGAGACGCTTGGCTAAGGCCTCAGTCCCCACGAGAGCCCTAATAGGCTGTGTCGGACACAGCTTGGTGATGACATCAGCGGTGGTGACTTGGATGGTATTCCATCCCTGCTGTCAGTCAAATTTCTTCCAGATTGGAGATATGACCAATCATGTCAAGTGCCCCTGGAGGCAGTTCTTTGATTGAACAAGGCTGAAACCATCCCATAAAATGTTATGTCTTGGCCAACAATATTGATCTGCCACGTGGCTTCCACTCACCTCCCATGAACCATTTTTTCCAATTGTTCTCTTTCAGCGAATATTGATTTTTTAAATCTCTGCTTGTGCCCAGGATTGTATTATAAAATAGAAAATAATTAAAGACGTGGAAACCAAGGTTTATCTTATTTATTTATTTATTTTGGTAGGGGAGTTTTCAGGTTGAGTTGTTGGGACATGCTGGATTTGTGGATAAGTTCAAGGAGGTTTGGCAGGACTGAACAGATTCTATTTGAAGTCTGGAGCTGGGTGTGGTGGCCCTTACCTGTCATCCCAGTGGCTCAGGAGGCTGAGGCAGGAGGATTGTGAGTTCAAGGCCAGCCTCAGCAAAAGCAAGGCAGTAAAAAACTCAGTGAGACCCTGTCTCTAATAAAATACAAAATAGGGCTGGGGATGTGGCTCAGTGGTCGGGTGCCCTGAGTTCAATCCCTGGTATCCCCTTCCCCCCCAAAAAAAGTTTGGTTCAGAAAATGGTGTCACTAATGAAGCGAATCAGGGAGAGTATAAAATGAGAGACTTGATGGGGATTTGCCTGCATTGATAGGATGCGTGTGACTGGAAGGGTATTCCATAAAGTACGAGAAGGATACCAGGAGCAGGGGAGGTTGTGGGCGTGGGGCGTCCTCATGGATGTGCACACCTTCGAGGGTTGCAGATGAGATGTTGGAGAAGGAAAAACAGCAGCGATTTGTCCTCTTTTTTTTGCTTGACTCTATCCATCCTTTCTCTTTGTCTCGCCTCTCTGCTTCCTGGAGGCATCCAACAGGGGACAGTCTTAATGGAATTTACCTTCCAGAACTGGTGAAAAGAAACTAAATTTCCCTAAAGGGTAGAGATGTATTCTCTTTCATTTCATCTCAACCCTTGGGCAAAATGCATAAAATGTGGAGGCAGATTTTAAACCAGAGTCTTCCTCTTCTGGGCTGTGTGACCCTGTGAGTATTTAAACAAACAAACAACAACAACAACAAAAACCTGTTGGATCTCATTTATCTGTAAGAGGGGATTAATAAAGTTATGCTTACCATGTCCGGTTGTTTTGTTTCACGCCATGACTATACTCATCGGTGTTCAAAATTTGCTACAATGTCCCTTTGCTACAATGGCTTGTCTTGAGAGGTCTACAATTTCAGGAATTAGTTGCTGGAGGCCATTTTACTCCTCCAACTTCAAATCTAGTTTCCCTGTGTTTCTTTGGCGGAGTGTGTGTTGGGAGCGGGAGTGGGAGGGCACTACTGGGATTTTAACCCAGAAGCACTGTGCCCTGAACTTTTTTTTTTTTTTTAATTTTATTTTGATACAGGGTCTTGCCAAGATGGCTGAGACAAACCTCAAATTTCCTATCTTCCTGCCTCAGCCTCCCGAGATGGTAGGATCACAGATGTTTGTCTCTCGGCTGAGTTCTTCGGTGATGAATCTATTATGGACATGATAGAAAACGGTCCATGGAGGTTGATGAATAAATGAGTGAATGAACAGGTGAGTGAATCCACGTCTGTTGGGAACTCTTGTTGTCAGCGGGGGATCTAGAACAGGTTGCATGTCCTAGGGTTTCCATATTGGTCCCAGGTACCCTTCTCTCTCTCTCTCTCTCTCTCTCTCTCTCTCTCTCTCTCTCTCTCTCTCTCTCTCTCTCTCTCTCTCTCTCTTTAACTGAGATCACAGCAGGCCTCTGCTCACCATTCCCATTTTAACATTGTAAGGACAGTTTCTAGGGTGCTGGCTGGGAAACTATGATAGAACTTGGCTTTGACTTCCACGAGCAAAGGCACTCTGAAAGCATGCTAACGGTATTTTGGGACATGATTTCTTTCATTGTACACGGTTTCCTGTATCTGTGCTGATATGTATCGATTGAAATGTAAAGGTAAAATTTCCAAGCTGATTCTAAGCCGCAGAGCCTGAGTTTAAGTGTAAAAGACCAGGCATCCTAAAGTTTCCAAAGTGCAGGGATTGGGTTAAAAAGTAAAAGACTAGTATTGTTAGAGTCCCTCTGCTACCCCCAAAACCTGTAATCCCTGTAGCTGTTAGGACAATACTGGAACTGCCCAGTAAATATTTCCACTGACTTTCTGGTTGTTTAATAGCTAAGGGTTCCGAGTTGCTTGGCACGTAGGCATTGCAGGACCTAAACCAATCAGTTTGAATGTGTACCCCATCTAGGAGCACCAATCACTCCTGCCCTAATTGTTCCCGCCAATGTATGCACTAATCCTGACTCAGGGTTGTTGTTCAATTTTCCCGCGCCTCATGATGATTTGTTCTGATGTATGCAAAGCCCCCCACCCTCTCCAAAAAGTGTACTTAAGCTCCGCTTGAACTCTGCTCTGGGCTCTGAGCCGCTCTCCCTTCTTGAGTGGGCACAGAGTCCCAGCGCGCTGGAACAGGATCCTCAATAAACTTCCCCCCTGCGATTGCATGAAGTGAGTCTCTTGTGTGGTTTCTCCCCTCCGACGCTCCGCTGCACCCCAACAGAAAGTGTCTAAAAAAGAGAAGGGAGAAAAGTGAAATCATCCTAGGCTGCGTCTCTTAAGCAGCACAAGACAGAGCATGGGAAAGGAACAAAGGTGATCAGGTAGGGAGTAAAGCAATCCCACCCAGAGACATCAGGGAGAAGAAATAGAAAGAGCTGAGCGCAGTGGCACACACCTATGATCCCGCAAGTTCAAAGCCAGCCTCAGCAACTTAGCTAGGCCCTAAGTAATTCAGTGAGACCCTGTCTCAAAATAAAAAGGGCTGGGAACAGAAATCTAAGCTGTGCTTTGTTGACACGGGTGGTGTAGAGCTCACTCTGCACACCGGAGGCTCATTTCAGACTTCTTCCTCTCGGTGCTGAACTGAAATCCATCACTATAAATCCTACATATCCGCTTTATGGGTGTGCCTCGTGGCTTACTACCCAGGGTGACCCAAGTTACGTAACTGAAGTCAGTTTCCTCCCTGGTGAGACTGAAAATAGTAGCATCTAGTTCTCACAGCCAGAGGTAAGAAGGAGACCCAGACAATCCAGCCTCTCAGGGTGCTCTCTTGCTTTTTCTTCCACAGACGATCATTTTTCTCACCAAACGGAAAGTCTCTGGGTTCATCTCTCATCCTTCAAAATCCTGCCCAGTTCTCAGATCCCGTCAGAATTCGTTGGGAGCCACTCTTCTCACCCCATCTTATCTTGGCACTGGCTTCCCATAGGATTCGCAGAGTTTTAAGAATGCAAAAAGATGGAGTTGACCTAAGCCACGGATTCAGCCTCCCTGTGGCTACATGAAAGGTCTGAGTAGCGCTTCATCCCTTGTCACCGAGATCAGAAAGCCCCCCCGCAGGCCTGAGGTCACATAGATGGACCCCCCAGTGACTCCAGGGAAACACATGGAGTGAGATCTAGCTGCTTGATAGCACCAGTTTCTTTTTATTTCAAACTTTCACACTTATGTTATGCTCATAAACTCAATGGGCGATTATGGTAGAAAAAGGAAGAAATGGAGACAAGCAAAGTATTTAATGTGCACAAAATATCTACATGCAAATTTTTAGAAATCTGTCTGATGTCCTTCCAGAAATGTTTCTATTTAATACATAAGTAGAAATATGTCTTCTATAAGCTGGGATGATGTTTAATAGACTGATGAATAAATTGGTTTCACTCTGATTTTGAATCACTCCCAATATTTCTATGATTATTCTCTTAAATTTGTGCAACTGATAGTATCTAAATATATGTTTCTTTTTTTTTTTTTTGTACCAGGGATTGAACCCAGGGGCACTTAACCACTGAGCCACATCCCCAGCCCTTTTTATATTTTATTTTGAGACAGGGTATTGCTAAGTTGCTGAGGGCCTCACTACTAGGTAAGGCTGGCTTTGAACTCACAATCCTCCTGCCTCAGCCTCCTGAGCCACTGGGGTTACAGGCATTTAACACTGCACCTATGAGTACCTTTAAAAATATATATTTATTGATTCCTTACTGACTAAATGATCCCCCAAATGTATATACCTACATGACATATAAATATCCTTATTTTCTCATATATTCTGTGGTTGTACATTATTAAATAGAAAGAAAAAACTCACACCCATGCCTAGCTCCATCAATGTTAGCTGCTAAGGTCACTGTGGGTATTTTTCTAATATTGTTGTTTTCTTCCTGTTGTAATTATCTTCTATTTCTTCCTAGCAGATATCCCATGATTTAATTAAAATGAGTTACTTGTTTTTTCCTGAAAGGATCCCACATCGCAAATCTGTTTTTCTCGTGTTGTTGAGTCTAATTGAGATCTCTTTCATTCTAACCTGTCAATGTTCTCTCCATCTCTCAATATGTGTATTATCACATAAATGTCCCTAATTAGAAATTTTTTTCTGATGCCCTCACTGCATGATGTATCTCTGCAACCTTTGAATCCCTAACACCACTCAGGATGGTGGCACTCACCTATAATCCCAGTGGCTCAGGAGGCTGAGGCAGGAGGATCACGAGTTCAAAGCCAGCCTCAGCCACAGCGAGGCCCTAAGCCACTCAGTGAGACCCCGTCTCTAAATAAAATACAAAATAGGACTGAGGATGGGGCTCAGTGGTTGAGTGTCTAGGTAAGTTAAACTCAGGGGAGTTTAATCCCTGGTACTAGCCCCCTGGGAAAAAAAAAAGGGGACTCATCTTTTTGAATTATAGTCATTTGTATTCTTGGTTTGGAATACAACTGTTACAATGTAATTTACTAAAGGTGAGAGTCTCTTTCATGGTTGCTTCCCCTAAGTGCCTAAAACAATGATACAGACATTATAGTAAACCGGTGCTGAACTGAAGGGCCAGCTGCTAAAGAAGTATGATCAACTCAAGTATCTTTACCAGGAGCCAGTTGTTTACTAAAAAGAAGTTACTTGGTAGGCAGATCATCCCCCAAAGCCCTGTAGTCTGCCTCCTAGCTGGCTATGTGGCCCTTGGGGATTTTCAGCAAGGCATAGGTACAGGTAATTGTATTTGAGGTGGTCTTTATGGAAATTTAGATCCCAGGAGACGGATTTATGCTTTAGTGGCTTCTCCAGGGCTCACAAATCTGACCACCCTCTTAGCTTTTATTGGCACAAGACATTTGCCTAGAATGATCAGAGATGATTTGCCACATGGAAGTCAACAAAAACTGCTTTTGGATGGCCATGAAAATCCGCATTGGCATAGACAGACACGTTGGGTTGATTAAATGATTTCATAGATGTTATTTGTACACTTGCAGATGTCACCCCAGTAGATGGTTTAAAAAGAGAATCCAGTCAGGCTCAGTGACTCATGCCTATAATCCCCATGGCTTGGGAGGCTGAGGCAGGAGGATCACAAATACAAAGCCAGCCTCAGCAATTTAGTGAGACCCTAAGCAACTCAGTGAGACCCTTTCTCTAAAAAAAAAAAATACAAAAAAAATAACTGAGGCTGTGGCTCAGTGGTTAAGCGCCCCTGGGTTCAATCCCTGGTACCAAAAAAAAAAAAAAAAAAAAAAAAGGAGAGAAACAGAGAGAGAATATTAAAGTCTTCCATTTCTTTTGATGTCAGAGAGTGCTAAGTGTTCTCAGTAAATACGTTGTCCACCCATCAGATCTAAGACCTCAGCATCTAGTGGCATCTTGAAAAACGCTGTGCTTATCCTGATTTAAACACTCACTAAACCCTAGGTCTGTGCTCATTTCTTATCCTGTAGCCGAGACAAAGGCTTAAGAGTGTGACTTAGGAATCATCAGACAAAGCCAGAGATGGGGATCATGACTAATTCAGCCTCAAGAGGCACTTTTTCAAGTTAATCTCCCAGGCCAAAGTTGCTTTTGTAGCAGTAGCTGCCACACTGGGATTTTTCAAAAGTCTGAGGCTGACTTTAGGGGATTTATAGAGAGAAGCTCAGCTCCGGGTGGTACCTAAATTCTAGTTCCATGCTACTGTAGGATGATCGGCCATTTCCACTCAGCCTCACTGGGCTCTGCCTTGGCTTAGGAGTTGGTCACAGGATCAGACTGCAGGATCTCGGGCTGTCCACTCAGTAGTGAGGGTGGCCAAGGCCCCGGGGTACTCATTCAGCTCCAGGAAGGGGTAGGGGTGTGGGAGGGAGGGCTGTGAGAGCCAGGAGGCCTTCCGGCCTCAGAAAATGTTTATTTACAATCATATTAAGATGGGTTCTCTGTGGATTGTGTAAGTCTAGGGGACCCAGTGAAATGTCTACTATAACACATTTGTACACACACACACACACACACCAGGGATTAAGCCCAAGGGCACTTAAACACTGAGCCACACCCCAACCCTTTTTTATATCTTATTTAGAGACAGGGTCTTGCTGAGTAGCATAGGGCCTTGCTAAGTTTCTGAGGCTGGCTTTGAACTCATGATCCTCCGGCCTCAGCCTCCTGAGCTGTAGGCAACATATTTTTGAAAGGGAAAGAAGAAAGAAATGGTGCTGGCTTTACATATGTGACTAATGAGTGGATGATGAAGGGTGCTATGAGATTGCTTTCTTTACACCTAAGTTCCATTTCTGCTGACATGGACCAAGCATGGGTAGGTAGGGGAGAAGGTTATGGGGAGTCATCATGTCTGAGATTCATATTGATGAAGGATCTAAAATGTCCACATGTGGACATTTTAGGTTTTTGTGCAAACAAAGCAATCATAGTCACTGAAGAACAGTGACAAAGATCCAAAGAAAGGCCTGTCTTTCAATGTTGGGCTACTGTCCCATCAATGGACCATACTACTGAATGCACATTGTAAATTATTAATGTGAAAAATTATATATGCCAGACCTGGTGGTGGCTCACACCTCTAATCCCAGCTGCTCTGGAGGCTGCAGCAGGAGGATAGCAAGTTCGAGGCCAGCCTCAGCAATTTAGCAAGATTCTAAGTAATTTAGGGAGATGCTGTCTCAAAATAAAAAAATAAATAGGGCTGGGGATGCTGCTCAGTGGTGAAGCACTTAGTGGTGAACACGTGTCCCTATGCACACCACCACTGTCCTCAAACCACGTATTGATATTCACATCCTGAGAACCTCCAGCAGCACCTGGAGGAGTCTAGCCTTCACTGCAGAGGAGGCAGCCCTGTTGATTAGCTGCCCCAGGCCAGAGAAAAGAAATGAAGGCTGGCTTTGGAAAGAAGGTTCTAGGCCCAGATTCACATAAATGGGCCATGGAAGTTGGTTCCTTGAGCCTTTCTCTCTCTCTCTCCTGAAGAATCCAACGCATTGAAGATGTGCAACTGTGGTGAACTGGGATTCCTTGGCAGCCTAACTTTGATGATGGCTGAAGTTGACTGAGCCCTGCCTTTGTTCCTACAGCCTTTAGCCACACTCTCTCAACTAATCCTCCACCAGCCCTGTGTTACAGACAGTAGGATCATTGGCATTTTACTAACGAGGATGCTGAGGCTCAGGAGGGTTACCTGACTCATCCAAACTTCCCCCGTTCCTAGTTTGCTGAGCTGGTTTTGGAGTTAAGGGCCGCTGTCTCATTTCAAAGCCCCCAGGTGGAGGAGTGTGGCATGCTGGGCCCAAGGCAGGCCATCACCAGGCTGCCAGTGACTGATGTCCCGACTGTCATAGTCACCAGGGACTTTAGCCCACCCAGGTACAGTCAGGAATTTCTACACATTCCAGCACTATCTGCCTTCTTAAAAACCCATCCACATTCCATTAACAGGGAATGGTCATCGACTCCTAAGATTCTTTAGGTATTTGTTAGGTAGACGTCCGAAGATGTCTGGCTGCAAGACAGGAGGAAGGAGCTTCTGAACGGGGCACAGCTTGGAAAGCTATTTTACAATATGTCACTTTAAATTGTTCTTCCATTTGACAATAAAAATAAGGAAAAAAGGAAGGGAAGGTATTTCAATCAGATTTCAATCATGTGACCCCTTTGGGATATTAATTCCTAACCCAGTGTCACCTTTTAAAATTGAAATGGCCTCCATTCCTCAGTTTAGACCCAAAGGACTTAAATTCAGCCTACTACAGTGACACAGCCGCATCAGTTTTGACAGCAGCTCAATTCACAATAGCCAAGCTATGAAAACAACCTAGGTGCCCTTCAACAGATGAATGGATAAAGAAAACATGGTTCATAGATGCAATGGAATATTACTCAGCCATAAAGAAGAATGAAATTATGGCATCTGCCAGTAAATGGAAGGACCTGGAGATTATCATAATAAGAGAAATAAGCCAATTCAAAACAAAAAAGCCAAATGTGTTCTCTGATATGTGAATGCTAACCCATAATCAGGGAGGAGGGGGGAAAGAATAGAAGTTCATTGGATTAGACATAATGAAGGGAAGGGAGGGGGGACAGGAAAGAGAGTAGAATGAATTGGACATGTATTGGACACATATATACAACCACATAAATGGGATCCTGATTGGAATGAGTTTCTTTCAGTCAACTTTTCTTTTGCTGCTGTGACTGTATGACCTGAGCAGAACCAATGTAGAGGAGAAAAAGTTTATTTGGGAGCTCACAGTTTCAGAGGTCTCAATCCATAGAAGGCTGGCTCCATTTCTCAGCAGAACTTCATCAAGGTAGAATGTGGTGGAGGGAAGCAGCTCACATGGTGACCAGGAAGCAGAGAGACTCCACTCTCCAGAGACAAATAGAGACCCCCCAAAGCCACGCCCCCAATGCCCCCTCCTCCAGCCACACCCACCTGCCTCCAGCCACCAGTTAATCTTATCAGGGATCAAATCACTGATTGGGTTAAGGCTCTCACAACCTGAACATTTCTCTTCTAAACCCTCTTGCGTTGTCTCACACATGAGCTTTTTTATTTTTTAAATTATTTTTAGTTATAGATGGACACAACACCTTTATTTTGTGTATTTATTTTTTAATGTGGTGCTGAGGATCAAACCCATCGCCTCACACATGGTAGGCAAGTGCTCTACCACTGAGCTACAGCCCCAGACCTCACATGTGAGCTTTTGGGGGACACTTTCACATACAAACCACAACAGGGTTGTACTCCACGTATATATAATATGTCAAAATACACCCTAATGTCATGTGAAACTAAAAACAACAAATAATATTTTTTTAAATTCAAATGCCCTTGGGTGGGAAGACTAACAAAGTTAGTTGATAAATGTAAATGAATGGTTACGTATCTGAACTGTGGACTCACAACTCCGAGTGAATTCAGCTACCTTCTCACAGATGACTGGTATAAAAAGAAGACCTATAAACAGGCCATCCCGTTGGTCAAAGCCCTCCTCCTACTCATGAACAGGTACATACCATCCATATCCATCATAAGGTTCTCAAATGTCAATAACAGAAAATTCATTCAAACTCATTTTGAAAATCGGTTCTGCTTTAGGCTTTGCTGAGTTCCAAGCTGAGAATTATTTGTTGGGGTCCAGGTGACGACCTCTCTGACCCCTTGGCTCATCTTTTTTTCCTATTGCTTTCCTTCTGACAGGGACTCTCCTTAGTATGTGCAAAGATGGCTTGGATTTCATGCCAAGCACAGAACTGGAATCCTGGGTTTCTTCTGTCTTTGAGATTAAAGTGTTGTGGTCGGTCTTCATGGACATATTGGATTGGCCTCCTGTTAGATCCCTATTTCTCCACCAGTCACTAGGGGTGAAGATGGGGTGGGACATTCCAGGTCTGTGCCTTCGTCCTGCGAAGATCACATCACATCAGCATCAGGGAGAATTCGCTTCTTAAAGAAAATGGAGGTACTTTTGCTAAGATGAGGGTTGACAGTTGTAAGCAGGAAAACACAACAGAATTCTGCCCATCCATCTTTTCTTTAGAAAGATCTATGCGCTCCTAGATACAAATGAGGTGCCTTTCCTCCTTGGGAAAGAATATGTCTTCCTCCCGCTAGGAGGCCTGCCAGCCACCTGACGGATGGATCTGCTGCTTCCCAGGCTGTTCCCAGCTCTGCTTTAGCTGCTGATTTGAAAAGTCTCCTCTTGCATAACAATTACACCTGGCACACTCACTTGGGACTAGGAGGGGGAATTTTCTTCATCCTTTCTTAAAGACCCAATTGTTTGTGACAGCCGGTGTCATCTGCGGCGACAGATGTCACTTCTGACTCTCATTCACAGCAGACAGCTGAGCTCAAGGAGCCTGCCCGGCTCTGGTGATGCTATTAACTCTTGCCTAGAAAAGCCAGAGCTCTGAAATGTTTGGGTTTGTAGGATTTCCCCCTGGCAATATATGCACAGGGCGAGGGATCTAGGTGAGTCACTTTTCCGTTACTATAATAAATACCTGAGACTTAAAAAGAGAAAAGGTTTATCTGGACTCCATCCAGGTTTAGAGGTTTCAGCCCATAAGTGGTTGGCCCTCTTGTTTTTGTGACTATGAGGAGGGAGCACAACATGGTAGGATCACTTGGTAGAGGGAAATCATTCACCATGTGGCCAGGGAAGCAAAAGAGAGGAAGAAAACACCAGGGTCCCTCTATCCCCTTCAAGGGCACGTCCACAATGGCATGAGGCTTTCCCTTCAGACCCCACTTTAAAAGTTGCTACCACCTCCAACAGAGCCAAGCTAAAGACTTTTTTTTGTTGTTGTTTTGTTTGTTTGTTTTGATGTCAGGGATTGAACCTGGGGACATTTTACCACTATGCCCCATCCCCAGCCCTTTTTCATATTTTATTTAGAGACAGGGTCTCCCTGAGTTGCTGAGGGCCTCACTAAGCTTCTGAGGCTGGCTTTGAACTTGTGATCCTCCTGCCTCAGCCTCTCAAGCTGCTGGGATGACAGGTATTCACCACGCACCTGGGGAGACCAAGTCTTTAACACAGGGACCTCGGGGGACATCCAGTAACCAAACAACAGCAGGCTCTTTCCACAATGGTACACAACTTTTACATTTCCCCTGTCACCCGCCATTATAAGGTCTTCAAATGATTGGTTCCGATACATCACAATGTAAGCTCCAAGAAAGGCAGGCGCTGGGTCTCCTGTTTGCTTTGTCCTTTGTAAGTAGCATCAGGTGGCCACACAGTAGAGGTTAAATACGTATTGGATGGTTCAGTCAGTGACTGAATATAGTGGGCACTCTAACTGAAATCTAGCCCTCGTGGGGTGATATTGTCTAGGTGTGTGTGTATGGCATAAGTGAAGTGGGCCATTTTAATCTATTATCGACGTGGGAATTTGGTGAGGAATCTGGTTAGGAAATTTGTCTAAATCCCAGAAGGAAATTAATTCCACCCTTGAAATGTAGCTCTCGATCGATTCAATCTCTTATTAGAAATTACTCAGCCCTCTCCAATATCTTTCCTTTTTATGGTATTTTTCGATTCATTTATATCTTGTTCTATTCAACATGGTTTCATTCAGTTTTTTTTTCTTCGACCTGATAAGAATAATGTAGGGGAGGAAGAGCTTGTTTGGATTCATGGTTTCAGAGGTCTCAGTCCATAGATGGCCAACTCCCTGGCTCTGGGCTGGAGGTGAGGCAGAGCATCATGGTGGAGGGTGTGGTGGAGGGAAGCAGCTCAGGACATGGCAACAGGAAGCACAGAGAGCTCCGCTCACCAGGGACAAGACAGACCCAAAGGCAAGCCCCCCATCACCTCTCTCCTCCAGCCACCACCCACCGGCCTACAGTTCCCACCAGTGAATCCACATCAGTGAATTAAGGCACCGATCAGGTTCAAGCTCCCCCAACCCAATCATTTCACCTCTGAACGTTCCTGCAGGATCTCACACGTGAGCTTTTGGCGGGGTTGGGAGGGGGGAGCACACACCTCACCACCCATCAGAACACACACCGATGACATAATCACTTTTTTCCAGCGGGGTTTTCATTCTCATTTGGAATCTTATCCTCACCACAAGGAAGGTATCCCTTAACCTATCAAGAGAGGGGGACGGAGGCTCCGTGGGTGATGTGACTGACTTACACAGAGCCCTGAGCAGCCGATGGCAACACCAAGGCTGAAACTGAGTTCCTCTGATCAGATGTCTGAAGCTCGTCTCCACTGAGCTGTGATGTCGGGTAGCACGGGGCACTGGCTGTCCCCAGGGAGCCTCAGCCACACTCTCACCATTTAGTGAACCTGGCGAGGCCCGTGCCCATTCGGCGCTAGGCTGACACACGGTTATGAAACAGGCACAGGGAGTCACGTTATTTTCCACGATTATGACTGCTGTTGGTGCTCCGTCTCACCTTCCCTGTGGATTTCCTCATTTATTCTTCTCAGACCTAAGTTAATGAGATGGAATATAAGGCTAAAGGTCACCAGAAGCACAGATCTCTCTGGACCTGGAAATCCCGGAGTCATAATTTTTCAGGGACTGAAAAATGTCAGAGAAATGACCCATGATTTTGATCACGTTATTCACAATAAAAAAAACAGAGGAAAACAAATTTTGAAACCCTGGAGGATCTGGTTTCTCTCTCTCTATTCCTGACTTGGAATCTCTCCTCCCGATGTGTCAGCTCTGGGCTGTCTGACATCTTTATTAAGGTGGTTAAGAAAATAATACTTTTGTACTCTGAACATAACGGAGCCATATGATTTACTTAACTAGGTCTGCTCTGGAGTTATTAAATAATTGATGACAAAAATAACTGACAGTTGTATGGACACGTAGCTATGATGTCTTGGTGATTCCATCTAGTATTTTTTTTGGGGGTAGGGGGTACCAGGGATTGAACTCAGGGGCACTCGACTGTTGAGCCACATCCCCAGCCCTATTTTGCATTTTATTTAGAGACAGGGTCTCCCTGAGTTGCTTAGGGCTTCACTTTTGCTGAGGTTGACTTTGAACTCACCATCCTCCTGCCTCAGCCTCCCGAGCCGCTGGGGTTATAGGCATGTGCCATGCATCCAGCTCCATTTACTATTTTTCTTTGAATGAGATCCAAAATCTTTTCCCATGACCTGGGCTATTTTTTTCATGCTCTTTGTTTACTTCCCAGGTAAGAAAATTGAGGTATAGAGAGTAATTTTTCAAAAGGAGACATTTTAGATCCAGAGGCCAGTCTCCAGCTTCTTAATCTTCAGTTACTCTCCCAGGCCGCTGGATTTCACTCCACGCTTTTGGACACCAGGAATAGATTCTTAGTTAAGACAATTCAGAAAAGGTCAGTGAGAACCGAACTGTCATGAAGATTTTGGTGGGTGTAATCAATAAGGCAGAAAACATGTGACTTGTGGGTCAGTTGCTTTGTTTTGTCGTGGGATATCTTCCCATTGGCTATTGTGTCCCCACAGTATATGAGACCAACTGTCCCTATTAGAATGTCAGCATGTATTTTCATGAACAGTAGAAAGAACAGTATGAGCCACCATTTATCGAGGGCTTGCTGTGTGTCCATCAGGATGCTGAGACCCGTATGAGGACCAGTTTATACATCACATCCCAATGAAGACAATACCATCACATGCCCGTTCTACAGATGAGGAAAGGACCTATTGGTGAAGTTAATGACGAGCTCAGTATGACAAAGCCTATGTGTCCAGCTGCTGAGATAAAAATACAGGTCTAGAGATATGAAAGCCAGTGTCCCTAACCACTACTGTAATCCAAAAGAAGACCTGCAGGGAACAAGCAAGGTGTGGTGAGAGATGGAATTTCAAAGACACAAAATAATTCTATCAGAGTTTACTGCTCTGTCTTTCCCTCTCTTCTGGGTTGTATCTGTGGTTCTGTGACTAATTATCTTCTCTTCCCTTACTCTTTTGTTTTGTTTTGTTTTGGTACTAGGGATGTTTGTTTGGTACTAGGGATTGAGCCCAGGGATGCTTAACCACTGAGCCCCATCCCCAGCCCTTTTTCTATTTTATTTAGAGACAAGGTCTCACTGAGTTGCTTAGGGCCTCACTGAGTTGCTGAGGCTGGTCTTGAACTTGTGATCCTCCTGCCTCAGCCTCCTGAGCTGCTGGGTCTTTCCTTACTCTTGACTTATCTATTTCTCCTCTCTTCTTTGACTGAATTTCCTATTCTCACTGTGATTTCCACTTTGTGATGGATGGATTCTTCTTCTTCATCACTTGGAGTTAACCTCGACCTCTTGTGTCCTAATTCTATCTGGGAAGACTAAACCTGCCTCATGCCCTGTCCTTTCAGAACATCTGTTTAATACTTAAAGCTTCAGTTTTTGTTGCCAAATATTTAACTTCTCCTTTAGTTTTCTAATTCAAATTCTTTAGAGTTCGTCCAGTTGGTAGACCAGGCCATGAGACCTGTGTCAGCACCCACGACAGCCTGACCCAGGTCCACCCCACTGAGGTTTGGGCAGGAGATTCCTTATTCTTAGAATGAAGCTGGTTCAGTGTCTCTTGAGAGTTTGGGTGCTATTTTTAAATTTTCATTGATTTCCTATCATGTTTACATGTCTACAAAACATCATCCTTATCAGCTGGGACTCTCAAAGTTTAAAAATAGAAGAAAGGTCAGGCGCAGAGGTGCATGCATGTAATCCCAGCAGCTTGGGAGGCTGAGGCAGGAGGATCACGAGTTCAAAGCCAGCCTCAGCAACTCACTAAGGCCTTATGCCACTCAGTGAGACCCGACTCTAAATAAAATACAAAATAGGGCTGGGGATGGGGCTCAGTGGTTGAGTGCCCCTGGCTTCAATCCAGGGTACCCTCCCTTGCAAAATAAATAACTAAATAAAAGGAAATGTCTTTTCTTGATTCAGAACGCCAGCAGTGTGATCAAGTACCAGTGCTTTTTGTTTTCGATGTTGTTGTGATTGTTACTTGTTTTTTTTTTTTTTCCTGTGAGCGTCATCCTCAAGTAAAATCCTTCTACAAAGAGACCATACTATCTGTGGAAACTGAGAGCTTCTGATTTTCTTTTATTTCTTTACTTTTAATCTTTTCTGTGGTGCTGAGGATTGAACCCAAGGCCTTGTGTATGCAAAGCAAGTGCTATATGGTAGCTACACCTCATCCCGTGAGCTTCTATTTTTCAATCTCCAGGCTTGGTAAAAAGAGGAACCAGGTCTCTGTCTTTACACACAAGTCCTGCCATCCAACCCCAGACAGCGGCTCCGTGGCTCCTATTGGATATGTGTCTCAGTGGTCTCAATACCTGATACAAGGAGGGTGAACCATGGAGACATATTTCTTGATTCACCCACAGGTGACCGACCTATGCTCAGATAGGCTAGACTTCATAACTTGTCCACCTTTAAAAGCTGCAGGTGAAATGAACCCAATTCGACCTGAACATGGTTTACTCTACATGGGATGAGGGAGACGTTTTTGAGAAAAAAAAAAAATAAAAAACATGGCGGGGGCATTGTTCCTCAGAAGAGAAGACCCACAGATTTTTCCCATTGCAACTTGGAACTGCTTTGTGGGTTTTGAGGCTGCATAGGGAATAAAGGTTCCTCGTTTCCAATCTGGGTCACCAGTAGCCTTAGCAAGAATGAAGTCACTGGAAGCTAAGAACATGGTGCCTTTCCCCTCTGGACTCTGGTTTACGACCTACCACAAGACCCCCACTTCCAGACTCAGCAGGGTGATAGCCCCTCAGCTGAAAGGAATCTGTAAGCCAGGTCAGAATCCAAGGTGGCTGCAGAAAGCCAGTTTCCTCAGCCCAAAGATGGGGGACTGGGCTCCACAGCCCATTCTGAGAATAAACATGGTCTTTAGGGGAAGAATTCAAAATCTCACGGGAGGTGCAGACAGAGAACAGAAGGTGTATTCGCTCTGTTCTCAAGTGTGAAAGGAGACAGGGGAATTGAATCTTTTTTTTTTTTTTTAGTTCTTGCTCTGCACCTCCTGATTAGTTAGATGACCTCAGGCAAATCACTTTACGATGGAGCACCAGTTTCTTCACCTAAAATTGCTGGAATTGGGTTTGGTTCTTTTTTTTTTATATATAGTTTCGATTACTCTGTTGAAATTCCCCATCCGTCAAACATGTTGCTCACCATTTCTTCTAGATCCTTCCCTGACCTTTCCTTCGTATTTAAATTCTCTGTATTTACTAATATTTGCCTTATCTCTAGGTCTCTCACTTTCAACCAATTCTTGTCCTGAGGATGAGTCCTGTTCTTGCTTTTCATTGTTTGATTTTCTCTCGTGCCCTGTGTGCCTTGTGCAAAAAGATCAGTGGAGACGCAGGGGAACACCATTGGCTTCCAGAGAGTGGCCCATTGCTTCTTCTGTGAGGTTAACAGTGTTAGGATCCAGGTCTCATCTGTATCGAGCCGTGCTTGATGAAGTGGTAGGCAGAGTCGGACCGCCGGAAGGATTTCCCCTTTGGAACACAGAAGGTTTCAGAACTGGTAAGACTTCTGAGCTTCCACTTTCCTAGCACCTTGACTCTGGAGCGTTCTCTTTGTTTTTCAGTCCTGCATACCTAGGGGAGTTTCTCTTAGTCCTCGTGACTCACCCTCTCAGCCTTTGGAGGACCACTAAAGTCCATCTTGTTGAAAGCCTGGGATCCCTGGGAGGAACTCCCAGCTCCCCCGCTCTGCTTCTTTTTCTCAGCATGACACCCCAAGCCTCAGAGGAAGCTTGTGGGCAGCAGTTAGTGAATGGGTGCAGAGTTACTTTGTGTTTGGGGAGTTATAGGATTCTAATACCCATGCAAACTCACATACAGCAATTAATTGTTTGTTAAAAGTTGGGCTGGTTCATCTTCATCTATGTTTCAGCAGATTTTTCCCCCCCCCGCTACAGTTCTCTCTCTCTCTCTCTCTCTCTCTCTCTCTCTCTCTCTCTCTCTCTCTCTTTGTAAAATTTGTTCTTATTTGATATACATGACAGCAGAGTGTATGTTGACACATTCTATATACATGGAGTATGACTTATTCTAATCAGGATCTCATTCTTGTGGCTGTCCATGATGTGGAGTTTCACAGGTCGTATGTTTACATATGAACATAGGAAAGTTCTGCCCCATTCATTCCACTGTCTTTCCCATTCCCATCCCCCTCTCTTCCCTTCATTCCCCTTTGTCTGATCCAATGAACTTCTATTCTTTCCTCCTCCTCTTGTTGTGTGTTAGCATCCACATATTAGAGAGAACATTTGGCCTTTTGTTTTAGGGGATTGGCTTATTTCACTTAGCATGATCGTCTCCAGTTCCATCCATTTACCACCAAATACCCTCATTTCATTCTTCTTTATGGCTGGATAATATTCCGTTGGGTGTATAGACCACATTTTCTTTATCCATTCATCTATTGGGGGACACCTAGGTTGGTTTCATAGTTTAGCTATTGTGAATTGAGCTGCTATAAACATTGATGTGGCCACTTGACTATAGTATGCTGATTTCCTAGTACCACCAAAATCATCATCATTTTCATCATCATCTTCATCATCATCATCATCTCTTAGGACTTTGGGGGACACATAAGAATTTGATTGAAAATCTGAATTCATTGTCGGAAACAAGGCAGGCATTACACATTTGTATCATCAAAACTGTCTCATTGCTCCTTCTCTGGGTTCCGTCTGATGGTTGAATAACAGACTCAATTAATCACATAACTAACTTCTGGAGCATACCAGGATGTCCTTCTTTCCTTCCTGCACAAGTTTTGTCATGATTGCAGAATTGTTTAATAAGAGTTCAAAAATGTCTTCTTTACAGATGATCGAGTGGTTATTCTTATGTTCAGTGAATTCATTGGTGGAAAATAGAAACTGCATTCTAAAGAAAGGAGGTGACCTAGTATCATATAGTTAGATTAGACGTGAGACAGTGTCCCTGCTGGATTTTATACAGCGGCATGGTTACTTGAGATTGGTGTTACACTGATACACAGAGAAGAGACAGAGGGAAAAGTCCTTTATATTACATATTATGTTATATTCCAGAGAAATGTATTATATTGTAGAGAAATGGAAGATAGGACTTTAGTGAGCTCTTAGCCTTTTAGGAAAGAACTAACTAACTGCTTCTTGCTTACTCAAGAGCTCAGTCCCTCGGTCTCTTGGGTCCAAGGTGAGTCCCTAACACTCAAGCCCTTTAATTAAATCACCCAGCCATAAAGAGATTCTACTGACTTTCAAAAAGTCTGGCCTTCTGAGCTTTTTCCTACATCTCTCAACGTTGGCCTTTTATAGTAGGAACACTTCAGTTCCCAGAAAGTCTATTAAATCACCGACAAGGGCAAATGAATGACATTAAGTGCAAGGTGAGTTTGCAGCAGAATCGATCATTTCCTTGGCTGGTATCAGTGGAAATCTACTGAGTCTCTGCTGCCTTCCTAAAAAACACATCATGTTTGACAAATGTAGCTGGATATTTTTAATACGTTTTCTCTATTTTCTGATAAGTAGGAGTGAGGGAGGTGGAATTTATCTGAATATTTGTAAAGTACCTGACATTGAACCCATAGGTGGGATGATTTATGACATTGACAAAATGCTGCCTTTCTTGGGAGAGTAGATGTCATTGAGCTCAGGGCTCAGGAATACGGGCTTTGAGGACATGAGTCCTGCACTATTTCTTTGGCAAAATTTTCAGGCCCCAATTTCCTTGGGGGTAATAGAGGCATCTCTTTTTTTTTGAGTTATTATTTGGTGATCTTTCATTTGATGTTTTTTTAAAATTTGTTTTAATTAGTTACACACGACAGCACAATGATCTTGACATATGTCTTATATGTGCCTTGTCATTATTTAAATTAAATGCGGTTTTATATGTACATATGTGGATATATAGTTATATGTATATGTAGTTATATATGTATACATGGCTTTATATATATGTATATTAGGCTATAAGTTTATGCATATATGCCATTATATATATATGTATGTATTAAGCTTCAAACTTCATAGACACACCCAATTTTATATAGTGCCTGGCACATATTTAGTTCTTACTAACTGATAACAATATGATAGATGGAAACTAGAACACCTTAAGAGAACACAATAACAACTATAACAATATCTCTCAGGGACTTCCTCCAGTTGTACTTGTATACTCATTTTATTGTAGCCTGGAGGTCTGGTTGGATATTTTTCTCTGGTATCCATCGACTAGCAGGGAATCATTTGCTCCAGATCAGCTCCCTCAACCTTGTTATGCGTGGTAGAATTTAGCAGGAGTGTCTTGTTGGCCAATCTGTTTAGGGTTTGCACAGTTCAATATTAAATAGAATCTGTGCCCGAGGGGGAAACGAGCAAGAGGGAAATTCAGCGCCAAAACTGAATTTCTGGGTGCTGAGGCAAAACCATTGGGAACTCGAAATGTTCCTGCGGATCACTGAGAGCAGAACACCGAAAGGTGTAGGAAACGGAAGACAAGCCAGGTAAGTGCCTGGTATTTCTTGGGTTAGCCACATCAAGATCTCACTCACCAAGTTGGATGTTTACCCGTATTCAGGTAAGACTGTTGTGAGGAGATGCTCGGAATGGATCCTACATCACAATGAAACAGAGGACACAAGTAGTCATTCATTTTGTCTCTGATGATTTTATTGTTTCTAGAGGGAGAATATGATTTTAATCAGGTTATCTCTTGGATCCTTCACCTACCTCTTTTCATTACCAAAGGGAGAGAGGCATTGATCTATTAAGATAAGCCAGAAGACTGGAGGCAGACTGTGTGCTTTGGATTTTTGCTTTGACTTTTTGTAAACTCTAAGTCTTCCTCAACTTCAAATGAGGACCAAGTTTCCTTCACCATGTTTTTGTGAGTTAAAAAAAAAATAGAGTATGTAAAATAATTTTTTTCAATAAATCTTAACTTTTTAAAATTAATTCTGAAAAGAAAGCTTCCATTCATACATTCTCCCTCTTAAGGCTAAATAGGCATAAAAAATCAGGTGTGGGCTGGGGAGATTCCAGGTCATACACCACATTTTCAGTGAGATTCCATCCATTTTACTACTTTCAACCATCCACCCACAGTGACTATCACTTGGAGTCACAAAGAAGTAGAAAAGGTGAATTTGGAGGTACGCAGGGAGATGGCATGTCTCACTGTCTTTCCTTCCTGGGTTTGGGCAGAGTAAGAGCTTCCAAATCTTGAAACTATCATCACTGTCAATGCCAGGAATACAAGAGAGCCTAACCCAATGCTGCTCTGGCTCCAGCGATCATTGACCCATTAAGGTCCGGTGCTTTGTGATGTGTGCTGGGCGCTGCTCTGGGGTAAGACAATCACTGGCTGCAGAGGTGGCAGGCCAGCACCAGTGTGCCTGTCCTTCCAACAGGGACACCAAGGAGGGCTAATAGGACCAATGGACCATTGCAACAAATATTCATATCCAAGGTAACTCTTCTATAATCCCTTTCATAACTTCCCACCATTTCTGTCCAAATGTGGAGAAAGATTACTTATTCCAATATGGAAGGTTTGCAAATGCTGACTATGTTAATTCCTTACAAATGGAGAACCAAGGAAGTGGAAGCTTAACACTCTCTCCTTTATTTTTCTAGTCCCTTGGCTTAGCATAAAGCTTAAAATAGCAATTATTTGTGGCGTTTTTTTTAATCAATGTGGCTTGCTATCTCATTTACACCTCCTTATTTGTTCATGTAAAGGGATCATCCAATCCAATGCATCGCACCTGTTATACAGATAAAAATATTGAGGTCCAGAGAGGGAAAGGAAACTTCTCAAGATCCTACCCATAGTCAGTAGTTGAGCAACAATTATTCCCTGTAGCAATCGAAGTAATAAATAAGTAGATAAGTAAGAATAAGTAAGAAAGATACCAGATGACTCATGGAACTGAAGGAAGAGCTGGAGACACAGGTGTTGAGAAAGACAGAGACCAACATCACCAGTGGACTTGGTGGTAGGAACCTGTAAGTAGTCTCTCCAGGATGGGGCCATTAGATCTTTCTGCCTCAGACACCTCATGCATGACTGCCCAAGACTCAGATTTCTAGAGGGGGAATATGATTTTGATCAGGTCATATCTTGGATCCTTCACCTACACTGAGGTCAGAGACTCTAAACTCCATGATTGACATCTCTCTAGAATCTCATGGGATCAGAGTCAAGGTCAAATTCCTAAAGGATGCAGAGGAAAGAGAAAGACAAAATACATATGACACAAATTTTGCCTGTTTCAACCAAGACAAATCCTGGTTCAAGAGGAAGTTATAGTTGATCTATGATGCTTAACGTTCTAGAAAGTTCAATAATAAGAACAGGCACCTTCTCCATTTAAATATATTCTTTAGTGCAACTTTAGACTAATGGAAGATGATCTTGGCCTTTGGAGTCACCTCAAGATTTTCTCTGTGGGATATGACCTTGGAAGTATCAGAAGGAAGAACACTTGGTGTTCTAGGTTCTAAACTATATCTAGAGAATGACTCAGATATGATGTCCCGTGATAATATCTTAGCCCTCACTGAGAATTTCAATAACTTGGAAAATTGTGTTTTCAGGATTTTAAACAAAATGATATTAATCATATCTTGGAGACAACCAGAGTTCTGCTAGAGTAAAACAGTGACCCAGGGAGAAAGCACAGGTGTCCTAGGATCTGGAAGACCAGATCTGGTTCCCTACCTGTCCTAGTCTGGACAGGGCTGCTGTATTTTCCGGGACTCAGGTTTTACCTATATAGTGTGGATTTTGAATTAGATACTTTTATTGAAGTGGAACAAGTAAATGTAAAAAAAATGAATAAATGTTTTAAAAATTAATAAAGCCAAACTCCACTCCATAGAGGAATCTTACTTTGATTCCATAAAATATAGTTTCAGGACATACAGAAATAGATAAATTAGAAATCAATGGAATGTTTAAAATTCACTTTAGTTGCATCTTTGTTCAGTCTCTGTTACAGTTTAGATGTGGTGTCCCCCAAAAGCTCACATGTGACACAATCCAAGAACGTTTATAGGAGAAATGATTGGGTTGTGAGAGCCTTAACCCAACCAGTGAATGGACCCCTGATGGGATTAACTGGGTGGTGGCTGGAGGCAGGTGGGTGTGGCTGGAGGAGGGGGGCATTGGGGGCGTGGCTTTGGGGTCTCTATTTGTCTCTGGAGAGTGGAGTCTCTCTCTGCTTCCTGATCACCATGTGAGCTGCTTCCCTCCACCACACTCTTCCTCCATGATGTCCTGCCTCCCCTCCTGCCCTGAGGAGTGGAGCCTGCTGTCTGTGGACTGAGACCTCTGAAACTCTGAGCCCCTAAATAAATATTTTCTCATCTAAGATTGTCTTCATTGGGTCCTTTAGTGACAGCAATGAGAAAGCTGACTAACACAGTCTCCAAAAATGAAAATCATGGTTGAGATATTAACAAGGCACTACTCCCTTGTGCCCTCTGATGAGAACACAATTTTTTGAATGCCTGAGCATCCCTAGATTCTACCTCCCCTTGCACCTACCTCCCCAAGCCATGAGCCACTTGGACAAACTAGAGGGCACACAGGGTTCACAGGCTGCCTGACCAGTGACTCCCATTTTTATTATTTTCTCAAGAGCAGAAAATATATGCAATGTTGGCATTGAATCATGACTCTTAGAGCTCATTTGAGACGTTTGAGCAAGTTCCCCCTCTAAATAAAACCATGAAAAGCAAGTAGGCATGATTTTTGTACAAAAAGAATGCTTTTGGAGGAACTTTTTGTAGATGTCACATATATTCACTCTTTTTTTTTCATGTACAATATAACTTCTTTAGTGGAATCCACAGAGTTTAATGATCACATTTCATTCACACCTGTGCTACACTGGCTGTCAGCAGGACTGTGGAGGGTCTTCTTGAATAATCCAGATACTCTCCTGAATGAGAACAGAGAATGTGGAAAAAACAATGAAAATCTTCATCTAGATATCATGGCTACTACCTTGTGCCCTCTGATGAATGCCTGAGTGTGAAATGAGAACCCAGCCTTGATCCTTGCTCCCAACTGTCCCATGGGTAGTGGGATACCCTGTTCTTCATCACGTGCTCGATGCACAAGATCTATATGCTACTGACATCTTCCTATTAGACTATCTAAAAAACTAACCTTGGCCTTAGCAGGTCCAGATTGGAGCCCAAGCATGCCATCTGTCTATATGTCAATCAGGGTAGGGAGGACAGACAGAGGAGATAGACTCATGATGAACACTTCCTCGCTCTTTACACGACCTGCTTTTAATTTCTCAGGAGCTTGCAAAATAAAACCATCAAAAGACCGTTTAACGATCAGACTTTTCTGCCACTTTGATACTATTAGACTCAGGAGAGTAAATGTCCCTCATGATCATAAGGAGAGAGCCAAGGGAGTTATCTGTAGGAACGATAGACAACCTTCTCTCTGTGTTTCTTATTCCAGCTGGTTATGCTGACCATGTACATGTTCCCCCTGCTGTGATTATTGCTCAGCTGGCCAGAGGTGCTCTGTTTTAAAGACTTCGACGCGAGAAGCTAGGAACATCAGGCATGCTGCGTGGGGTCAGAGTGTCCTGGCTGCCAGGGTCTTGGTTCAGATGGTGGTAGCAATGGGGCTTTTGTTGGAGTCATGTTAACGCTGTACTGTGTCTTAAGTCAAGATTTTTTTTCTGTTGCAATTAGCAGCTTCCTTCATATGAGTTGAAATAGGAAAGGACTCTAGTATCAGGACAAAAGAACCTTGGTGGGACTCAGGGATATTTGTTGTAGTCCAGTGCATGCAGAGTGTGGGTTGAAAAATTGAGAACGTACTCTGTCTCTCCCCATCTCTGTCTCTGTCTCTCTCACTGTCTCTTTGAGGCCATATGTTCTCTGATTCCTCCTTAATTCTGCACCTCAGCTTCTTCTCTTTTTGACACTCCTGCTGAATCTCCATCTCTGCACATATGGCAGAAGACAGCTGCCCCAGGCTTGTTATTTCCCATGCCCTTGACATTCACACGTCAAGCAATGACTGAAGATGGAGACTTTCATATCTATCCCTCTAAGTTTAAAAAAAAAGTCTCTGATCGACCCCGCCGGGCCAATTTTATCCAGGTGTGGGCCAATCAAGTGTTCATAAAAACCCTAAAGAACAAATATAGATCCTAAGAAAAAAAGAATCCTTAACTGAGCATTGGGGTGAGCCCTTCATGAGAACAGCCCTTGTCTTAAATTTGCTGAAAGGCTAGGAATAAGGTATTGTGATCTTATTTTACATGTAACAAAAGAGCATCTCAAAGAGGTTGAGCAATCCTCTCAGGTCACTTGTTGGTCAATGGCAGAGGTGGAATTTGAACTGGACTTTCCTTACTTTTAAAATCTATGTTTTCACTACTACTACCTTCTTCTGCTCTACAACAGGGCTTCTCAAATTTTACAACATCAGAATCACTTAAAGGGCTCATTAAAACCCAGATCACTACTGGGCCCTAGGCCCAGAAATACTGATTCCGTACTTGAGAGATGGAGCTAGAAAATTTGTATTTCTAACAAACTTAGTGTGCAACTGATTGTGCTGGTCCAAGGACCACACTTTGAGTAGCACTGCTGATCAAGAAGTTGGTCCTTTTCTCTTTCTCTTGCCTAACAGCTCTGGCTAGGACGTGGGGTACTGTGTTGAGTACAAATATGAAAAGTGGGCATCCGTGTTGGCCAGCTTTTCATTGCCATGACAAAATACCTGATGTAAACAACAAAAAAAGGGAAAAAGATTTATTTTGGCTTATGGTTTCAGAGGTTTTGGTCTTTAGTCACCTGATCCTGTGGATGTATGGCAGAAATGGTGGGGAAGAGCAAGGATGTAACTTTCAAGGACACACCCATAGTGGCTCACTTCCTCCCACTAAAGTTAAACTTTCCATCACCTTCTAATAGTGCCACCAGGTGAAAACCAAACCTTCAATGCATTAGACTTAGCGGGGGACACTCCAAACTATAACAATATCCGTGTCTTATTCTATTCCTCCATCTCAGAGGAAAATATTTCAGGTTTTCTCTATTCAGCATGATGTTAGCTGTGGGCTTGTCAAACATAGCCTTCCTTTTTTTTGAAGGACCTTCTCTTCTATGCCTAATTGATTGAGTTTTTGTAATGAAAGGTGTAGAATTTTGCCCATTTTTTCCTGCATTTACTGAGATGATCTTATGAATTTCATCCTTCAGTATGCTAATGTGATACCTCACTTCAATTGATTGGCACATATTGAACCATCCTTGCATTCTTAGAAGGAATCCTACTCACTCTTGGTGAATAATTGTTTTAATGAATTCAGTTTGCTAGTCTTTTGTTGACAGTTTTTATATCTGTGTTCCTTAAGGACATGGGCCTGTCATTTTGTTGTTGTGTCCTTGATGGGAAGAAAAGAGATTAAATTGTTCCTGTTTGCAAATAACATGATTTTATTGTGGAAAACCCTGAAGAGTCCATCACAAAAAAGCATTAGACTTAATAAATTAATTCAGTAAAGTTTCAGAATACAAAAATCAACATATAAAATTAGTAGTGTGTTTACACTAATAGTGAACTATCTGAAAAAGAAACTAAAAAATCAATACCATCTAAATTAGTCACCAAAAAATAATTAAAATTCTCAGGAATAAATGTAACCAAAGAAGTGAAAGAATTTGACACTATAAAACATTGATGGAAAATTTTGAAGAAGACATAAGTAAATGGAAAAATAATTTGTGTTCCTAGATGGGAAAAATACAGTTAGTGTCCATACTATCTAGAAGTAGCTCCTAGAAATAGTATATAAAATGGTGGTTACTGGAGGCTGAGGGTGAGGAGAGAATGTATAGGAATAGGGGACATGTTCCCCTTTGCAGACAAAGTTATTGTTAGATAACATTGGTTTATTGCAGTTAATAATAATGTATATTTCAAAGTAACTGGAAGAGAAGATTTTGAGTGTTCTCATCATAAAATATGATAACTGTTTGATGTGATAGATTTGCTAATTATCCTGATTTGATCATTACAAAACATATGTGTATTAAAACATCACATTGTACTCCATAAATAAGTACCATTATTATCTGTCAATAAAAGAAGCTAGCCTTCTCATGAATTAATAACTTCTCTGAATTGTAGTCTGCTCCAGAAATAACCAGAATAAGAAGTTATGATGAATTTATTTATTGCTTTGTTTAATCAATGTTTTTGCCCTTTTTGCATCAAACACATCTTCTAAGAAAGAAAACACTTTTTAACTTAAGGATATTTACATTTTGAGGGACTCTTAGAAGTCCCAGATATGTACATAATCTTCAGAGGCCATCATGGGAATGGCCTTAGGCACTTTAAATTCTACTGAAAAAAAAAAACCCACAAAACACTCTGATGCTAATCAGAAATAATTTGAGGCTGGGTATAGAAGCGCATGCCTGTAGTCCCAGCAGTTTGGGAGACTGAGGCAGGAAGAGAACTACTTCAAAAGCCAACCTCAGTAACTTAGCAAGGCCCTACGTGACTTAGAAAGACCTATCTCAAAATAAAAAAATAAAGAAAAGGGGTTGGGGATGTGGCTCAGTGGTTAGGATCCCATGGGTCAATTTCTGGTACCAACAAAGAATTTTTTAAATAATGCTGCCTCACTAGGAGATGACAGACATTAGTCTTCTGATTTCTAGAATGTTCATGAACTTTTCTCCTCTCACCCAATGTATTTGTGTATGTATGTGTGCTTGTCTATGTGTGTACATATATTCGTATATAAGTGTGTACATATATGTATTTATACATATATAGATATTTATAAATATGTCTGCGTATATGAATACATATACTATGTACACATAGTATATATATATATATATATATATGTATATATAGGCATAATATACACATGTATATTATGTATAAGTAAATAATACACACACACACCTTTATTTTGGTGGTACTGGTGATTGAACTGAGGGATACTCTACCACTGAGCTGTATTCTCAGCCCTTTATATACTTTGAAGTGGGGGTCTGACTAAGTTGCCGAGGCTGGCCTTGAATTTGTGATCCCCCTGCCTCAGCTCCTGAGTTACCAGGATAGTAGGCATGCACCACCATGCCTGGTTCACCTGGTAATTTTTTAGAAAGTTGTCTGTATGCAGCAGTCAAGTATGAACTAACTGCTACTGCAGACAGCATCAGAAAAGAACCTCACACACAGAGTAGCATGAGAAAAGCCAAACATGACACACACTACCTGATTCCGTTTATGTAAAATTCTGAAAAAAGCAAATGAATCCATGGGGCTTGAAGTCAGGGTGGTGATTGGTCTGGGGTAGGATGGGGACCGCAGGACATGAGTTGGGGGTTGTACCTCCCAGGTGCTGGAGATGTTCTGGTCCCTCTATGCATGCTTCTCACCTGGGAGTGTTGTGTTTGGGGGCTTCATTAGCTTGCACACTTGTGAGCCGAGAACTTTTCTGTATGCCTGTTATATCAAGGATAAATACACAGGGGTGATAAAAATAGTCATTCATGGAAAATCACTACCTGAAATTACACTGATGGATTTATCACAAATGTGCTAAACTTTGACACATAGAAAGGATAAGCTCAAAAGGAAACCCTCCAAAACCTTAGCCTTGGCTGCCTCTGGGTGGTAGAACGTGGCTGGATTTATTTTTATAGTTTCTGGCATTGTCTGAATTTTCTCTTGTGTGCATGGAGTACATTTATAAAAAATACTTTAACCTATGAAGCTTTATTTAGAAGTTTCTGATTTTAAAGCAATTGATATTTTTAAAGTGAAAGTAAATAAGAGAATGTAATGCCAGCAAATTCAGAAACACAAACCCCAGCACTGCTAAATGTCTCTCTAGTACAAAAGTCAAAGCAAAGAAATGGCTGTGGGAATTGAGAGAACTGATACTTACTTCATCCCTCATAAATGTCATTTCTCCAGGGCCACTTTTACTTTCTCTTGGTATTTATGAAGCAAGGTTCATGAGGGAGAGGAACTCAGCAAGTGAGGAAATGATCATTTCGTGAGCCTTTGCAAAACAGGATACAAATGTCCAAGGACCCTGTAATAAATAGAATGATAGATAAACTTTTCAACCAAAGCTCAGAGATGCTAAAAAAAAAAAAAAAAAGACCTTAGGAAACCCATCTTGCATCCTCTAATGCTTTTCCCATTTGTGACAATGATAAAATTGGGTAAAAATTATAGATGTATCTGTGATGAGAATTTTTCAAATGTTCTTTCATCACTTCCCCTTGAAGCTTGAGGAGGGCAAAGATTTTCAAAGAGGTTATGCATTTTATGCTAAGTATTTTTATGGTTTTGACCAAGGAACAGTGAAGGTTTCTTAAGTGACGAAGAAGGAAAGAGAATTATGATGTGACCTTCTACTCTGATCTCCAGCTGCTGCCCAGAATTTTACTAGTGCTAAGGACATCGAGCCACCAAAGCAGAGCCTTGGGGTAGTGAGGTCAGGGCTAAGTTGGCTGGCCACGTGCATACTGCTCTGTTGCAGTTTGGAAACAGTTTTTACGCCTTTTGTGTTTACAAAAATAATCCCCCATTAAAAAAGAAGGAGGCTGAGGCAGGAGGATTGCGAGTTCAAAGCCAGCCTCAGCAATTCAGTGAGACTCTGTCTCTAAATAAAATACAAAAAAAAGGCTGGGGATGTTGCTCAGTGGTTACGCGCCCCTGGGTTCCATCCCTGGTACCAGAAAACACAGCCCTGCTCTTCAATAATGGTGATGATCAGGTTTCTTTTAAGCATGTCTCCTTTACCATGAGCATGGTGGTAAGTTTTCTTAGCAGATGTCTGTGGAGGAAGATTAAAGAGAGAAAGGGGTTCTTGGGTTCCAGAGGCTGCTCCATCGTCTGTCTGGGTGCGAGCACACCCACTGCACTCTGTCCCCATTGAGGGCAAGAATGTGGTTTCCTTCAGGATCTAGTATCCCTGATGAGCCGCCCCTTCTCATGGTCCTCTCCACAGAATGCTGCCCACCGTGGTTTCCCATGTCCACTCCTCTTCAACTCCCCTGTCAGCCTAACGTGCCCAGGTACCAGCCCTGCCGTGTCTGTGCCCCAGGGAGGCCATTACACCTTCTCCAGTGAGTTTCTGAACCCCAATCTTGGGAAGGGGGCTCCCTTCCAGGATTGTTCAAGCTTTTTCACAGCTGTGACTTAAAGACCCCACCAGAACAATTATAAAGGAGGAAGAGTTTATTTGGGGGATCAGGGTGTCAGAGGTCTCAGTCCACAGACAGCAGGCTCCATCCCTCGGGGCTCGAGGGGAGGCAGGACATCATGGAGGAAGAGTGTGGTGGAGGGAAGCAGCTCACATGGTGATCAGGAAGCAGAGAGAGACTCCACTCTCCAGAGACAAATAGAGACCCCAAAGCCACGCCCCCAATGCCCCCTCCTCCAGCCACACCCACCTCCTCCAGCCCCCACCCAGTTAACCCCATCAGGGGTCCATTCACTGGTTGGGTTAAGGCTCTCACAGCCCAGTCATGTCTCCTCTGGACCTTCCTGCACCGTCTCACACGTGAGCTTTTGGGGGACACCTCAGTATAGAAACCATGACACTGCCCCAGCCCTCTGACCACACAGAGATGTGTCAGGTCCTTCAGTGGTTCTTTTGTCGGAGGCTTTAGCAAGCTTCGCTCACGAACAACACAGTGAATTAAACAGGAGAAGCTCAAGGTCAACCAGAACACAACCCTAATTTCAAATCCGGGCAGTGGGCTGGGGTTTTTATAAAGCCTATGGTCTAAAAGTGTCTTTTCCATTTTTAAAGGGTTGGCTTTAAAAAAGGAGGAGAAAGAATTGAGGAAGAGGAAGAAGAAGAAGAAGAGATAGAGGAAGGAGAGGAGGAGGTAGAAGAGGTGGAGGGGGAGGAGGGTTGAGAAATCACTGGTGCCAACAGCAAAGGATGGTTGATAAAGGGGGGGGGGAGGGGAATGGAATGCAGCCTACAAACTTAAAATTTTACCTCCTGCCCTTGGTAGAGAGAATGGCTCAGACCTACTGAAGTGTAACCTGGTAAATCTGCATTTAGCCAATGCTTCCTGGTGACTCTGATGTGAATTAAAGTTTGAGAATCATTGGAATGAGAAGCCAATCCATTGGCCGCTGTGTTTCCTAACCTATTATACAGATGACCAAAGGCCAGCCCAGGACCTGTGTGAGTGCTACCAGAAAAGAATTCCCTTTGCCTGAGTAACACGGTGTCAAGGTGGAAGTCCTAGCCATTTCAATATGGCAAAGAGTTATCAGGCACTGGCAAGCAGGAGGTGAGCGCATGAGATTCAACCAACAAGCACAGAAGACAGGACAAAAGGCACAGAGGACCCAGGTCCTTGGTGAAGTCCCTGGAAACTGCTGGATCAAGTGCGCATATTCCCAGTGGATTTCCTCTACAGCAGCATTTCTCAACCTCAGCACCATTTACATTTTTAAGTGATTTTTTTGGTTGTGGGGCATTTATCCTGTGCTTTATAGGTGTTAACAACTTCCCTGGATGCACCTGCTGGTTACCAGTCAACCATCGGTCTCTTCAAACATTGCCAACTGTCCCTGGGGGCAAAATCCACCCTCCTCACCCAGCAATCAGCACTCCAGAGTTCTTACCAGTCTGAATTGTGTTTATGGATTCCTGCGACCTAAATATTTTGATGAGTACCGTAGGTATCAGGCACTGGTCGGTGTCACTATCATGTTCAAATGATTTCTCTCAGAACCAATAACACTGACCATGGAGATGATCTGGGAGATGTTGCTCTTGAAGTGACTGGAGTCTGGATCCTTGCTTTGGAGGATATTAAACCATAAATTTATCTCCAAACCCACATTCTAGTAGAGCTCCCAGATTTCTGGGCATCCTTTTTTTTTTTATGTTTTATGTTCAAATTTCCTGCTGTCAATGGTTGGTTCACTTCCCTCGTGTGTACCTCTCATCTGTCCTGGTTATGTGACCCACAAATGAAACTGAGTTCTCATTCCCTGGCTTCATGAAGTCAGTTTGGGGGTGCTCAGTGGGCAGCAAGGGCATTGTGAACTAGGAACCTTACAAGGGGCCATCAATAAGAGGTAGAAACAACTTAGGTGTGCGTGTGTACTATCCGTGCTGGGTGTGCATCTTGGCTGGTTGATATGGTTCATATGAAACTACCACATGGATCAATACACTTTGGGAAGGAAGTATTTTTAAAAATGTTGGGAACATTTCAGTCTTGCTACTTTCTTTCTTTCTTTTTTTAGGTACTAGGGATTATTGAACCCAAGGATGCTTAAGCAGTGAGCCACATTCCCAGTCTGTTTCATTTTTTTGAGACAGTCTCACTAGGTGGCATACAGCCTCACTAAATTGCTGAAGTTGGCCTTGAACCTGCGATCCTCCTCTTGCCTCAGCCTCCCGAGTCACAGGGATTATAGGCATATGCCACCATTCTCAGTTCATTTTGCCTTTTTTTTTTTTTTGGATACCATGGATTGAACTCAGGGTCACTCAATCCTTGAGCCATCCACCCCCTAACCCTTTTTTTGTAATTTGTTTAGAGTCAGGATATCACTGAGTTGCTAAGTGTCTCACCATGGCTGAGGCTGGCTTTGAACTCGTGATCCTCCTGTCCCAGCCTCCTGAGCTGCTGGGATTACAGGCATGGGTCACCCAGTTCTGTTATCCTGATAGATTCATTCTCTTGGATCTGTAAGAGCCTCTGTTGGACACTCTCTCCCTGTGGTCTGATGGCACCTCGGCTCCACATCTTAACGCAACCTGTATCGTGTGTCTTCTCAAACTCATATGTGTAAAGCTTGAATTTTTGAATGTACTCCAGCAGGTTAACAAGATAGGAGTAGATAGATCCAAGGCACATCTTTACTAAAGGGACAGGTTCAACAGGAGCTAGGTGTGGGAAGTGATGCTGAAGGTTTGTAAGCAGATAATTAAAACGAAACGTCTAATTTTATTGAGCCTTACAAAATAGTCTAGCCATTCTGCCTGTAGGGCACCAGGTTCCTGGTCCTCTGTGTGTGTACCCATCCTATAACTATGCCTTAGCAGATCAACAACAAACAAAACATTTTTTCTTATTGTAAATTGTATTTCATCTTTCTCTTGGTTGCCTCTCAGCTCCCTATGGGGTCTCTCTGTGCACCTTCAGAGATTCATTACCGTGCTCAGCCAACAAAGAGCCTTCTTCTCCACGTCTCACCCACCCTTTGTCCATCTCCACCTGAGAGGAAGGGAAGGCAGAGATCACAGCAAACATGAAAACGCACCAACCAGTCATCTCTTCAAGGGAGGCGAGGTGCCCAACAGAGGGAAAATAAGGGGCGTGGACAGCCTCTAGCTGTGAGCTCTTTCAAGGTTGTCTTTAGCTGCAGAGAGCCTTCCCATCAAGGTCAACACTTCCTGGGGAGGGCTGTGTCCAGTGATAGAGCAAAGTGGAGATCCAAAGGGTCAACTATGAAGGTAATGGGAAACACTCTAATAGGCAAAATTTGCTAGTTTCTCCATCAAGTTGGCTAAAACCCTGAAGGGATTGTATCATAGTTCAACTTCTTCCTCTGCCCAACTCTAATCCTCTCCTTTTCCTTCAGGGACATTGACTCCCGAATAGATTACTAACGTTATATTCCCTTAGAGCTGGGCACAGTGACACACGCTTATCATCCCAGCCACTTGGGAGGCTGAGGCAGGAGAATCACGAGTTCAAACTTAAGCAAGCTCCACAACTTAAGTAAGCAACTTAGCGAGATCCTGTCTCTAAATAAAATATTTTTTAAAAAGACTAGGGATGTGGCTCAGTGGTTAAGTGCCCCTGGGTTCAATCTCCGGTATCCGCCCCCAACCCATAAAAAGAACTTTGTGCCCTTAAATATTAAATAAGAAATGCTTATTTGCTACTATTTTTTTTGGTAATGGAGATGGAACTCAGGGTAACCAATCACTGAGCCACATCCCCCACCCTATTTTGTATTTTATTTAGAGACA